>NC_135315.1:2736441-3066530 GCF_048772815.1 Callospermophilus lateralis | reverse complement strand
CTGGCCAGGCCAGGGGTTGGCAACCCTTTCCTATCAAGGGCCAGAGAGCAGATATTTTGGGTTTTGCTACCATATGGTCTCTGCAGCAGCTGCTCTGTCCCGCTGCCCCCCGAAGACCAGAGCCGAGGTGTGAACGAACGCACGTGGCCCTGCTCCAGGAGAAGGTGTACCAGGAGCTGGAGCTGGTCCTCGGACCCAGCTCCGTCACCGGTTTCCAGACTCCTGAATAGTGCTAAGTAGTAAAATTTAATGTTTAAAAAGGGGTGGGGCGAGAAACCAATTAGAATTGCCAGCCTTTGTGTTTTAGGGAGTGAGGATATAAGTCCACGAACAGGTATGGCCAGCACTGACCTGCGGGCACTCCAGCACAAAAGGTGACTGCTCCTCTGCCCGAGGAAAGGCTGACAATGTCATTCTTACCTCCCCAGGATGCCAGGGCCAAGGGGCAACCTTGTCACAGGCTGCCACAGATCGGGGTAGGGAGCTGTGAGCAAGACCAGCTCATCTGGTCTGAGACCTGTGGCCAACGGGTGGATCTCAGAGGCCACCGAGAGCAGAGGCCACCCAGAGCAGCGTGGCTCACTGGGCACCCACAGAAGGTGACCCCCACACAGAAGGCTTGGCCCCTCGGGTCTGCCAGTCTCACTGGCTTTCTCTGCCAACGGACCAGACTTTGAGTGTTGGGGCTCCAGAGCTACATTGCCCAACAGAAGGTTCTAGATCCACCCCGTGGATGAGCTCCATGAGAGTTCCACTTGAAGACCGGGCACTGGACCTGTGGCCAGCCCCAGTGGAAATGCTGTGGTCAATCAACACCGGGTTTCAAAGGCTGAGCACAGACCTGAGAAAGGAATCTCTCATCTGCAGGTTCTTGGTGGGGTCGGTGGTGTCCGGGGCTGGTGGGCTAATAAAACGCAGGACTGGAATTCACCTCACCCGCCTCCCACCTTTGAACGCAGGTGTTAGAAATGAAGTTTTTCCCATTGGCCAGCACTACATTTCTACTGGCCGGCACTGCTCTCCCGGGGCCTTGGACAGGGCTAGCCTCTGTGGAACCCCCTTGGTGACGGGCAGCTTATCACCTCACAGGCAGCCAGTGCTAAAGGGGATCACCATTAAAACGTCCTTTGAGGTCATTATTTGAACCCCACTCCCACCTTTGGGGCCTGCCCTGCCCTGTGTGGCCAGGTAGAAGGGTCTGTCCTCTGACATGCCACTTCTGAAGACGGCCAACTGAGATCCCAGATCAATGCCCCATGCCTCTGGCTGACCTTCTTTGTCACCCTTCAACGTGCTGTGATGGGGCGGTGACAATACCACTCACAATGGGACACAATTCTCACGCACAAGCTCTTCATTTCTACCTCCCCAGGTGATGCTGAAGCACAGGCAGGCATGGGTGGCAGGGACCCCGTCCCCTTAGGTCATTTGGTGACAGAGAAGGAGGGCAGGAGAATGGCCAGGAGGCAGAGCCAGGAGCAGAGCTCGGCTCCTCCTAACACCCTGGGCCTCCTGTGCAGTGCCGGTCAGCGCTGACCTTCCTACCCTGTGACACTCTGGGAGTGTCATCCCGGGACCACCCACACTGAGCGCGGAGCTGTGCACACACCGTGTGTGGAATCAGGGCCCCTGGAGGTTCCCGCAGACGGAGGGACCCACTGCAGTGACAGCTCAGCCACCTGACCCTGACTCCTCGCTCCTGGGTTCCTCTCACTAGTGTCCTTCCCGTTCCCTGCCCTGTGCTCCCGTGCCTTCCGCAGTGCCACCCACTCACCCACTGCAGGACACTCAGGAAGACCAAGAGGGCCCGCGCCCACGCCCACGCCCACGCCACAGTACCTGCTCTGGACACGCTCACCCCTCACCCGGGGCATTTGTCTACATGAGATTGCATCCTGGGACAGCAGACCCCAGCGTCCTCCTGCAGGGCTCAGTCCAGGAGCCCCAGCAAGGCACCCTGACCACACCCGCTCCTCTGTGGCCAGCTCCAGGCCTCAGCCTCCCCTGAAGGCTCCGCTCCCTCTCCCGCCCTTAGGCCTCCCAGCCACACCTGGCAAATCTGTTTGCCTGATGGTGACTTTCTGTGTCTCCCTCCAGGGCAGAGTGAGAGGCAGGGACGACACCTATCCTGGGCTCCTCAGAGCTGGCCTTGTTGAAGGGACATGCCCCTTGGTACCACCTAACCCTGAGTACCTGCCACCGTTGGAGTCTTTCCTCTTCAGACGAGGAGACAAAGGCTCCAAGGGACCAGGATTGTGCTCTAGGCCACTGAGCTGGTCCCGGAGAGCTGGGGACAGCCGCTGACTCCACCCATCAGCACCCACGGGCTCCACACTCATGACATGCAAAGACACTGCGGAGTGTGGCCATCCCCAGCTGCTGGGAGGAGGCTCTCTAAGGACTCCTGGTGCTGGGCTGACCGACTCGTGGGGAGGCTGGGCCCAGGGGGTCCTCCCCATGGTGCTCCTGCTGCAGCCGCGGGATGAGGCTGCCTCTTCCAGGGACCTGCAGACTTGCTCCTGGGACCACCGGCTCCTGCCTGCCTGCTCTGGCCCCTGCTGCTCCCGGGTCAAGCTTCCTATGGCTGGACGCCGACAGTGGGGTCACCACAACTCAGAGGCTGGTCATCTCTGAGCCGCCACCTGTGGGTGGTGTCCCACAGCATTGAGGCTGCAGGGGAGGGCATCCCTGGTGGGTAGTGCTCCCTGGAAAGGAGATGTCAAATCCAGCCTCCGAGGCCTGGACACAGAAGCCCCTGTGTCCAGGGGAAAGGGGACTGGTTGGCTGAGTCCTCCTCTCCCCGCCCAGGCGGGCTTCCAATGCCTTTGCAGCCCTGGGGGCACAAAGACATTCTTGTTGCCCTTGGGACCAGAAAAGGCAGGCTAGGGCTTCTTCTTACCCCAGTTCTAGACCCGGGGTCTCCTGTAGCGCCTGGCTGAACTGCGGCTCCATGAGTGACTCATGGAACACTCTGCCCCCTCTAGTGACGGTGACCACTGCCACCTCTTCCCCTTCTCCTCTGTCTGTCCCTGAGCTGTTCGGAGACCGCAGGGTGGTGGGGTACAAAGACCCTACCTGTGCCAGGAGCTCCTGGGCTGGGAGACCGCCTGGCTCCCTCTTGATGGCTGTGGGGCTCAGCTCTGTGGTGGCCAGTGGGACACACAGTCTCCAGGTGGACGGGGCCTGGCTTCACCAGAGCCACCCAGGATCCAGGGTTCATCTGAGCAGTGCAAGCTCCTGCCCAAGACCCAGCCCCACCTGGGTCCCCTTCCAGGACTGGACTCTTCCCTGGAGGGGGTGCGGATGCCAAGCACCCCGTCCCAGCCACACCAGCAACAGGGAAGTGAGAGTCGGTGCCACAGGCCTCTGTCATGGGCCCAGGACACACACGCAGCCACGCAGCCCCAGCAGCCATGGTGGGGAGTGGAAAAGTCAGCCAGGCACGGAGGAGCTGGCCGGAGCCCAGGGCACCAGGCAGGGCTGGAACCTTCCAGGAGGAGCAGGGATTGAAGGAAGAAGCAGAGAGTAAATGAATGTGGAAGGGAAGAGAGAAATGAGGTGGGGGGGCAGAAAACAAAGGAGGAGGGAGGGGCTCAGAAGCTAGGGGACACCAGGGAGGATGGCAGGCATGGGGATTGGCCAGGGGCTTGGAGAAGAGGCTGGAGAGGAGGAAGGGACAGACATCTCCTCTACTGGGTGCCCCAGCCCTGCCCAGTGGGATGAGGCTGCAGTCCACCAGCCCCCTCAGAACACACGGGCCCCCAGACCCCCACCATCGAAGCCTCAGACTCCTGGACACCCTGCCCAGGGGACCCTGATGCCAAGCCTGACCTGAGCTGAGGTGGGTGCCAGGGCTGGAGGCTCCTCTACACAGCTGGCCCCAGGCCACGGCCAGCCTCCTGCTCTTGCCACGTCCCCTGCCCCCCTCCCCAGGAAACAGAGATCGTACTTCAAGCCAACTTCAGGTTCCTGTCCCCAGGGCCAGAGGACAGGAGACATGAGGGCACTTGGGCCTCCTCCAAGGACAGTGGCTGTGTGCGCTTCCCAAGTTGTGTGGCTCAGCGTCTGCCCTGAAGGTCTGGCAGCAGAGGGCAGCGGGCACCCCACCTCACCAGGGTGGAGAGGAGAGGCACAGGAGTCTTCTGGGCCTGGCCACAAGCTGCTCTCTGCCTCCTGGTGACCTCCCAGCATGCCGACTGGCTGTCGACTCGGCCCTCTCTGGCCAGACCTGCTTCTCAGGCCCTTACCAGCTGGACAGCCAGGGGGCTGCTGCCCCGGCCACCCACCAAAGCTGGGTCCCACTGTGGGACAGGCCAGGCTTCTTTGTTGCTCCATTCCACAGCTCTAGGACAGGGACCTGTCTCGCAGAGCCACCACAGGGAGGCACGGGTGCTGATGGAGGTGACATTTCCAGTCACGGTTCAAGCCTTAGTCTACTAAGTCATGACCATGAGGCTTTGAGGGCCTCTTGTACAGAATCTGAAAGTCCTACACACCCTGCACCTCACCTACTGCCAGGCCCCATGACCGCTCACAGCCATCCCGGCCCTGGCCCTGGCCCTCTCCAGCCCTGTCCACACAGGCTGTGGTGATGTGAGCTGAGAAGGTGAGGCGCCCTGGCAGAACGTGGTCCCTGTCTCTGGGCAAAGACACCTCCGGGGCCTCTGGAGGTCCTGAGCTCAGGGTGGCTTCCAGGCTCTGCAGAGTTTGAGCTGGAGTGCCATGCCACCTCCATCTGGGTCCAGGATTCGAGGTCTTTCCAGCTCTGGCAGGTCCCTCCTACCTGCCACGTCCACAGGCCATGTTCATCCTAGTCCAGCCCGACAATATGCTCTGTGCCACACCCAGAGTGCCACTCACCCCACAGAACCAAGGCTCCAAGACAGGCCACCCCCACTTCCTCCACCCCAGCGGGATCTCCCAGACATCACCCAGTGTTGGGGCTGGGGTGCCCAGGCTAAGGATCCACAGGAAAGCCAGAGTTCAAGCCAAGAGAAAGTGGTCGGGAGCGGAAGGAATTCTAGTGAACGGAATCTGCATTACTTGTTAGAATGTGAGGCTGACGGGGCCTCAGTTCCGGAGTCTGGCTGCCAGGAACCCGAGCTCTGCTCCTTGGTAGCTTTCTGACTGCGTGCTTGCCAACTCTGGTGCCTCAGTTTTCCCAGCTGTGAAACAGGCACATGTGTGCCCGGTATTAGCCCTGCAGACTCAGGAACACTCATGTCCCTGCAAGGTTAGAAACTGGGAAGAACCCACAGGCCAGACTGAGCTACCATCAGAGGCATTGGTAAAGGGGTTTCACAGTAGGAATGGGTGTCTCAAGGCCGGGCGGCCAAGAGGAAGTGCTATCCTTTGTCCCTAAAGGCTCGAGGGGAGAAGGGAACAGGGCCGCCAGGTAGTTTAGTTCAGAGCCACTGCAGCTACTTGTCTGGTTGCATTCTCCAGGACACAGGATGATTTGGGGGATGAGATTCTGGCCAGTGGGCATATCTGGATGGTGAAGACCTCCTGAGGTCACAGTGGACAAGTGGCCGCTGTGTCTCCCTCCCGCCAGCCATGGGGTCCTCTCCACCAACCCAGTTGTGTCACCATGAGCCAGCATGTCTCTGCTGGGGCTCCCGGCATCACACCAAGTCTACACATGACGCGCCAACAGCCCAGGGAGGAGACAACACCAGGGTGCACAAGGTGTAAAAGTGGTGTTGCGTTTGCTACGGTAATTAATCCCTATTAAAAACTGCTGTGATGGGCAGTGTTCCCACCGCAGAGCAAAGAGAGGAGGATTATTAATAAGCACAGAGCTTCCGGGGCATCTCACAGAGGACCCTAGAGTCCCCCGGCCCCTCTGTGGTGGAGCCCCGAGGGGACACAGTTATCCACGACTCTGAGAAGCTGCGAGGGGGAAGGGAACGCTGCATCCTCCGCGGAGGCTTCCGGGGTTGGCTTGTGGTGACTTCACCTGAGCTATACAGAGGCAGTAAGGTCAGCGGGACTCACGTGGCCTCCCTGGGGGAGGCGGGGTCCTCCAGCTCTCCAGGGCCAGGGGCCCTCCCGCCAACCTGCAGCCCTCCAGCAGTCCCTCGCCCCTGGATGCGCCTCTCTACTTAAGGCACTTGCATGTCTCCCCCAGAGCCACCTACCAGCTTCGCCATGGATGGAGCAATAAGATTCTTTTACAAGACACTGCAGTTTAATAATAAAGCGATACCCTGACGCAATCCCATCTTGTAGGTGCGCTTTCCTCTAATTCTCTGAATCTTGCCACCACTAGAGTCCAGGTGGGGCCTTCCTGGGGGCCTTGCTCAGGTTTCAGAGTTTCTGATGGGGTCCTCCCTGCCCAGAATGGTGACCAGTGTCAGCCCTATCTCCTGCTGGCCGCAATGCACCAGGGACAATAATGTAAGGATCCCCAAGCGGGGCCTGGTCCCTAGGGAAACCATGGATGGGGCAGCCCTGCAGGGAGCCAACGGGCACTTGTGGAGGTCCCCAAGTGCATGGGGCTTCTGGTGGTCGAGTGGGCAGGTGGGAAAGCCAGGGCAGGCCTCAATGCAGGCTGCAGAGTGATCCAGGCCAGGACCACCTCCCATGGGCTCTTACTAAGTGCCAGAGCCCTACCAACCTGGATTTACCCCGGTGTTTGGTAACCCGAAGTTGTCCTGATGGTCAGAACTGAAAACTACCACCACTGCTGCCCAGGGAAGGGCATGAGACACGTCAATAGGCACTTGTAATTAATTACAGAGCCGTGTGTCTCAGAGGACACCGCCCGGTCCGCAGCCTACCTGGGTCCAGCCTCCCCTGCAGGAAAAGGCTAGTGATGCTTTAACAGAAAGACTGGAATTCCACTGGTTGAGCTCTCATTTTTTAATTTGCAGTTCCAAAGACTATAGGTTTAGCAAGCTTGCCTGTTGGAGTGCTGCGTCTCAATGCGCCTCCAACGACGCCTCTCGTCTTGCTTGATTTCACGTCTTCTGCTCCTAATATCAGATGTACTATTCAGACAGAGTACACAGCCAGCTTAGGGCCAGGCACTCACGCAGCCCAGGACCTACAGCCCCCAGAGGTGCAGAGGACAGGCCGGTTCTCACAACTGGAGGCCTGGCCAGGTGCAGCCCCAGGTCCCTCCCCATGAGAATACCCTTTGGGCCACACAGTAGACTCTCACTCCAAAGGCAGTTTGGGACAAGCAGGGTCCCAAACTAAATGTCATTACTTGATTCATACAGGCCCTAGACCACCAGAGCTGTGTGTGCACCCATAAAAATGTGCACCCACAAACAGCCAGGAAATGGCTGCATTCTAGACCCGTGCTGAGGCAAAGAGCCGGCCACCCTGCAGAACAGCTGCAGCCAAGCAAAGGAAACTAGGTACTTCAAAGCTTGGTGCATCGGGGGCACTGGGGTTTTCCCAGAGGAGCCAGCTCCGGGCTGACACCCATTCAGGATGGGTCCAGCTCATTCAAAGCCCTTCTGCCTTCATACTGTTCCCTACAGAAAGCTCCAAATGTCACCAGCCAGGAAGGCATTCACCTAACCCTGGAGCAATCAGGGAGTCTGCTCCACGGATACTGCTGGTGGATTCACCCTGCTATGAACACTGATCCGACTCCATCAAGACAGCACTGATGTGGCCTCACTTGATCTCAGTTCGGCCCTGTGTTCAGCCTGGCAGGACTAGGTATCCAAGGAAGACACTCTAGTTCGGAGTGAGGATGTGACTTGCCTAAGACAACACAACCAATATGCTATGGATTAGCCTCCTACCAGGACTTTACTCCAAATCCTAAGCTCTGCTACAGATGCTAGAACCTTGCTTCCAGCTGACCAGGACATTCCTGCCTGTTTGGCTGGGTGTGGCAGGCACTTCAAGTGGCTGCACCTGGGAGCTTGTTAGAAATGCATGTTCTGGGGCCTGGTGCCGGTGATCCCCAAGCAATTCCTATGCTCATGTAAATTTCAGAGGACTGGAAAGATCATCTGTGAGGCTCATCCTGACTGCCCATGATTCAACGACACCAGAAATTGGGGGAGCTGGTCATGGTCTAGACTGGAACAACCTCCTACTTATGGGTCTGGGGGGCCCAACAGCTTGAGTTGTGTCCAGAAATCCCCAAATGGCACAGGCAGTTCCAGGAAGGTGAGACCAAGGGCCAAAGGCTCGGGGTCACAAGCCACTTCTGGGCACCATCTGCTCCTCACCACCGAACAGCTTTTGGCCCCTTCTTCTGCAGTAGCCAATGTTTGACAATCCCCACCACTGGGACCCTGGTAAGGGGCCAACTCAAGTGTCCTGTGTCCCAGGGGCAGCTGCTTTGATCCAGTTCTGGGGACCCATCTTTACCATGTCCATGGCTCCTCCTGAACCACCTTCCACGGCTCTCTGGAGAGTCCAAGGGACACAGACAAGAACCCACCACTCAAAGGCCAGCCCCAGCTGGGCACTATCTGAATCCAAGAAACACACTTTCCCATCCTGCTTTCAGGTGTGCATGGGGGTGGGCCAAAGGAGTACCTTCATCTAGTGGCTTTGCCCTGCCTGATTCTGACCTGCCTTGGGGTGGGCACTCGGTACACTCTAACCATCTCCAGGTAGTTTAGTTCAGAGCCACTGCAGCTACTTATCTGGTTGCATTCTCCAGGGCACAGGGTGCAGAGGGGATCCTAGGGGAGCCTGCTCCCTGGGCTGAGCAGGCCCCAGGACTGAAGCCCCAAGCCCTCAGTCCCAACAGGCCTCCCTCAGCAGCCGCCCCCGCCCCTGCAGGCCCAAGCAGAGGGCGAGGGCGTGAACAGAGAAGGGAGCTAGCTGCGGGAGCACTGGGAGGGAGGGCAGACCCGGAGATGTGGGCAGTCAGGGTGGGTGAGGCCAGGGTACTGCAGCCCCAGGCCGGCTCTGGCCAAGCTAGTGCCGGGAACCGCAGCCCAGAGGGCCTCGGGGAGGTGAAGGAGTCCCCCCTCCGTCCCCAATGCAGGCCTGGGACCGCACTGATTCCGCATTGGGTGGGATCGCAGGACCCCCACCCCTCGTGACCCAGCCGGCGGGCAGGCGGACACTGATGCTCTGCGCGCGCCTCCCCATGGGGCATCCTGGGGATCTGGGGGCTCAGAGTCCCTTGGTTTCCTGCCTCCTCGCCAGCCCGAGCTTCCTGCGCAGCCCCGCAGATTGAAAAAGTCTGGCCCCAGCTCCCTCCCAGGCCAGAGCTCTGGGGCCTCCCTGTCAGTCCCACCAGGCGGGTGGCCCGCCTCCCCGGAGGCCCAGCGCGCTGTCCGCGCTGCAGTAGAACCCCGCGTCCCCATCGCCGCCTCCGCGAGGCCCCTCGGAATTCCCGACGCGGCCGGGGAGGGGTCCCGGCTCCGCGCCCGAGTCCCCCGCCGCCCGGTGCGAAGTTCCCCAAAGTGACCCGGGCGCCGGGAACCCCCGCCCCCTCCCCTCGGACTTCCCCCGAGACTCCGCCCGCCGCCCCCTCCCGCACCTTCGGAAAAGTTGCGAGCGACGCCCCAAACTCCCGCCCCCCGCCCCGCGCCACTGGGCCCCCGCGCTCCGCCGCCGCTCAGGGGCGCAGTTCCCCCACCCCAGCCGGGCGCCATGACGCGGGGAGCGCAGCGGGGCCACCAACGGCGACGCGGAGGCGGCCAAGTGCGGGGCGTGGGCGGCGGCGCTGGGCGCACGTGCGCGGGGCCGGGGGCCTTGGCTGGGTCGGGCCGGGGGCCCGCTTACCTGTTGGAGGTAGAGGAAGGCGGGCGGACAGGGCACGGAGTGCGGGAGCATGCTGCCGGAGTTGGACAGCAGGAGGCAGCCCGAGTTCGCCATGGAGCACAGCATGGGGCGGCAGGGGGGCGCCCGGCGTCCGGAGGCAGCTCTGCGCTCGCTGCGTCCCTCGGTGTGTGCGCGCGCCCTGCCTCCCGGGCGCCCTCCCGGTCTCTCCTCCTCCTCCTCCTCCTCCTCTTCCTCTCTGGGCCTCCCCTCCCCCTCGTGGCGCTCTTTAGGAGGGAGGCATCGAAAGGCGAACGGCGCGCCTCTGCCCGGTGCTCCCCCTGCCCGGGCGGGGAGGCTGGAGAGAGCGCGCGCGAGAATATGGCAAGAGAATATATGCGCGAGAGGATGGATGCGAGGGAGCGAGGGGGAATCCGTCACTTTGGAGCCACCGGAGCCCGGTCTGCAAAGAGTGGTGCGTGTGCGTGTGAGTGTGCGCGTGTGCGCGCGTGTGTAGCGGTGGGAGGGGGAGTCCCTGGCGTACTCCAACATCAAACAGCCCCGCGCGGAGGGCAGAGAACCCGGACGACGGCACCACAGCTGATCCCACACTTAACCCCTCGCCCGCCGGCCTGCGCCGCGCGGCCAGCTCTAGCCCACTCCCGCGGGCCTTGTGCTCCCCTCCTCCGCCCGCGTGCAGTGCAGTCCCTGCTTCCCGTGGAGGGGTCTGGGACCTCCCTTGGCCCCGGCTCTGTCCCCAGCCTCTGCAGAGAGGAGGAGCGGCTCTGCGGCCCGACCGACCGGAAGGCGCTTGGTCCTGCCTGGCGTTGAGAGAAGCGCCTCTCCTCAGGGAGGCCGGCTCGGTGGCGGGGATATCGGTGATGTAATGAGGGCACCTACGCAGAGGCTTCCGCGCTGGGAAGGCTTCGCCACTGCCCAGGGCTTGGAAACCAGCCAGAGCCCCCAGGAGTCTCACCTGCCCTCCTGCTGGTGCCCAGACCCCATAAGACACCTCGGCAGTCTGTCGCAGGCACATGGTTTTGTGGATACTTGATATGGGGATGGGCGACAAGGAACACTGGCCACCGTGCATCCTCCCCTCCCCACACCCACAGGCACTGGAGTTGGTGTGCACAGGGCAACCCTGAGGCCTGCACAGGTACCCACCTCCTGACCCCGTAGTGCTTGGTAAGGCCCCTTGTACTACCACTATGAAGTGCTTGGAGACATCTACCCTTCCCCAGCCACACAACACACCAGCCTGCCCTGAGTGCATACTCGCCCCGTCCCCCAGGTCAGTCTTGGCTTACCAGGACAAGCCACAGGTGAGTCTGGCTGTGAGTGGGACAGTCTGCCAACTGCTCCCATCAGAGGTAGAGCCAGCAGGGCACACACCTAACCTCATGCCTGCCTACACAGCCTCCAGGAGGGCATCCCATACAGTTCTGCGCTCGGCCATCTTGCCTCAAGGCACCTGCAGTTCCCCTCCTTTCACTCTGGAGAGCAAGCTCTATTCCCAGGAGGCAGGGCTGGGACCACCCGGCAGTGGCAAGGCAGCTGGCCCGACAGTTTAGTGTGGGGTCCCCTCTCTTGCTGTGCGATTCAGGAAAGTCACTCCTCCTCTCTGGGGCCTTGGTTTCTACACCCAAGCTGAGAGGTTGGTTGGATGCTCCCATTGTAGTGAGGACAGGAGGAGGGCTGAGCGTGGCGTCCTCCCAGCACCACCAGCAGCAGGCAGATGGGCAAGTACACCCAGGGCAGCCCCTCTCAGGCACCTTGTCCCTGCAACAAAACAGCCTGCAGTTCATCTCCCTTTTGGAAGGAAGGGGAGTGAAGTTGGAGGAAGGCAGAAGGGAAGGGCCAAGGGTCGAGGGAGAGCCTGGAGGTGGGAGAGCTGAGCCGCCTTGTCCGGTGGTCCACGCTCACCTGATCTGGAATCCTGCTCTGGGATTCCCCATACGTGTAGTGTTGGCTCAGAGAGTTCTGCAGAGTCTTGGCTTTGGACTCCTGGAGGCCACCCCTGCCTTTGGGTAGAGACAGGTTATTTAGTTGGTGTCCCAGCCTCAGACAGTGGTGGGGTGGCCCAGTGCCAAGGCCTGGTACATCCAGGGCAGGAGCATGAGGCTGGGCACAGTGTTTATGAACTGGGGCCTTGCGGAGAGCTTCCCTATGGGCATGGTGTGGAGTGGGTCTGGCTGAAAGAGTGTGGTAGTCCTTCCCACCTCCTCCTTCCCACCTCCCTGTTTCACAAACCTGTCCTCTCTGAGAGTCTGTCAATCATCACTGCCCCCACTGCCGCTTCCCTGGAGGATGCTGGGGAATTTGGGGCAGCCACATAACACTTGCCTAAGCCAGGGCTCCAAATCTGCCCTGACTGTGACTCATTCTCTCATTAATTCGCCATTGATACCAAGCATGGACTGTGAGATCAAGGCCTCCCAAAGAGAATTTGGGGTGTATCCCAAGCAGTGCCCATCACAGGTCACTCTTGGAGTTGACTCTCCTGCTTTTCCTATTGAGAACCCATTATATGTGGACGTAGTACTAGATGCTGAAGCTGTAGTAATGAAGTTCTCTGCCCCGGAGTGAGCACACTGACTGGTGGGGAAACCAAGCCAATAAACCAAGACTGCAGCCTAATATGCTGAGAGCATCAGCTGAGGGATGTGTCTAGACGCCTGCCTCCACCAGCCAGCTCGTCACACCCAGGCTCCAGAGTGGAGCCATGGCGCTCCCAAACAGAATTAAGAGAAAACCTCCAGCACAGGGCTTGCCCAATGAGTGTCTGGCTTATTTCTCAGGACAGGGGCTGTGTGCCTGCTGCCTCCTGGGCCGTGCTCTGGACCTGTGACTTCTAATATGAGCCAATTACTGAATGCCATGAACCTCGTTCTACTGTGATTGTCTGAGTCTGTCATGCAGGCCTGACTGTGCAGACCTTGCTGGCAGAAGCCCTGCCTTCTTCACCTTGCACCTCCCATGCCAGGCACTGGGATGGGGGGCATCAGACTGTGGGGTGCAAAGTTCTCCAGGTCCTAGAGACCCCTGGCCATTCTCCTGAACTCTCAGTGCCACATAGACTAGGGAGGGTGGCCCTGAGCAGGGGCAGGGGAAGCCTATGCGCCTGCTGCCGCCCCCCCCCACCCCGAATTGAAGAGAGGCTGTGCACTGGGAAGAGCTGTCAATCCAGTGTGAATATTCACTACTTAAAAAAAAGAGTCAAGTAAAAAATATCCCATACGCCCTGAATCTGAGAAGGGCCTTGTTAGGGAGGCAGAAACTGAGCTGTAATTATTTCTGTGCTCCTGGGCACCACTATAAATATCAGGCAAGGGAGGCACCTCAAAAAGGTTCGGAGGGTTCCAAGGCTTTGGAGCTCCTTCCTGCCCCTGTCCTGTGTCACCTTTCCTGGCAGGGGCCCTGCTGGGTGCAGGTACTACTCTTCTTGCAGTTGGGCAGGGCCTGCCTGTCCCAGCATCTCCAGGTCCACATCACCTTGCCAGACACTCTCTGTCTCTTTGGTATTTACCTCTGTGTAATGGGACAGCATTTGCCCAAAAGTGTCCAGTGGGGTACCAGCACCTCAAAATAGCCTGTGCTTATAACAAAAGAGCTCCATGAGATCTGTGGCCAAGTGATTCAGGGCGTGTGGCCTATGCCAACAGCTCCTACCTGCTCCTTCCTTTGGGAAGACCCAAGGCAGTCCATGGGCACCTCCCCGCAGAAAAGAGCAAGCCCTGCAGTCCCTGAAGGTGGGCTGGGTGGGGGTCCAGCTGCTCCTCACCCTGCCTCTTCCCCTTCTCAGTGGTCAGGCTGACTGTCCTCAGGCAGCGCAGGGAGATGAGGAGAGCCTGGCAGGGCACCCCAGGATGAGGGGCAAGCTCACAGACTCCAGCCGCAGTTGCACCAAGCCAAGAGCCGTAATCTGCAAATACCCTGTGCTTCTCATGCTTTCTGCAGAGCCAGACCTTCCTGTCTTGGGCATGAACACGGGGGACAAAGGAGGCCAAGTAGCAGAATCAGACCTCTCCAGTGAGACAGGCTAGTGTGGCACAGCTTAGAGGTGGGGTGGGTGTAACAGGGTGTGGTGTGACCCAATTGAAGTCCTACATCACCAGCTGAATACTCTCCCAGGGGAATTGATGTCTCTGTTTGGTAGCCAAGATAATGGGGTTAGAGTCGGAGCAAGCACCAAGCTTAGGGCTGCCCAAGAGACACCACAGGAGTGTTCAGGATTGGGGTAGGCGAAGTCCTGAGCCTTTTTTTTTTTTAACAGAAATCCCTCAGATTCCCCTCAGTGGGAATTCTTCTCTTGGGGATAGGTGTCTGCTTGCGCTTTGTCCTGACATGTTCAATTTTCCCAAAAGGGCAGAAGAGTTGGCAGAGGAGCTCTGCAAGAGAGCAGGGACAGCAAACCTGAGCTGTCAAGTGCAGCCCTGGCTGACCAGGCCCTACTGGAGGCATCCAGCAGGGGGCCCACTCACACTTGCAGGAGGTTCCCCTTCCAGAGCAGGGCTCCAGGAGGGGCCTCTGGGGGCTCCCCACCCTGGAGCCCTGCCTCCCTCTTCTAGGGAGTCTTGGAGCATGCAAGCACGGACCGGGCCGCCATGGCACCCACCTTCAGCTCTGTGGGGGTCCCCCACCCATTGACGCCGTCCCCCTGTCCCCAGCAGAGACTGCAGCAAAAGTGGAAATCGGCGTGCGAAGGAAGTTTATTTATCTGTTTAATTAAGAGGCGTTTGCCAGGCCCATTCGGGTCCATCCGTCTCACTTACAACCATGTCCCAGCAAAATTAAACATAATAAATACAGGGAGACTGAAAGCAAAGGGCACACTCGAGATATATGGGCAAAGCCAGAAGTTGCACAGGGTTGCAGATATAAGCACATCTTTCTTTCGCAAGTTTCTCTCCCCTCGGGGCCCGGGAGCCAGAGGACTGCTCTCAGAAAGGGGGCTGTGGGTGCTGTTCGACTCCTCTGCTCCTTCCACTCTGCGCTGTTGCCAAGCTTTATTTATTTTAAATGAGCCCCCAGGACTTCCTCTTCTCTCCTGTAGAAGGGGAGAGAGCTAGCAGAGCCAAGGAAAGGCCGAGACCAGGGAGCACTGTGATGTTTCACCTTGGGGCTGGAAGGGGAGAGGCCTCCAAGGCAGCTCCTTGGACAGCTCCTTGCATTCTGCCTGCACCCGCCCTGCGCTCTGCCGGCAGCGGCATGAGCTGAGCAGAGCCTGGGAGAAACAGATCTTTGGCCTTCAGTGCCAGCTGTGGCCAAGCCACCACTAACTACTGGTCCCAGAATCCAACAGAAACCAGCGGGGGGGGGGGAGGGCGAGGGGCAGCCTTCTGTTTCTCCAATCTGAAGGCTCAGGAGTCTGACCACTTTAACTTCCCCAGAATATGAGCACACAAAGGGGGGAAATGGTGATTTATTGTCATTATTGATTGCTAACTGTAACAATACCTTGCATTTTCTCAGTTCTGTCCTAACCTTTTCAAAGTGGCTTACCATATCTCTTCTCACTTGATCATTGCAAGTTAGGTAGGGAAGGTATAATGAGGCCCATTTGCTACATGATGACACTTTTAAGATTACAGAGGTGGCCCAAGGTCATGCAACTAGTTAGAGGCAGAGCCTGGGCTGGAAAACAAGGTTCCTGACTCAGATACATGGGAGCCTCTTGCTTCCTGTGCCTGGCACATGCCCTTCTGTGAATATCCTCATCATTAGCCCTTGGCTCTCTCTCCTAACAGGATCACCCCTCAAACCAAATCTGTTAATGGAATAGTCATTTGCAATAGCTTGGGCATTTACTAATCACACCACTGCTTGGTCTGCGCGGCAATTATCTTGAATTTCTTCTTTCTCATTAGGCTGAGGTCGTGAGAACTCAGTGGGTTGCTGAACTCTATGATGGAGCCAAGGAGAGAAGCTGTGGTTGGACCAAGCAAGTCTTTCTGCAGGGCCCCAGCTGACCTGCCATGCGGTGCTCAGTTTCCTGAATCCTCACTCCACGCTCTGAGCCTGACCCACCCCCTGGACCCTCTATCCCATCTCAGCCTGTGCATGATCTCTTGATGCCCTTGTGCCAAGACCACAGATAGCCACAGGAAAAAAGAGTCCTGAGAGGCTCGGGAAGTTGCCTTTCTGCTTGGAGATGGAGCTCCAGCTCTGATTTTGTCTCTAATGAAATGCCCTTGGACATGGCTGAGCACACAGCCCTTGCTCACACCAGGGCAGTCCTCCGGTTACAGGTTCACCATCCTCCAGACTCCCAGGACACTGCCAGAGAAAGCTGGCATAACTCACTTCTCCACGCAGCCCAGCCTGTGGCACGCAGCACTAAAATTACCCTGGCCGCCCAATTGCTGCAGGGGCAACTTCAGCACCAGGGACAGCCCCGCTCTTCCCTGGGCTCACCTCTCCTTCCCCCAGTGAAACAGAATCGAGAGGGGAAGAGAACTCGGGGGCACGGAGGGGCAGGCTGCAGGGCACCCCCTGCTTTCCAGCTGGATCGCTGCAGCCTGTGGGGCAGGCGCTGTCTGTTCTCTTTGTTTCCTTGAAGCGCTCCACTGAGGGAGACCCTGACGTCTCTCTGGGGAGCCCATTTGGGTTTTTATCACCCTGGCTGTCAAGAAAGTCTGCCTTATGCCTCACACAGACCTTTTCCATCTTAATTTCCCTCGAAGGGTGAAGGCCTTGAAGCAGTGACAAGGGGGAGCTTGCGCCAGAAGCTGAAACCACTGTCACCTCTTCTAGCTCTCAGGAGAGACCTGGGTCACCCTCCAGAGCTTGTAGAGCAAAGCCGTGTGTCAAAGAAAGAAGCCAAACGAATCCAGTGCTTGCCGCACTGGTGGGCGACGGGAGTCTGCAACAGGGAAGACCGCATGCACGCGGGCTGCAGGTGGGCAGCCGCCATCTCTGTGCCCAGCATGGATCTGTGTCCAGTCCAGTTAGAATTGACTGGAGAAAACAAGGCATTCAGGGTTCCTGAGCAGAGCCCCGTGGGAAGAGGTTGAGGTTTTTCTCCCACCAGAAAAGAGGTCTGAACCACCCCTGGTGGAGGTGGCACAGGTGCCCTGTGTCACCTGCCTCTCCGTGGAGGGGGCAATGAGAGTCACTGGGCTCTCCACTTTGCCATTGGTTTTAAAAACTGTTGCTTGAGAGAGACACCAGTGCCCCTTCCTTCAGCCCCAAGAAGACAGACCCAATCAGCCAGGGTGCCCTGGGCCAAGCTCTGTGGGTATTAGGTACTCCACACTGGGCCCACCTGAGAGGCTCTGTGTCCCTGCCCAGCACCCAGCTAGGTAAAAAGCACCCTCAAAGCCTCAGGACACAGAATGTGAGGGGGCTGCTCTGCACTCCTCTTCTTCGTGCCCCTAAAGTCAAAGCATCAGCTCATTAAAGGCTCGTTAAGAACCAAGACTCACAAAGGCCAGTGAGGTGGTCCTGTCCTGGCAAGGCGTGTGGCCCCCGGGGAGGCCAGTGCACAGTGTCAGGCAGCCAGTGCCAAGCTGCAGATAGGAGCTGGCCACAGGACAGCAGTGTGGCCAGTGGCAGGTGGTGGGCAGGAGCCTCTTCCAGAGCAACCACAGGTGCTGAGCTTGTCCCAGGACTCAGAGGACGGGGACAGTTCTGGCTGGCAGGAAGCAAAGGAGCAATAGCAATGCTAACCTGCAGCTCATGTCCTTACACCTCCAGCGTGACAGGGACCAAATATGAGCCCCTTTCTCCAGCCTTCAGGAGAGGGAGCAATGGTGGTCTGCAGAGGAGCTGCTAGATAGGACCCTGGCCAGCAGCAGCCCTGTCTGGCTGCCCCTGAACCCATGGAGGTTGTTAGAACTGCTGCAGGTACGGGTGCAACAAGAGCAGAGAAGGCACAAAGGATATCAATGTCCTTCAGAGTCCCCAAGCTCTCCAGAGAGCAGGAGTAGCACATTGTTGGTGGGTGTGGGTGCATGCTTTGACTCGGGTGCAGGGCTCTTGTAGGGCCACAGCCCCTCCTAGCCCCTACCCCCTGCTCCCTCTTCCTCCTGGGGAGAGCGCTTCTCTTCCTCATCTACTCTAGCACTGGGGTCCAGTGACGCTTTGGCACCACGACAACTCTCCGGTTCCAAGGCATGGGGTTTCTGAGAATCCACTGGCAAGGAGATTTGGGGAAGCTGGCGGCCAGCTGAGGACCTGCGTTGCTCTGAGCAGCTCCCGGCATCTCCTCCCACCGAGAGCTCTGCATTAGGGTGGGGGAGCCGTCTGTTCCGTCTCCTACTTCCCTGGGATGCCGTGACTTTTGATTCCTGCTTGATTAATATACAGCCAACAGACACTGTATTTAAGGCAGCTTTAATTCTCTCAGGTCACCAAACTCGGGAGCAGCAACGCTGTGAGGAGCCAGCCCCGCAATAGATCAAACACTGGGACCTTCAAATCGCTCTGTGGCCCAATTTCTCATCACTGCTGCTGCCTGATAACCCTCCCAGCCTGGAGCCAGTCTCCCCCTTTTCTGGGGGTGGGCTCGGGGACTGGATGTGTATGTCCACGGCTGGAACCCTGCTGGCAGCTAGAACAGGAGCTGGCAGGACTCAGTGCTTCAGTCCTGCAAGAGTGACCCGTCAGCACCAGGGACAGCTCCCGGCAGACCCTGGGGTTCCAGTGCTGCCTGAACTCGGCCTTCCTGGGCCCTACAAGGAGGCTGTCAATGAGTCTCTCTGGTTTGCAGGAGGTGGTCAGTGGCCAGCCCTGCTGAGGGCCACCTCACTCCAAATCCCTTCCCAGCCAAATCCGTCTCCTGCTCCCCTTTGGGGCCCTGCACCCTCCCATATAGGCTTAGTCTCCCTTAGGCTTTCTCTAATCCACTTTCTCATTCTCTGATCCTCCTGAGAGCTCTCCCCAAGAGAAGCAGCCTGCTCTCAGTTACGACACCTGGCTGCCTCTCTGCTAGCCCTGGGTGCCCAGGGCTTCTGGGACCCCACCATCTCCTTTTTGGCTCACGCCCCTCTCTTTCCACTTGCCTTGCTCGTTAGCAGGCTGATTTGTCTACCTGGCACCTGGTGTCCCCCTGCTGGGTGGGGGAGAGGGGCAGAGCTGTCTGCAAGGCTGCCATTTCCTCTGAAGCATCTGTTATAGACCTGGTCCTCACTGCACTGCTGAGCAGCACAACACAGGGAGACGGCACTCGGAGGCCCGGCTTGAAACTGACCTTCCTGTGGGGCAGGGAAGGCGCCGTGAACGGACAGCCTGGTGCACAAATCCGTTCCCATTCAAGAGCAGGACCTTCGTGGGCCAGAGTCTGATCAATCTTTGCTGCCACTGTACCCGACGGATTAGGAAGAAACGTTCGCCTAGAAGTTGGGGCAGCCCCAGATGCGCCCTCCCCGGCCCAAACACTACTGCTATTGTGTTAGGATTTTTCTCTCCACAAGCCCCATTGGAGTTACCCCTCCCCCTCGGCCTCCTTCCACTTAAAATATCATCTATAGATTTTCAAATTATTGCTACACTTTCTAAGAGAAGGATGCAGTGGTTAAAAATTAACAGCAAATTTATAGGAATTCTATGTGGCAATTACAGAATTATAATGGAGTGGCCGCCACTTGGCGAGTGTGGGTAATTGGAAATCCACACTGGGAGACCGGGATCTTTATGGCACCGGGGTTGTGTTTTTCGAGTGTAAATGCTGTGGAGAGGGTCAATGGACCCTTGAGCTGGCCAAGTTCTTCTCCAGAGGAAAGAGTGGCCAGCCTCCTATGGGGGGGAGGCGATTTAGAAGGCGAGTCACTTAACTGGCACAGAGGGATGAGGCTCTGGGAGGCCTGGCGTTGGCAGGTTGGGGGCTAGAGGAGCAGCCCTGAGACCACCCAGCCCCCTCTGGAGAGGAAGGGGAGGGCGGAGGGAAACGAGTCACGGCAGGGCAGAGGACGCAGGACAGACAGCAGGAGAAGGCCGACTCTCCCCACCCTGTGGGTAATTCTATTAAAAAATTGGGTGAGAAAGAGAGACCATTTATGAAGGCGGGGTGGACATTGTCCACGCTTCCCACAGGGCCACCCCTGCCGCTGCACTCGCCGTGGTAGTTCATGGTGGGCGCTGCTGCCTTCTCCTCCCTCTAGGATCACAGTGGCTGGGACCGCGATGGCAGGGCCACGAGAAGGGACTCTGACTTGGGGAAAGGGTGTTTTGCTGGGGATCTAGGAACACATTTGCTGCCTGGTTCAAGATGTCAGCTAGACTTGGTGCTGTCCAATACAGGAGCCGCTGGTTCCCTGTGGCCACTCAGGGCTGGAACAGTGACACTCAACGTGTGTGTGTCAGTTGCGTGTGGAAATGACGATGCTTCTGGTGCGTGAGGTTGCGTTAAGTGCATTAATAAAAATAGTTGCACCCATTCTGTTTAAATGTGGCGATGGAAAGTACAAACTGACCCACAGTGCTGGGCAGGAGCAGGGACAGGACACTTCCCATTCACCGGGTCACCACCTTCCCATTGTCAGAACTGTTGCCAAGGGCCACCCTTGGGTCTCTTCCTACGGTGAGGCCTGTGTTGGCAGAAGGCACACTGATCCCCTTTCCCAGAACTGACTCTCGGCAACAGGGCTTCTCCATTGAGGTCCCTCTCTGGCCTGGTTTCTGTCTGCTCTGTCCTGCTATCTGGTCCCTGTGTCCTGCTGGGACAGCAGTGGAAGCACAGAGAGTGGAGCGTGGCTTCTTTCTGTGCTTGCCCCTCCTCTCCAGGACATGCCAGGAGCCCAGCACGGGCAGACCCTGGCCATGCCCCAGCACCAGCGCCCATGTGCCTGGACTCCAGGCTGAGCTTGTTGACATTGCTCCCCAGGTGGAACAAGAGGCCTCAGAGACTTCAGTTCAGTGCTACAGGACATGGCAATAACTGTCCCAGTGATAAAGCTTTGGACAGGTGGGACAGCACGTACCCAGGACACCTGCCACCTCTCCCTCCCTTGGAGCACTTATCCTTGCCACAGGTCCCTCTGCAGGCAGAGCAGGAGGTGGAGGGTGGCTGTCACTCTTGCCATGTCCTGGAGGAAGGGCTGGGGAGCATCCAGAGTGGAAAGTGGGACTCAGGACGTGGGGCCCGAGTCCCTTCTACCTGAGCAGCAGGAGCAGAGCTGAGCCTGGACAGCCTTGGGCTCCTAAGGCCACAGTCACTCAGCCCCGCCTCTCTCCTGCGCCCTTCGCCAGTGGGGAGGGTCCTTCCCCAGCCTGGAGCCGGGCCCCTCTCTGCCCCTGACCCTCGTCGTGTGGCTCCGGGCGAGCTAGTCAACATCTTGAACTTTCATTTCTGCTCTGCAAGAACAGGATGGTGATACCTCCCTTTGTATTGAATCCCCATTTCATAGACAAAGGAGCTGGCACACGGTAATGATCAATAACTCATGTTAATTAATTCAACAAATATTTATTGAGTGCCTCCAAGTGCCCAGCTTTGTTCTGGGTCCCTCCTCTCCGCAGTGGCCACATGAGACAGCCAGGGTAGCCCCCTCTCCCTCCACCCAGGTGGACTGAATTGGCCTGTTCGTCTCCCAGGCCTTGGTACAGAGAGTACAGTTAACTCTCAATTATCTATGCAAATGGAGTGGAACGTTCCACTGATAATTCAGAAAGAGCAGAGAGTCCACAAATAATTCCTATTTGAATTTGGAATGCATTATGCTTATTTTTGCGTTGGATTTACCTTCCTAATTACTGTTTGTTCTGGCTCATGCTCAAACTTGTTTGCATTCTCAGAATCCAATGGTAGGTGGTGAGGGGTGTGCCCCAGAAGCGTGCTGGGATCTGCCGGCTGGAAACCAGCCACAGACCACCTCTGCACACCCTACCCCACCTGGAGGGCCCTGACACAGGTGCACGTGGAACAGTGGACACTGGGGCTTCTTGGTATCTAGCCAGGAGGAAAGATGGTGGCTACTTTGTGTTGCCTCAATGCTCTGCCTGGTGTGGGGTGGGTCGTGGGTGGCCATGGCAGAGGAGTACACAGGAGCCCAGGAGCAGGCAGTGGTGGGGTCTGCAGCAGCAGAGATGGGCTGCTCCCTTGGGGCTGCCCGTCTGCGAGTCTCTGCTCTCCATCCTGTCCCCCTGAGTCTTCCTGCCTTTGTGTCTGTCTGTCTCTCCCTCACTCTCCTCCTCTCCCTCCCTTGGAGCACTCCTCCAGGAGAGAACCAGGAAGTACATATTTCTTTCAACTGATATATTTTCCATGCATTCTTTTCCAGAATGGTGAATTTTGATGGCTGGGGCCTGGGTCTAGCTGGGCCACTCCTCTATGGCCACTCATTTCCCGTGGCAGAGCAGGGAGGGAAGGAGAAAACACCAGGGGCTGACCTCCCCCACTGGAGCCCCAGGGCAGCTGCAACCCACGGGGATCTCCAGGCACGGGAGGGAGTCCTGCCCTGACACCAGGCAACCAAGGCCACTTCTGCCCCAGCGTGGGCCTGCACTTCTGAGATCCCGAGCATGCTCGGGAGGTTGGCCTTGAAGGCTTTGCTCTGTCAGGTGGTCTAGGTGGTGGGCTGCCTCCTGAGAGTGCTGTGGGTAAGACGCTTGGTCATTCTCTGGGCTGGACCAGACCAAGAAACAAACTCTGAATGACCACTGCTTCTGGAAAGTGCTCTCTCCTTGCTGCCCACGAGGCAAAGCCCCAGGCCCAGGTGCAGGGGGAGGGCACTTGGGGAGCACCTTCTAGCACTCAGACTCAGGGCCTGAGTACCCAGCTCATGGGGTGCCTTTACATAGTCACCCCAGGACGCCTCACACACCCATGAGACAGACGGGTCCCCCGGGGAGACAGCGGCCTGGGGAAATTAAGGACTTTTCAGAACTAATTGCCCAGGCCCCCGTTCTCCTGTTCTCCGTCTCTCTCTCTCTGTCTCTGTCTCTCTCTCTGTCTCTGTCTCTCTCTCTGTCTCTGTCTCTCTCTCTCTGTCTCTCTCTCTGTCTCTCTCTCTCTGTCTCTCTCTGTCTCTCTCTCTGTCTCTCTCTCTCTGTCTCTCTCTCTCTCTCTCTCTCTCTCTCTCTCTCTCTGTCTCTCTCTCTGTCTCTCTCTGTCTCTCTCTCTCATGATTCTGGGGAATGTGAGAAGCCTCTGGCCTCTGAGCTTCCTGCTGCTTCCCAGTGGTAAGAGTCACATTCTCTCCCTTGGAGACGCTGAGAACAGGAAGCAGAAAGCAGTCTGCAGCTCAGGTGTGGACTGTGGACTGTGCTGGTCTGGAGGAAGAGAGGGACATCTGGAGAACAGCTGGGGGCTGGCCTCGCAGAGAAGACGCAGTGCAGAAGGGCAAACCGTGGTGAGTTTGTGAGACAGAAACCTGGGAAGCTTCAGGGCAGGACTGTCCACTCGAGTTTTCTGCAGCAATGGTACTCAGGCCCTGAGTCTGAGTGCTAGAAGGTGCTCCCCAAGTGCCCTCCCTCTGCCCCTGGGCCTGGGCTTTGCCTTGTGGCCAGCTACTTCTTCTCTCCCCCCTGCAAGTGAGCCTCAGTCACTCTGGGGACCACAGAGAGACACTGCCCTCCAGCTGCTGCTACGGCCACACTCCTTCAGGGGGTTCATGCCTGTGCTCATTCCCATGCTGCCCCTGGGACCCCTTCCTCCCCAGTTCTCACTCATCCTGACCCCTCCTCCCTTGGAGAACCAGACTTGGGGGGGTGCACACCTGGGTGCCCCTGAGCGCTCTGCCCATGGCCCCTCTGGTGAGCTGCAGGCCTCAGCCTTCTCTTCTGGGAGCAGAACCAGTCCAGGTGGAATTTGAGGAAGAGGACAAGGCCAGCCATCTGGATGGTCTAAAGCCAATGGTCCACCAAGAGATGCCAATGACCTCTGGGGTGGGAACAGGTGACCTTGAACAGGAAGTAATTAAATCTCTTAAATAATCCTCTAAATCTTTGATTAAGCAGAAATGAAAGCACAGCTTCTGTCCCTCAGTTGTGCCAGCCTCATTTCCAGCGCCCAATGGCACATGTGGCTGTGGCCGGTGTCTTGACACAGATGTAAAACATTCCCACTGCTACAGGAGCTCCAGTGGACAGTCCTGCCCTGAAGCTTTCCACCCCAAATTGCTGTCCAAGCCTCAATGAAATGACAGATGGCCAAAGAGAGTGTGCAGATAAAAGCAAAGCAATGGCCTTGAGGTCCCCACCAAGCTGTCAGCTTTGAAGCCCCCGGGAGAGCGGGGAGCCCCCGGGACAGCCCTCTTTGCTGGGTCCAACCCTGGAGTGTCAGAAGACAGGACTTCGGGTGAGTTGGGCGTCGGCAGTATCACTCACAAGCCCTCCCTGCCCTGGGCGCTAATGTGAGAAGGGACAGGTACCATGGGCAGAGCTGAAAGAGAGGCCACCTCAGCTCAGAGCCCGGGTGGGGGGGACCCTGCAGGGACGATGGCCAGGTCGAGCCCGGGCTCCACAACACCCAGCTCCTTGCAGGTCCAGACAGGGCTGCGGGGAGGCCTTGGCAGGCCACACCTCGAGGTTTCACAGACCGTGTCCCTGGGGAGCCTCTGAAGCCAGGAGAGCTGGGCTGGGCTGGCAGAAGCCCACATGTAGACTCAGAGAAACAAAGGCACTTTGCACACAGCGCCAATCCCTGCCAGGGAAGGCACAAAACCTGAAAGCTGACCTGGCGACTGGCTACGGACCCCTGACTCCCCACAGAAGCAGAGAAAAGTCACAAGGTCCCCTTCCCCGGGTGCTGGGCAGGCCAGGGCAAGAGAAATCCACCTGGCCCCTCCTCCCGAGGGCCATCCCGTGTGAGGTGGCAGGCTGGGCCAGCCGTGTCCCCGTTCCCTCCCAACTCTTCATGGTCCTCCTCCCATCCGTTCCCATGCTCCCCTGTTCTTCCTCACACCCCTCTTCTCATCCTCTCTGTGTTTTTATTTTAATATTTATTTTTTAGTTTTAGTGGACACAAGATCTTGAAGAACATGATGTGTACAACCATCCTGACCTGACTGAGCAATACGGAGGGGCAGCAGAGGCCTGGGTACTTCCCAAACCAGCCAGCCCTCACCCCGCCCGCTCTGTGCCCAGGCAGGACTAGCTCTGCCCCTCTTGGCTCCAGAGGCCATGGACCAAGAGAGAGGATTCTGGTGCTTTTAAAAGGGATGGTGGGGCAAGGCCTGGGTGGCAGAGCGGGAGTGGGGAAACCCGAGAAGCTTGTGCCTCCATAAAGCCCAGTGGTGGCCACCTGCAGGGCGTCAGGAAGTCCAGCTTCCCACCCGGAGCACAGTGGGGTTGCCAGGGTGGAGAGCCCACCAGGCTGCCTGGCTGCTGTCCCTGGTCCTGAACCCGCCTGCCTGACCCCGAAGGGCTTGTGACTTCTGTTCCCTCTCAAGAGGGAACTGTTCACAATTTCTCTGTCTTCATCTCCCCCATATTTCCTAGAACATGCAAAAATGCTCCTGATGTGCCCATTACTTTTGTAATTACTGTGATTTTATTATTACTGCAAGCCCCTCCCGCCGTGGGTGCTACTGGACGTGGGCGGCCTTAGTGCTGAGCTTGCACAAGCCTCCCTGTCTGTCTCTTCACCCCCTCCTCCCACCTGCCTCCTCTCCACCACACTCTCCAGACTCCACTGGAGGCTGGGGAGACTAACACAGAGCCTGGGGCAGATTCAGCAAAGTTTGCAAAAAGTTGCCTCCGAAGTTCAGGCCTCCCTGCACCCCTCCCTGCAGCAGCCAGCCAGTGCTTGACTTGAAACCGGCACCACCTCCTCACTGCAGTGGCGTCTCCTCCTCCTCCTGCCACTTCACTCGGGCTGTCCCCGTCTCTGGGGGATGACACACATCTCTGGAACATTAGCAGTCAGGATGGGGAGAATGCCCTCAGTCCCCCGGGTGCTCTCCGGGGCAATGACAAGGCTTCCCTGGCACGGGGGTGGAGTGGGGCAGGGCTCAGACCCGGGAGGACTCTGGGGGAGAAGCTCACAGCCCGGGTGCCCTGCCACCCTGCACTCGAGACGGGACGCTCCCTGTGGCTATGTGGTCTACAGGGGCCTTTGGTGGCCAGGCAGAGGGGAGGATCCTGGGGACCAGAGTGCACTTGGCAGGAGAGGTAGCCCCAGGACCACGCCGGGGCGTGCCCAGACTGCCACCCTCACACTCAATTGCCAATTCCTTCCCCGAGAGTAGAGTTTCACCGCTCACAAAGATCCCACCAGCACCATCGCTCACAGCTCCCACAATGCCCTTGTGGGGCGGCTGGCAATTCTCCAGGGCTGACACAGGAAGAGTGGGGTGCAGGCAGGGCGCTGCCCAGACCACCTAAGATCCCACGCATCATGCACCTCCCAGGCCCCACCCACACCCGCTCTCCTCGCCAGCCATCAGCACACAGCTGCAGGCTGACAGCCCTCGCCTGCACCAGCTCATCTCTCACCTTCTGTCCGGGGCTTTTCTGTTACTGCCACGTGGGACACCTGCTGGAGCCCACTCAGCCAAGCTGACAAACTGGCTGACCTGGAAGGGCAGCAATCCTCGGCCAGACGGAGAGGGGACCTGGTGGAGGGCACCCTTTCCATCCCTCAGGTGGACAGGCTGATCCCTCACTGGGCCCTTCCTGGGCCTGAGGCCCCACTGCCCACAGTGGTGCTACCTCTGCCACGTGCCCTCCATGAGGTGCCCTTCCTCCCTGTTTGGTCTCCCCGACCCCTTCCTCCTAGGCACTCGGGAAGCACACGCCTGCCTGCAAGGACTTCTCTCGGGCTGCTTTCTGGGGAGAACCGAAGCTAAGGCAGTTTGCTCCTAAGGTGGCTTCGAAAGTGGCCCCTGGGGATGGGCTTCTGAACCTGGAATGGTTGCTGGTCAGACGGGGTTAAGGACCCCATTTCTGGGGGCCAATAGGGAGTGACAACAGCTGGCACGTCAGAGCATCACCATCATGCAGACGCTGGGTGGCGGAGGGTGGAGAGGGGGCAGGGGGACATGAGGGGCTTGGATGTGCGGCAGCTATGCGGTAGCTTTGGGCAAGGGCGATGGTAAGGACCGGGGGGTGGGCTGCGTCTGTTAATGGATCTAGAAGTCTGGAGGAAGATGACAGCCTTAGGTTAGTGGGCTATCAACTCAAGGGACGGACCTCCACGCATGTCAGCAGACCTCATCTCCTAAAACCCTGGGGTTCAACTGTAAGGGCAGCAGATACAACAGAGCCTGGACGCGCACACAGAGCACGTCCACCAAAGTCAGCCCAACAAGGAAGAGCGTGGCCCCAGATAAGGACATCTGGTGGATGGCCCAAGAATCCTGCACTCCTGGCTCCTCTGAGCCCTTGGGGCTGGCAGGAGCAGCCCTTCCCCCTTTCTAGAAGAAAACTGGCTCTTCTCACTGGGAGGACCAGCAAGGACCTGGACAGAGAAGCTCTCCACTGGACAAGGCTCATCCACATTGCAGCTGCCGCACCCTCCCTCATCACCGCAGAGCAGGGGCTGGTCAGGGTGAGCCCAGGCCAAGAGGGGACAGCTCCAGGAGGTCAGCCACACTCCCACTGCAAGACCAGCCAGGGAGCGGGAGGGAGAGGGGACAGTGGGGGAGGGACCAGAAGGAGAATGGAAGTCCAGACAGGGAGAAGGTAGTGACCTGGGTGGGAGGAGTGTCCATGGCTCAGGGTCACCTGAGGCAGTGCAGTGAACAGCTCCCTGGCCTTCAGTCAGTGAGGCAGTGGGTCTGAAGGCCTAGGGTGGTGTAGGCAGAGAACCCAGCAATGGCCATCCCCAGGAGGGCCAGGGTGGCTGCCTTCACCTGGGCAGCGAGACATGCATGGCTGAGGGGCACCTTGGCGTCTGGAAGGCTGAGGTGAGTGCTTTCTGCAGGCCAGGCCAGTCGTCGGGAGAGACATCCATCACCAGCTCCTTCGTGTCAACAAGGTGAGAAGATTCCAGAGAAGCAGAGACTGGATAGTCCCATTTAACCTCCACAGGCAAGGTCAACATAAATACCATCATGGTCAGCAAGGCTTGGGTGATGGCCAGGGACCCCTGGGGTGCAGGGTCTGCGCTAATAGACCCTGGTGCTCCTGGGGACGAGATGACCGGTGGCCAACGAGGGTGCTGTCTGAATTGCAGTCAGAAGAAATTCAAGAGCCAGTGGGTCCATCTGTCAGCACTGTGGCAGACTGCAGGGGCTGGCCAGGCTCAGCCCATCCTCAGACCAGAGCCTCTGGGTTGAAGGGGCACCAGGGAAGACTGCAGAGTCACAGCAGTGTACTGGAGGACAGGCCCCTCTCCCTCCCCAGAGGGGCCTGTGACATTGACCAGAGAACCTATGCACTGGGGAAAGGAAATACCCAAGGTTTTGAAGGCAGAGGGACACCAGTAAGCTGGGACACTCCATAGCCATCAGATAGAGTGGGGTCCATGGGGAGAGTCGTGACCTCCTGACCCAAGTCCCCCTAGTGGCCTCTGTGGTTTGCTCTGTGGACTGAGGATGCAGTTCAGACGAATAGACTTAGCACCTGACATAAGCCACCTATGGGTGCCCTGATTGAGATGAGCCAAGGGGAGGCACAGGGGACTCCCCCAGGCCCTGATGAGAGCGCGAATCAGGAAAAGAGCTCATCCTGCAAATTACCACAGTGTATCTACCATCAAACACTCTGCAGGAGCACGGAGGGCGGCCCTCACTGTGCGCCTGCTCATCACCTCGAAGGCCCCTGCGAGAGTCGGACGAATCACGGTGGACAACAGTGGATTTCTGTGAACTTGACCCACTGCAGCCTCAACACTGGCCGCAGCATTTAATCTAGTGGCGCAGACCACAGAGCCTCTGCTGCTCCTAGGTGGTGACTGATGTGGAAATACACTCTTGCCGATCCCTGCCAGTGAGGACCGTGCAGAGGGCCGTGCCCCTACACGGGAAGGACAGCCATGCCTGCTCACTACCTTATCACAGGCTCGGATGGATCTCTCGCTCTTTGTCACCACCCAGTCTTGAAGACTTTGGTCACTGTACATCCAGAGGAAAGCAAGCACATTCGCCATCTTGAGGCCACGATGCTCGTGGGACTGGACGTGGGAAGACTCATCTGTGTGCGATGACAATGACCAAGACAGATGAGCCTCAGGAAGATCCACGGCTTGCTACATGGATGAGTCTGGGGCTTCCTGGGAGATTCCCGTGAAGGTTATGTAAAGGCCAGCCATAACCTGCCGTTCCACCAGGAAAGGGCACAGAATCAGTGGCCCTTCAGAAGGTGGAAGTAGTGGACATTGACATTGGGTGTGCTTCTCCGTCCTGCTGTGGCCACCGGCTACCCGTTTTGAGTAGGTCCCAGAGCAAGACAGGGCTGCATGATGCAGTGAACATTTCCTAATGGTGCGATAAGGACGTCATGGTGGGTCGGAGGTGGGGAGCAGTGGTGGCACCTCTCAGTAAGAGAGACGCAGGGCTGACTCTGGGGTGGCTGCTGCCTTGACATCTCTGATACGGACGGGACAGTGTGGGGGTCCCAGGGTGGGCCGCCTCAGCACCGCCTGGGTCCGCCCCACCTCCCTCTCCAGGCTTTGCTGCAGCCTGTGGCCTGTGGCCTCTTAGGCTGAGGGCACCTGTCCTCTTGAGCCAGAGAGCCTACCCCTACCCCTACCCCTACCCCTACCCCTAACCCCTGGGCCACGGCCTTGGGGCAGGCGGGATAAGCTGCAGGCCTGGGTGTGCCGAGTCCTGGCCCGACCCTGCCCAGCGGTCTGCATTCACCCTTCCATCCCCAGCTGGGCGGCTGGGGCGCATTCACAGGGTCCCCACAGGCCTGTGGCCCCGAGCTCATCAAGCAGCTCCATCACATGCCTGATTGGCTTTCCTCCCCCCACTTCATCCTGATGTCCCCACAGTGAACCTCCTGTGGGCAAGCCCTCATCTCAAGCTCTGCCTTGGGGGGAAATTCTAGACTCAGGCAGTGGAGTCCTGATTTCTGAAATTTCCCACTCCAAGAGGAAGGAGCCCACAGCTCCCTCTCCTCGCCTGTCTCCCCGACGACAGGAGCCGCTCTCGAGTGCTTGCTGGGTAAGGGTGATCCTGCTTAGCGCCATGACTGACAGGTGCGTTTCCATGTGGAGAGCAGAGCACAGGTGGCCCAGCCAGCTCCACCACCCTGCTGGACTCAGGGTTCTCGGCCAACAGGACCCAGTGCTCCTTTCTCCCGCCACAGCGGCTGGTACAGAGCGAAGACCTTTCTCGCAGTCGCCAAGGCTCGCTGCCAAGGCTCAGCAGAGCACCTGGGGGTGGCTCTAGGTGGTTGCTGGCATTCGGCCCCAGGGGCAGAGGACATGCCTCTCCTCCCAAGAGCTTGGCAGAGCCCACCACCCAGCTAGGGCCACCTCCTTCCTAGGGTCAGATCCAGTGTCCCCTCATTCATTCCCTCTGCTCAACAGCCAGAGGCCAGAGTCGGGGGCAGGGCTTGGTTGGACATGTGGGTGCCTTGCCCTACTTCGTCCAGGACAGGGTGCCCCTCTCTAGGGAGGCCTGGAATGCTCCTGAGTGGAACCAGAGCCCCTTGCAAGTCCAACGGGGATGCTTCCCAGGCCACGCCCCCAACCAGGTGAGCTGGATCGCTTGGTCAATGGACTATGAAGTCCTTCCACTGGACAAAAGAACACTCTGGAAGCCCTGCTGTCATGACCTGGGTGCCCTTCCCTCTAGCCCCAGCCCTGGAGCCAGGTACCTCCTTCAGGGGAGCATCTGCCTGGTCCCAGAGGCTCCCTCTGGCAGGGCTGGCCCCATGGGACGTCCCCCTGGCCACCTGCTCCCTTTGCTCCCACTCATCCTTTCCATGTCGTGTTCTTCCTCAGCTCCTTCCAAGTGCCAGTCCTGCCCCAGAGCAGGAGTGGTCATCTGCTTGGTTACGTAATCCACCAGTGTCCTCGTTCTTCCTTTCAGAACACTGCAGGCTCCAAGGCCCCGGCTGGGCAGGCCTGGCTGGGCTGGGTAGGTGGCCCTTCCCCGGCCAGGTCTCAGGTCTCTGCTCTCACCTGACTCCCCTCTTCTTCCTGCTGATCCAGGAAAGCCTCAGTTGCAGTCACTGCAGAAACACCCTGAAGTCCCTGTTTGGGTGACTGTGACGTGGCTAGGCACAGCCAATCACTGCGCAGCACCAGCTCTCCAGTCACCTGCCCCACTCTGTGACTCTCAGGACGTGACACAGGCTTGGGACCAAGGCTCTTGGTCTTTCCTGCTGGACTGTCTCTGCCACATGCACCAGTGCAAGCCACCAGCCCAGAGACCCTGACCACCTGGAAGCACCCCTTGGCTGCCTCTCTGGCCGCCTCCCAGGCTCCCTGGTGGTCTGCGGACAGAGTGCAGGGGCTGGGGAAGGTGAGCCAGGGAAAGGGGGCCCTTGCTGGAGTCTCCCACTTCAGATGCATCCTCTCTCTGTCTCTCCGCAGCTTCCTGCTGCAGCTGGTTTCCCGGGCAAAGTGTTCCAATGGCGAGCTTCGGGCCTTCTGGGGAAATGCAGGATCACTGGGAGGCTGCCGGCACAGGTGCCTGCCTGCCTGGCAGATGCCCCTTCTGCAGCCAAGGTGAGCGGGCACTCTTGGGGGGTGACGGCCCCTGAGCCAGAATCTCTCCAGCCAGGGGGTCTCACATTCCTCTGACCCTGCTTCTCCTTACAGCAGGCCCAGGACCTCACCATCTCTGCCCAGGTGCTCCGCTGCCCTCTCCCCAGGCCCCTCATCTTGCCATGGCTCCTGGTGCCGCCCAGGCATCCCTCCGGCAGGAATCACTTGAGATGAGCTCCCAGCCCAGGAGCAGCTCCCCTGGGCGCCCACAGTGTGCGGCCCCTTGCTGGGTTTGCACATCACCCTGTGACTACTGGTGGTTCTTCTGCCCGGGGGACCTCCAAGGGGGCAGAGGCGGGCCTTCCTCACTGTCACGTCCCCAGGGCTGAGCACGAAGTACAACAGAGATGCTCGGGACTCAAACTCAGCCCCCACCGTGGCATTCCAAACGCCCCAGAATGACATGCCAGCTCCCTGTAGATGCGGCTGCCCTGCTGCCCCATGCCCCGCTGCCCCGCTGCCCCGCGGAAGGCTCCCTTCCTCTTGCCTCAGGTGGTGCCCAGCCAGCTCTCTGCACATAGTGTTTGCACAACAAAAAGAGACAGAGGGAAGTTGCCGGTGGAGACAGCGAGAGGCAGAGGGCACGTGGCTCACCTCCACCTGAAGGCTTGGTGCAGGGCCAGCTGTGTGGAGGGCAGTGGGCCCAGACCCCCTCTCACGAGGTTCCTGTTCCTGTACATTGAGACCCCGCCTCTTCCCCCCAGCACCTCCCTCTCCTTTCTTCCGATCCCCAGCTCTGTGTGAAGGTAGGTTCACTCAGCTGTGATCAGCTCACTTACTTGTCCCCTGAATTTCAAAGACACCCCCTGTGGTACCAGGGCTGAAGTACTGCCCATCGGCATGACTCCCTTAACTCTTTCCTGCCTGTGGACAGGTGGGGGCTGCCCGCAGCGTTTCTTCTGCTTCAACCCCCACCCCCCATTGTTCCCTGGCTCCAGGCCAAGGAGGGTGATGTGGAGTTGGGGGCGGGTAGCCAGCTTGCCCTTCCAGGCAGGGCAGGGGCAGGCGGGAGCCACATGCAGGTCTTGTGTCTGGGAGGGGGGATGTGTGCAGGCACAGGGAAGGGCACAGTCACCACTGGGACTTCCCAGCACAGGCCGGGGGCTTCCCCGCCCTGCTCCTGGTCCTGTGGCTCAGTGCAGCTCCCCATGCCCAGGGCTGCTGGTGGACAGCAGGACACAGGCTTCCTGGTGGGCAGGGCACCCTGACTCAGGCTGGTGTGGGACGGGGTGTGCTGTGTCCTGGTGGGGGTGGTGGCCTCCATCGTGGGGAGGCACAGGGCCTGAATCAGCTCCCACGAGGTGCAGCCCCCACCTCTGCCCTTGCCAAGGCCGGTCTTGTCTTGAGACTTGTCCTCCGGAACCATGAGCAGGACGCTCCAAATCCAAGCTGCTGACAAGCTGCAGCCGGCAGGAGATGAATGGAGGGTCCTTAATCTGGGCTTTCTCCATAATTAAGTCTGAATCACAGTGAGCTGAACCCTGGTTTCAGCAGAGCACCTGGGGGTGGCTCTAGGTGGTTGCTGGCATTCGGCCCCAGGGGCAGAGGACATGCCTGTCCTCCCAAGAGCTTGGCAGAGCCCCTGCCCACCACCCAGCTAGGGCCACCTCCTTCCAAGGGTCAGATCCTGGGGTGCAGCTGCAGGGCCTATGCGGCAGGACGGAGGACCTGGCCATCCCTCTTCCCAGGAGTGCCTCCCTCTCTCACACAGGTCTCCAAACACCCACAGGACCACGGGCAGCCTCCCTGGAACACACACTAGCACTTGGCCCTGGTGCACATCTGCAGGGCACCCACGTTGTGCCAGGGCCCTGTGGCCAGGGCTACAGTGTGGAGCAAGGCAGACGAGGCCCTGCCCCCAGGGAGCCCCCACTGGACCCGGACGGTCTGGACAGGCCAGATCCTGCCAGCTCCGGTCCTCTGGGGCCTCAGAAGCTAAGCTATTCTGCCAGAGCCCCTCCCTCCTCCGGCGCTGCCACGTTTGCATCTGGGGAGCTGACCAACACCAGGGGCGTGGCCCCATCTCAGGATCCAGGACCATGCCAGGGACAAGACGAATGGCCCTGGGTGAAGGCCAAAGCTTCTCGGCTCTTCGCTGGAATCACTTCAGGCTCTCGGGAACTGGGCCTGAGCCAGGAGCCTGGCCTGCACCCCACTCTGTCTGCCTCTCCACCATGCAGCTGCCCCACCCCCTGCACTCTGGCTCCCCTGGTGCCGGTCTCCAGTCTTCCCCTCCTGTGGGACCCACGTAGGTAGCCTGCTTCCAGGGGTCAGGTCTGGCTTCCTGGCCCTGCTCTGTGACTCCTGCCCACACTCGCCCAGTCCCCCCAGTCATCATCAGCCCCAAAGACTGGACTCCAGAGTGACTTGCTTCTTGTACCAGAAAATTCCAGAACCTCAGTCCTTCCCCAGCCCTGAGGGCGTCAGCCACAACCACAGCCCCGACTTTCTCTGCTCCTTTGGAATCACAACGTCCCCAACTGTGCCCAGGGTTGTTTCTTCAGTCTTTAGAGAATGAGAAAAGGAGGAGGAGGAGGCTATGGGGGCAGCAAAGCCACAGGCTGAAGCCGGAGAGTGTCCCTCCCCGCCCTCAGGAGTGGCTGCCTCCCTGAAGGGACCTGGAAATGGCTGTCACCTCAGCCACATTCTGGACAGGAGCATTTAGAAGTCATGGAGAAAGGATGAAATGTCCTGTTTCTGTTGTGACCAGGTCAGGGTCGCCCTCTCCTGCTCCGGCTCCTTGCGGGAACTGGGAAGGATGTGGGGCAAGATCACCACCAGGAGGCTGGCTGGCCAGCCATCCTCCCCCCGCCCAGCGGCAACAGATCCCCAAATGTTCACCTCCCAGCTCCTTCCAGGGGCCTGCCCCAGGCAACTGCCACCAGGAGCCTGATTCCTCCCGGGCCCTGCCCCCTCAGAGGCTCCTGCTGCCCTCCCTCCTCACTCATTCCTGAGCATGCTGGCCGCTAGCTTTCTAAGTCCTTCCATTGTGGGGCTCTGAGCCTTCACAGGGCCACTAACCCCCAGGGCCACCTAGCACCCAAGACGGTGTGTCAACTCAGGGTGACCAATGGGATGGTGGACACAGTCTGTCCTGTCCAGATTTAACACTGGGAACTCTTGCGCCCCAAGCACACGTCAGGGCATGTGACACAGGAAGCCTGGCTTTGGGGACAGCAGCACCCCATACACAGTCCACAGGGGCTCCCCAGCCATTCTTTGTGGGGTGTTGCTGGGTTTGGGGGCTGTGGGCGTGAAGGAATCAAGACACTGTGCGCACACGAAGTGCCCAGCCGAGCAGACCCGCTGCGCTTCTACCAACCATCCCACGGCCACCTGTGTGGCCCTGCCCAGCCCGGCACCCGGGGGCTTAGGAGGACAGAATCCCGCAGAGATCATTGCTGCCTTGATGACTGAGGACGCAGCCCGCCGGGGACCCTCTCCTCCAGAACTAGCAGAGTGGGGGTCTCTGGTCCTGAGGTTCCCCTCTGCCGAGAGGTGAAGGCATCTCAACACGCTCATTCATGACTCAAAGTGGCAACACCTTGTCACCAGCTTGAGCGAGCACTTTGCTTAGTAACCTTTAATAAAACCAACCAAATGGCACAGAATGGTCACATAGCAGAGCCAGTCCCCTGGCTCACTGGACCTGCCCCTCCTTGTCAGGTAGAGGGTAGTCTGCAGGTCCAGGTGACCAGGGAGGGGGGGCAGCCACTTATATCTAAGTGGTGCCACCCTTTTGGATCTATGTGACCAAGAGAATGCTGCTGTCCAGCTCTGGTGGCCCAGAAGGAGGTGCAAGGGACAGGGAAGAGAGGCCATGCAGACGCTGGGCAGGGGGAGATGGCTGGGGTCGGAGGGAGCAGGAAGGGGCTGCTGGTGAGGGGAGGCCCCAGGCCCCCAGGCAGGGGTGAGCTGGGTCTGGACCCACGAAGGGCTCTTTCTGATCCTTGGGGGTGGCCCTCTGGGAAGCCCAGGAGAGGAGGCTGGAAATGCAGGGCCCCAGCACCTCTGGCCCAGGAAGCAGACACTAAATCCTCATTACCAGGCTTTTTAAATGCACAGACAGGACATTAGCGTTTAAACAGCTTCTATTACTCCAGGGCAAACTTTAAAAAACATAATATTTATAGAACACCTCCTTCAGTTCGCCCTGTTTGCTCTTTATTTCTCCTGCAATTACTGCTAATTTGGAGACATTTTGCTTTGGCATCTCCGCCTGTTGCCAGTCACTTATGAAGCCACCCGCTGGGAGCTGCACGCCCCCATCTAGTCTCCTGCCACCAGGAAGGGGCTGCCAGGATGGATAGAGGTGGCTCCCTCCCTGCCCTTCCTCTCCATGGACAGGAGCAAAGCCCAGGGCACCTCCCTGTGAACTGAGGCTCCCCAGCCTGGCCTTGCCCTGGCTGCCCCGGGTGTCTGACTGAGCTCAGCAATGCTGACACGGGCTGGAGAGACCAGAGGGGAGGGTTCTCATCAGCCATGGAGCCACCTGTGCCTCTGGGCCTGAGTGTGGCCTCTGCAGGAGGGGCCTCTGCGAAGTGTCCCTGCTGATGCTCAGGGTCCAGAAAAGCCTCCCTCTGTCCCTCGCTCTTCTCCACCACTCCACAGGTTTCCTCTGAGCCCCCTCTTCCCAGGACACTGCTGGGAGGACAGCACAGACCATCTCCTGGGCACATGGAGTTCGGCCTGGGGTGCCATGCATGAGAGGTGGCATGGGACACCCGGGATGCGGGGGAGAGCATGGGAGAGAGCAGAACTGGGCCCTAAAGCATGCCCAGGTGGGGATCAGACATGCCGGAGGGTGAGATGGGGCGGGTGGGCATCCTGGGTGGAGGCTGGTGAGCAGGCGCCCCCGGGGGCATCAGGGGCTGGGGTCAGCCATGGCTGCTCCTGGCTCTGTCCCCAGCCTGACTCCTCACTGCCGAGTGGCCAAGTTCAAGCCAGCCTGGCCGGGAGTGAGGCCAGCATGTCTGCTACGGGCTCCGCACACGTGTGGCCCTGAAGTGTGGCTGTACCTTTGTTTCTGGGGCAGGTGGAAGTGACTCTGGGGCTGTGGGCTCTGGGCTTCAGTGTCTGGAGCTCCTGAATAGAGGTCAGAGCTGGGAGTAGGGAGGTGGGACGGAACTGTGCTGGGGTCCTGTGGGGTCAGACACCTGTTCCCTATCCCCAAGGGGCCTCAGCCCAGCGGGAGGTGGGACAGCATGGCTACCCGGGCTCTGGAGTTGGAGGCAGGGTCTGGCCCTGGCTGTCATGGTAGTGAGGCTGGGGTCCTGAGGAGGCCCCACCTGCGAGGAGGCTCAGGGCCTCCACTCTCCATGGCCTGCGGCATTCTCAGGACGCGTGGTCTGCACAAGGACAGGGTGTCACCCCCAGGGATGAAGACAAAGACCACAGAGGCCAGAGAGCCTGGGGTGGAGGAGGATCTGGGGGGACCAGGAAGGACGGTGTTCAGGCAGCAGGATGAGGGATGGCAGGAGGGTCAGGGGGAGGGGGACAGCCTCCCACAGGGAGGAGCCCTCCACACAGCCCCACAGTGGGTGGGCCTTCATTGTGGCTGTGAGCAGAGCCCAGCTGAGTGAGGAAGCAATGCCCACCCAGGCACCCCGACTGCCAGTGAACGTCCCTTCTTCCCCTGCGCTGGGCATGGCCCCCTCATCCCACCCGCCCGCGTTGGCACTGAGGTCTCATCTTGCAGAAGAGCCACCTGAGGCTGGGGGGGGGGTCTGGTAACTCGGGCAGCAATGGCACACGGCAGCTGAGGGGCAGAGCCGGATCCCTGACCAGACCTGAGGGAGGCCCAGCCCCTGCCCAGCCCTTGGCTTTGAGTCCACTGCTCAGACAAGGAGGCCCTTCCACTCCCTCCTCAGGTGGACCCCCAGGTGGAAGTCCAAAGACAGAGATGCCTCCCCTCCCCTGGACCTCCACATCCTCCTCTACCAAGGGGAGGTCTGGACGGGCGGGTCGCTGCCCTGCACCCAAGCCCTCCATCACCAAGCTGGGCCCTTGGCTTTGGCTTACCACTCTCCCATTTGCCAAAGGGTCAGGAACTGTCCATTGCAACTTGTCAACCTTAAAGGGGACAGCAGTACCTCCAGTGCCACCCATGAGAAGTCATTTCCACAGGATGGGAAGGCACGTGGTCCATGGGAGGACCCTCAGTCAAAGGGCGGCTGGGGCTGGAGGAGGCTGGAGAGGAGGGTCCCTGTGGAGCAGTGGCTTCAGGCAAACCGCCAGGCCCCGTCCTGCCTCTTACAACAGACGCCATCCACACAGTCATCCTTCATTCATTCCTGCACCCCAGGGTTCAAGGCTCCTGAGCCTAGCCAAGCAGACTCGGTGCAGGCACCAGGAACAGGAGCTGAGCAAGACACAGCCAGGGACCTTCAGGAGGCTGGTGGAGTGCAATGGAGGAGTGACTATGCACCTCGGCTAAGTGTGCCAGCACAGAGAGGTTGGGAGGGCTTCCTGGAAGTGGTGACACTTAGCTGCCTTTCACTGGCCCCTCGTGTCCCCCTGCCTGAAGGCTCACCTGACAGAAAAGTGGGAGCCAGGAGAGGGGCGTGGGAGCAAGGTGCTTTAATTGGGACAGAGCCTGCAGTGTTTGGACTGACTTTGGAACCGAGTTTGGAGTTAAGAATGTGGAAGGAGCTGGGGGTGAGGCTGGAGCTGAGAGGGCTCATAGGAAGAACTTTGAGCTTCACAAAGTCAGACTTGAGCTGAGCAGTGCTCAGGCTGGGGCTGGGGAGAGGGATGGGTGGCAAGCAGACAGCAAGGAGGGAGGCTGACCTGCTGGCCACCACAAGCTGGGAGCTGGGCCTGCCAAGAGTCAGGGAGCCAGGAGTGTCTGCACACATCTGTAATCCCAGCGACTCGGGAGGCTGCGGCAGGAGGATCGAAAGTTCAAAGCCAGCCCAGCACTTTGTGAATCTCTGAGCAACTTAGCGAGACCCTGTCTCAAAATAAAAAATAATAAGGGCTGGGGGGTTGTCGCTTCGTGGTTAAGTGCCCCTGGGTTCAATCCCCAGGACCAAGGGGAAAAAAGTCAGAAAGACTCTAAGGGTTTGGGTGCATGATGGGACCTTCCCACAAGCCACAGGACAGAGGAGGAAATGTGGGTCTCCAGGACATGAGACCTGTTAGGCGTGCTGTGTTGGAGGAGCATGTGGACGTCCATCAGGTGGGCAACAGGCCCCTGGGGTGTCCTGAGGGTCTCACTTAGGAGTGGCAGCATCTCCCACATTGGTGGGAGCCCGGGGAGAGGAGATGGGGGCTTCTCTCTTGCAGCCCCTTCTTCACACAGCTCTCAATTCAGCCTGGAAGCTGAGCTGGGGAGCCAGCGCCTGGGGTCCTCGTCACCCATGGAGCCAGACGAGAAGCGGGGACCCTCCTGATAGACTTCCACCTCTGCTCTAAACAGCCAGGCAGCTTCAACAAGGGAAGACTCCAACGTGTCCCACAAGGCCAGGCCAGTGTGGCAAGGACAGACGGAGCCTAGCTGGGGCTGGGGTGTTGCAGGAGCAGGACCCCCAGCAGGGCCAGGTAAGCCTGTGAGGACTGACAGCCAGGCAGTTTGGACCTCTTCTGGGCCCAGCCACCCAGGCATCTCCCTGTTAGCAGGCCCAGATCCCAGGGAGATCCTGGGAGCTCCAAAGGGGCTATCAGGTTGGTGCCTTTGGAAGGCCACAGGGAGAGGGGTCCTTCCTGCTCGCTGGTGTCCCTGGGGACACCTGGGGGTGTCCCTGGGTTGGTGACTGCTGAAGCTAGCCTTGATGAGCAGGAAGGGACTCAGGGACACCAGGGCACTCTCAGCAAGACCATTGGCTTTTGTGAAGGTGGGGTGGCCCTAGGAACCTGGGCACGTCTTGGACCCATTCTGTCCTGGGTAGCAGCAGGCTATCCGACTTGGTGCAGCTGGCCCCGGTGGCTACCAGCTCCGAGGCTGACCACAGCTGCCTGACACCCTGTGCATGGTTGCCGTGGGCTCTTCTGCTGACCCGTGCTCCTGTGCCCAGGTCAGCCTCTCCAGATGGGGCTCCAGGGTTCTGAGACTTCTGCTGGTGGCAGGGTTGGAGGGTGGCACTGCAGGGCAGCCTGGGCCAAGCTACCTGAGGAGGAGAAGCCCCACCTGGGAGGTGCTTCTGGGCTGGGGCATGTGCACTGGGCCCAGGGGAAGAGCTAGCCCACAGGGAAAGCACCAGAAATCCTTCTCACTTTCCAAACCACTGGTGTGGAGCTGATGACCCTGGGGTGCCGACTCCTGCACATCACAGGCTTGCTCACACACACTCACGCACACTCAGGCACACCCAGGCACACGCTGGCCAGGCCTTTCCTTGTCCTCCTGGTTCAGCCTGATTTAACTGCCTGATGGTCCTCCCCATGAGTGGCCTCCCTGGGTCCTCTCTGTCATCTGTCTGGCCCAGGCCCCCAGCATGACCCCTGCCAGGCTCATCTCGTTTGCCAAGAGGTGCAGGGGCACCGATGGGGGAAGAGGGGTCTGTGAGGTGGGCGCTGGGCATTGGGATTTCCTTGCGCCAGGGCAAGCTTCCTGGGTTTCTGAGCTTAGAGCTCTGGTACCATCTTTCTTCCCAAGATCCAGTTTCTCTTGCCTGACTTTGTAGCCAAAGGGGAGGAGGAGGGAGAAAGAGCCTGGTGAGGGAGTGGGGAGCTGGTGCGGGCGGGCGCCTGGCGTGCGTCTAAAGTTCGCACTGGGGATACGCAAAGGTCTTCCTAAGACCAGGCAGGGGAGGTGCCCAGAGAGAGGAGGGACAGCGCAGTCCAGCTGGGCACTTCCGAGCCTGCCCAGCTGCCCGTTCTGGCCCATGGGCATCTGAGGGCCCCTGAGGGGAGTCTGTCCCCTGTGGCTAGTGCTTCCTGTCTGGGAGTACCTCTGACCCAGCACCCCTGTGGGCCCTGGAGGGAGGTGGCAGGGACTGCAGGGGTGTGTTGTGGGAGGGGACACGTATTCTGCTTTCCCAACATTTCAATCCCAGATCTGCCGGAGCCCAGAAGGCAACCCGGCTGTCCATGCTTGGTACATACCCAAAAATACATCATCTTTTTGGAACCTTGGCTCCCAGCGGCTACCAGGAAGGCGGGAGGAGACCAATCAGGGAGCTGCAGCAGGCGGCAGGCTGGCGGGGTGGGGGCTCAGTCCCCACACTGGCTGGCGTGAGCTCAGTTTAGCTGTCCCTGGCAGCTGTCTGAGGAAGGGCAGGCCCTCTCTCCCCTCCCTGCGGCTCAGCCCCCTTGCTTTCCTGGGGTTGTGCAGCTCTGAGCTTGCTCCGGGGCTCACCCGTCCAGGGGTCCTGTCTGGTTCTGCTTGTCCTGGTCACTCCTACCACCTGGCCCTCTGCTCAGAGTTGAGCTACAGTAATCACCCAACGGTGGACAGGGGAGGATGGGAGTGGGGGAACCTCCCAGCCTAGCAGCTCTCCTGGATCCTGGAATGGGGACCAGGAGGGGACTTTATTTCAGGTTAGAAAACAAAAAGGTGGGAGGAAAGCACAGCTGACTGTGTTCTGCAAAGGGCCCTCCTGGCTCCAAAGGATGGAAGACATCAGCTGGCAGGATGCAGAGGTGACACAGGACCCCAGCCCCACATCTGGAGGCAGCAGGAGGGAGGGTCAAGTCCTGCCTGAGCAGAGAGCAGGCACAGGGCTCCTGGTGCTGGTGCAGGGCATCAGAGTCCGGGCGCGGGGCCAGGCCAGAGGTTGGTGGGTGTGTGGGGTTGGGGGCCGCTGGGAGTGGGAGCAATGCTGACGCCCTGTCTCTGTCTGTGTGCAGCTTCTGTCCTGCCTCTGCGGTCCCTGTCCCATGCACTGCTGTCCCAGCCGTGAGGGATCAGTGCCTGCCTGACCCTGCTGCTGGGGGCTGGGGTCCCGGAGCCCTGCCCTGGAGGGTCCTGGGTTTCTGCTCAGCCTTGCAGACAGGACAGGGGCTGGCATCAGGTGGACCCCCCTCAAAACCACCCAGGGACCCAGGCCAGAGCCAGGTGGGGGCCTCTCCAGTCAGTCAAGGCAGAGCCAGCCTGGGAGGGCTGCCCCTTTGCAGAAATGGAAGGACCACGAGAAGAACCAGTCACTTTACGGTTCTCAGTTTCTTTCGGTGAAGAGTACGGAGGCCCAGAGGCGGTTAACAGGGTGGGCCTTCCTGGGGTCCCCACATCCACTCTGCTGGTTCTTATGGCCTTTGCTCTTTCCTCTGGACAGAGGTGGCAGGTGGTGGTCCTCATGTCCCCCTTGGGCCTGGGTTGGTGGCCAGGAGCAGAGAGTGAGCCGTTGTCCTCAAGCTGGGAGAGGACAGAAGGGCCAGCCTAGAAATTGCCTCTGAACAGCTCAGTACCTCCTGTCCCTGGAAGGTGACTAGGGGACCCTCCTTCCCCATTGTGTCCAGCTGGGAAGCGTGAGCACAGGCATGTTCAGGATTGGCCTTAATGAGGCCACACCCCCTGCCTGACCCCCAGGACCTGGCTGAGAGGGAAGAGGGCTCTGTGGGAAGCAGAGGGGAGGGCTTGGGCTGGGCGCCTCAGGCTGGGCGTCTGGCTTCCTGACAAGGGCCCTGCCCAGGGACTCCTGGTTGGGTCAGCCCAGGGGAGGCGCCAGGACAAGGCCGCTGCATCAGCCTCTGAGGCTCTGGGGCTGGCTGGGCCTGGCGGAAGCTGGGAAGGATGAAGGGGTGGGCAGAAAGGGGCTCAGAGGCTGGAGCTTCCCAACACCTAGACCAGCCTCAGACACTGGGAGGTAGAAAGAGATGCCAGCTGGGTCCCATTCTAGGGACGGCCTCCTGGTTTCTAGCAGGGCTGAGGACCTCTGAGGCCCCTGGGGGCTGACACTTGGCTCATGCCAAGGAACCAGCCCTGGCTGGTGGGTCCCGGGGCCAGAGGTCCCTCTGACCCTGGCTTTGCCATTCCGGGCCCTGTGATCTCAGAGCGCTGCTGCCCACCTGCAGCCTCAGTCTCCACTTTGAGAATCTGGTGCAAGATCAAAAAAAAAAAAAAAAAAGAAAGAAAGCCTGAGTTTGACATGGTGTTCCAGTGCCACATGTGTCTACATGAAGAGTGGGAGAGAGTCAGCTGGAGTGGGCCTCATGGCTTCCTGGTGGCTTGAGGGAGGATCTGGGCCCTGTATTTTGCAAAGGGTTGAGGTCCCAGGGACAGGAACTGACATGCATGCTGCATCCACCCAGGACTCCAGCTTCAGTGCCCAGATCCCTATCATGGCAGAGGGACAGCCACACTCTGCGCATACAGCACTGGCTCCTCCTGAGTGTGTCCAGGGGGTCTATGGAGCTGGGGTTCAGGCTTAGAAAGCTCACAGAGGTGACAGTGCTCACCAGAGATGGCCCCGAGTCCCCTCCTGCTTTCCTGTGGCCCGGTCACTGCATTGAGCTTGCCTGTCTCTGCCCTGCAGACTGTCAGCTTCTAGAGGGCTGAGGCAGGTCATGCCCACTGGTCCAGGGTGGCCAGTGTAGCGCACAGCAGATGCCCATGAGGAGGGAGCTGGACAGCAGCTGAGCGCAGGCAGGCCTGCTTTTTAGGGAAGAAGAGGGAAAGACTCAGTTTCCTCTGTGGTCTGGGTCTCTGTGACAAGCCAAGTCCCGGTGGGCTGCAGTCTGGCGGGTTGGGGGCCACAGCGAGAGGCTCACACACTGCGCCTCTGGGGTGGGGGTCTGCCTCTGAGCGCCCCAACAGCCCAACCTGTCCTGCAGGTGCGGGGGACCTGCCCACATCACCAGCACCTCCCAAACAGGCTGCCCGTCTCCCAGCTCCTTCAAACTCTGGGGGACCACACCATCAGCCCTTCTGGAAAATCTGCCTTGTGGGAGTCCTGCCGAGGGAGGCTGTAGGGTGTCCTCTCCAAAGACCCACACTGGCGCACACAGGCTTGGAGACCAGTGGCCACCTGCAGCAGCTTCACGCCTCCTGACACGCACATGCAGGCACACCGCACTGCCCCAGCTCACACGCACAGGTGGTCCCTCGCACACGACACACGCACCTACCCCCAAACACATACTGACGCCTTGGGGTGCTGCTTCCACACCTGCTCTGGCCAGCAGCATGGGCCTCCCAGGCATGGCTTGGACACCTGACGGGCCTGGGTGGAGCAGCAGCATCTGCCACACATTCAACCCACAGCCTCCCGGCTGGTGGTGTGAGCATTCTCGCCAGAAGCCGTCAGCCATGAATAAGTAATGACTAGCAGGGAGAGGGGAGGGATCGGGACACTGCCCGCCCTGCTGAGGGGACCCAGGGAGGGATGTAAGGCCTTCTAGACCCTGGACCAGCGACACAGTCCCTGCTCGGCCGTTCTGCGGCAGCACCCTCCAGCACAGCACTACACAAACAGCACTCAGGCGGGGGTGGGGTGGGGGTGGGAGGGAGCCGCACCTTGCGGTGGGCAGGTGGGAAGGGGGAGGAGCGGCCAGAGGAGGGCGTGGGTCTGAGCATGCCGCACCTTGCCAGCTCAGCTGTGCCCTGATTTAAAGCACCACCAGGCAGATTCTTCCTCTCCAAGCAGCAGTGGACGGTGGATGCTGAGGTGCGACCCTCCCTCAAGGGCCTTGGGAGTCACCTGGCCCTTCCCCTCCAGGACAGGACATTCCTCTGCAGCCCCCAACCCAGCTCAAAGCTGCGAGAACAGGCTGCCCACCCACACGGGCCAGCTGTCCTCCCTAGAAAGTTCTTCCTTGGGCCACCTGACATCCAGCCTCCTGGCCTCCCCCAAGGACCTCAGTTCTGCCTCTGAAGCCACACAAGTCAGCCGCGTTTCTCCCCCACAGCCGGCCCTGGGACAAGCTGCACTGGCTCCAGGGGCCATGGACACTCCTCTGGGGCCGAGCCCCCACCCCACCTGTGCCCTTGGGGGTGAGACCCCCTCCTGGCCCACTGCTGGGACCCCCAAAGTGAACCCAAAATGAAGCCAGCATTCCAGGGGCCTCTGACCACAGCATGAGCCCCCACACCCACCTCTTTAATCTGGGCACACACCTCCCTCATGCAACCTAAATAAGATCAGGCTCCAAGGACGGCTCTACACTCAGGGTGACAGGCCCTCTCTCACCTGGGTGTGTGGGTCACGTGTGATTATCAACAGTGCCCCACTTTGGGTGACAGGTTATTTAGTCACCCTAATGACACTGAACTTGCCACCAAGAAAAGCCCCTAAATCTTCCTGCTGTGCTCACCAAAGAGCGTTCTCGGGCCTACTAGGGAGATTTTACATTGATTATTAAATTTAGTTAGAATTTCAGCCCTGGTCCTAGCCACTAGCGATTAGTTCTTCCTCTCAGCTTTAACCAGAATCTAATCGTGACGCCTCTGAAACCTTCCCGTCAATCCCTGGCACGAATCGGAACCTGGAGAGGGAGAGCAGAGCCGCGTGGCACGCCACCAGGGACCTCAGCAGCCAGCGCTCTTTGGACACAGCCCTCCAACGTGATCTCCCAGGTGGTCTGAACCCACGTGATCATGAAGTCCTTAATTCAGAGAGGTCAAGTGCAGCGCCCCAGGGGGTTCACCAGGTCAACCTTCCCCATCTGCCATGAAGGGTCCGGCCGTCCCGGGCCTCAGGTTCCCTCCCCTCGATAGTCACATGGCCGGCTGCCCGCAGCACCCCATCGCCCAGCCCTGTGCCCCCTCCTGCCTCTGTGCTGATGCCCACCAACAGATCACCCCAGAGGACGAGGTGTGTTCTAAAGGTCCCCACCTCCTCTAACATGCCTGCTAGTTTTGTGGAGCGCACCGCCTGGCCCTGGAACTCCTGGGCAGCTGACGTGACCATCTGGGGGGGCGGGGTCAGGGCCTCAGGGGCGGGGGTGCTGGGGCAGGGTCCCTTCTGCTTTATCAGCCAGTCCACAAATATGTTGACCACCAACCAAGATGGGGCACAGTCCTGGCTCTGGGGGACCAGCCCCGGACCCACAGACCCGATTCCCTACCTCACTTGGGTGGACGGTGGGTCTGCCCTCTGCCGGGAGGGAAGTTCAAGAACCAGCAGATAGGAAAATGATTTCCTGCTGGAGGGAAAGCATAGAGCAGGAGGGGCTGGGAGGGATCCGGGAATGCGGAGGAGGGGGTGGGGGAGAGGAGGGCTCTGCAGGAGCAGAGGTCTTGGTGGCAGCGAGGGACCCCACTTCCCAGTGCTGAGCGAGCCATGCTGCTCTGTAGCCACCAGAGCGGCCACCTGCCTTCCTGCTGACCTTCCCCACGGGTCCCAGAGACGAGTCCGCTGGTGATCTCCTAAGGCAGGACCAGGAGGAGCCGGTCTGGGTGCCCAGGCTGGTGAGCTCACGGCTGCTGCCCTTCTTCCCTCCATGAGAGGGGCCGGCTTGCCCGCTGAGCCGCTCACAGCCCTTCCTCACTGTGGGTCTGGCCGGTCCTCTGCAGGGCCCCACCGCCCTCTCTCCTTCGGCCTTCCCCCTCTGCCTCCCGCGGGCACGTGTCCTGGGCTACGCTGTCCACACTGGAGCAGGAGCAGGGGCAGGCGGGCAGCATCTGAGAGAGAGAGCTGTGTCCTGCTCTCTGCACCGTGACCCGCTCCCGCTCCCCAAACCTGATGATAAATCACTCTGCCCAGGCGCAGCAGGCCCGGGCAGGCCTCCTCTCCAGCTGTAATTAATACTCTGGGGAAAACACAGGCTTGGGTTCTCATGCTTTCACATAAACACGCAGATACACGATAGACTCTTCCTCCGGTTGCCCTCCAATCCCACCTCAGATGTTTACTGTCCTGCTCCTTCTACGGACGCGCAAACCCCCCATCTGGAGACATGTGGAAGGGCAAGGGAGCCACCTGGGACCCCTGATGTTCTGTGATGCAGAACTGAAGAGCTCGGAGTGGACTTACCAGCCAGTCGCACCCACATCGCATCTCAGGTGTGGAATAGGCAGCTTTGGCGGAGTCAGAAATGGACATGGGTTTGGGAGGCCCTTTGTGGCCAGCCTTTTGGGGTCTGGCTCCTCACTTTTCCATCATGACAGCCTCCTGGAAGGAGCAGTCCAAATACAGGTGTGCACACAGAGCAGAGGGTTCCTGACACCCACATCACCTAAGAAGCGCACGGTGGCCAGGAGCCTTGCATTCCCCTGAAGCTGGACGGCCAACAACCTCAACAGCATGGTGTTCTCCCAGGGGACCCAGAGCACGAACAGGGTGGAAGGTTGAGTCCCCTATCTCCTGCCAGAGGGGCATAGAGGGGGCAGGACTCAGAAACCCAGCCCTGGAAATCCACACTTTCTTACCCAGCCATCAGCTCAGCTCAGGGAGGGTCTCAGAGCGAGAGAACCTGGCTGACCAGGCTGTGGTCTTGCCTTGGCCATACAGAGAGTGGTGTGGGTGAATGGCTGACTGGTACCAGGTCTCGGTTCCCTCATCTGCGGGACGGGGTCACAGCTGCTCCTGCTTCCTGAACGGGCCTGACGTGAGGATCCATGGGGTCATAGGCGTCGCCCTCAGTGGCTCAAGTCCAAGCCCTGCACACTGGCCATGCTGGGCCCGAGATGGAGTCAAGAGTGGGGTTCAGGCCACACCTGGCTGGGCCAAGGTGTGGGTAGGGCCTGGGATTTGGAAGACTGAGGGGCCTTGGCCTCCAAGAGGTCCTCCTCAGCTCAGTGTTCAGGGTGACAGGCTTCAGGGGTGGACAGCCAGCGTTGCTGGGGGTCTGGGCTCACTCCTCCTGGCTTCCTGACTCCCCCGCCCCCCGCTGGGTGTTTGAGTCCTGGAGGTTTTGTTTCCCTCCCCCGAGAAGACACCCATCAGCGCTGTGACGACCTTGCCGTCCCCATGCTCCTGCTGGGGTGCAGGGTTCTCGTCACTGAGGACGGGGTCCATTCTCGGTGGCATGGATGGGATGTGAGGTCTCCCCTAAAATCTCATGTGTGAGACAATGACAGAAGGTTCAGGGGAGGAATGATTGGGCTGTGAGAGCCTCGACCCAACCAGTGCATCAGTCTCCTGATGGGATCAACCGGGGGGTCACTGGAGGTGGGCAGGGTGTGGCTGGAGGAGGTGGGCACTGGGGTGTGGCTCTGGAGTATTTATTTGTATCTGACAGGTGGAGTCTCTCACTCTCCCACTCTCCGCTTCCTGATCACAAGGTGAGCTGCTTCCCTCTACCGTCCTCTCCCACCATGACGTCCTGCCTCATCTCAAGCCCCGAGGAAAGCAGCTGCCTTCTCTGGACTAAGACCTCTGAAACTGTGAGCCCTCCAATAACGTCCTCCTCTTCCACTTGTTCTGGTGGGTCTCTCAGTTACAGCAGCAAAAAAACTGGCTCAAACACTCGGGGACTAAGGGGATGAAGATGTTGGTCTCCACCCTTGGCCCGTCTGCTCGAGGCTGAGTGCTTCTGACCACATCTCACCCCTTCCTCCCTGTGGGGGACGGGACGAGGGGCAGGCATGGCCCGTGGGTCCTGGGCTGCCTGCCTGACTCTGCATGCACAGCAGCGGGCCCAGCAGGTACCGCCCGGCTGGATCCCAGCATGAAGAAGCTTCAGCTTCCGGTCAAGGTGGAGAAACAGACATGGACTCTCCCACCTGCAGCAACGGCAACTAACCAGATGGTCTTCAGGGCCACATGAGGCAAGAGGGGTGGGTCCCCGGAGCTCTGGGAGGCCGTTGCAGGCCACGCCACGCCTGGGTTGAGGAGACGGGACGGAGGTGGAGACCAAAGTGGCTGGAGTGCAAGGAGCCCTGGGGAGGAGGCAGCTGAACAGAGGGGGAGCCCTAGGGATCCACAGGGGTCCCACCAAGCACCCAGGTGAGGACTCCTCAGCACTGCACTGCAGGGAACTACCCAAGGCCAAGGTGAGCACCACCTGGAAGGACGGGGGGCCACAGCCTCAGCACCCACATGGGGCTAGGGCGAGTGTGTCCTCCCCAGGCAGGCTGGAGCTGGACCACACCTCAGTTCACAGGCCCCAAGTTGAACATGGAATGTCCCCGTAGCAGTAGGAAAACCAGGCTTGGAATGGACACGGCTCAGGGCCTGCCTAACAGTCTCTAAAGCAAGGACTGCAAGGGTCAAACCATTCCCAGGTAACTCAGCTGCACCCCAGAGCAAGGCTCAAGGGCAGCTCGAGAAACACAAAGGGCCCAGCACCCCAGGCGAAACCTAAACATCCCGCATCCAGCATCCAGCCCAAGATGCCCACGGGCAGGAAAACGGAGCCCAGATGAAGAGAAAAACCAGTCATTTGAAATTGGCGCAGAAATGACACAGATGTTAGGTTTATCAGATGAAGTGACTAAATTATTTACCATACAGTTAGGTAGCCATGGAAGATTTTTAAAAACACCCAAAATGAACTTGAGGAAGCAAAACCTGTAATATTTGAAAAATACACTGGACGGGATCGACAGCAGATTAAACGTTGCAGAGAAAAATGAATGAGCTTGAGATTCAACAACTGGGACCGCCCCAAATAAAACACAGAGAGAAAACAGTTGAACAATTTCAAGCAGCTTAATAAACATGCAGTTGAGGGTCTCTGAAAGGGGTGGAGGACAGAAGCAATTTTTGAAGGAATATGGACGAAAACACTTCAAATGTGATGAAAACTACAAACTCACAAATCCAAGAAGGTTGACAGGCCCAAGCTTGGAGAAATGACAGCTAAGCAAACCATAATCAAACTGCTGAAAATCAGCAATAAAGAGAAAATCTGAGAAGCAGACAGAGGAAAAAAAGACACCCTGGTTACCAAGGAACAAAGATGAGAAAGTGGCACACCCTGCCGCCGTGAGACCCGGGGGCCCTGCAGGACACCTTTGACAGGAAGGGGGCTGTTAGCCTCGAATTCTATCCCCAGCTGAAATAGCTTTCAAAACAAAGCTAAAATGAAGACTTTTTCAAACTTGCAAAAGCTGAAGGAATTCATCACTAGTAGATTTGCAACCCCCCTCAGGTAGAAGGGCAATGGTCACAGATTGGGGCATGGACGGACACCAAGGAGTGAAGGTGGACGGAGATGGACACTGTGTAGTTGAATGTGGGCCTTTTCATTTAAATCTCTAAGATCTATCTGATTTAAATGTAATTGGAAATAATAGCATTCTGTTATGGAGTGTACAACGTGTAGGTACAGCCCATGGTCACGGCAGCGTGACCGCTGGAGGGGAGAAAGAGGAACACCGCTGGGAGGGGCGTACGCCCTGGGAAGGGGGTCTCCTCCCTGCAGGCTTGCTGCAGTCACTCAGAGTCGCACAGTTGCCGGGAGGCAACTGTCAAAATCGCAGCAGAGCTGAGGGCCATGGCTAATAAGTCAAGATGGGGGGTAAGACGGAACAACTAAACAACACCCAACTTAAAAAAGAGCAAGAAAGAGGAAAAGGAAATAAAGAAGGAATGGAGAGGGATGAAATTGACCAAATTATGCCACACACTTGTACGAACCCACCCCAGCGTATTCTGCCTCTGTGTGTATGTGTAAAGCACCAGTCTTAAAACAATCAACAGAGGGAAAAAGAACACATGGGAAAAGATAAGTTGACAGACTTCGACTTAATGTATTCTAGATTAAAACATGAAAAGCAACCAATGCAATTCGCTAACTTAACACGCTAAAAATAAAAAGGGCAACGATCACCTCAACAGGCCCAGGAAGAGCATTTGACCGCATTCTGCATCCACGCCTGACGGAAAGCAGCAAAACTCTCAGCAAACTAGCACCGGGGGACTGGGAGTAGAAGGGTATCTAGAAATCAGGCTCACGCTGTTCATAATAGTGGGAAGCGTCACCATCAGGATGACGCTCCTGCTCCTGCGATCAACACTGGGGGCTCCAGCCAGAGGACGGGGCCAGAGAAAGAAAGGACACCAGATCTTAAAGGCTGCCTTATTCACAGGCCATGTGGTCACTCACTTTGTACATGTGACCGAATCTACGGGAAGCCTCCTGCAATTGGTGAGTGAGGTTGGCAAGGTTGCAGGATACAAGATCAGTATACAAGAAGCCTAGCTCATCTCAGTGCACCAGCAGCCCATAACCAGACACAGAAAAATCCTTAGGGATACATCTGACATGAGGTAGGCAAAACCCATACACTGAAAACTGACACCAGATGATGGAAGAAATTAAAAGTCCTGAATCCACAGAGTCAGAAAACTCAATAGTGTTAAGAGGCCAATTATCTCTCAAATAATCTACAGATTCAATGCAATCCTGGTCAAAATCCCTGCAGGAATTTTTTTTTTCTTAAATTTACATACCAGTTCTAAAATTCATGTGGTATTGTAAGGAGTCTAGAATAGCCAATGTGACTTTGTAAAAGAACAAAGAATAAGATCATTTCCTGATTTCAAGACAAAATAGCTAGTCATTATGAGGGTGCAGTGGTACTTGAATAAGATGGAAAGATTAACAGGTACAAAAACAGACTCCCGTGAATATGACCATTGACTTTCTACAAGGCTGCAAGGACAATTGGATAGTCCCTGTCACAAGTAACAGTGAAACCCCTGCACATCAGTACACAGAAAAGACTTCAGCCCGTTACTTTGTACCAGGTTCCCGAATTAACCCAAGCCACAGGCCTGCATGCGAAACCTAGACTGTGAGCATCTAGAGGAGACCTCGGAGAAAACAGTCTTCATGACCTTGGGCGAGGCTGAGATTCCGCTGGTCACAGTAGGACACATGTGTAATACCAGACACCAGGGAAGCTGAGGCAGGTGGACCACAAGTTTGGCCAGCCACAGCAGCTTAGCAAGCCTCGTCTCAAAATAAAAAAATGTGTGGGGTGCTGTGGATGTGGCTCAGTGGTAGAGCACGTGCCTGGCACACGTGAGCCGTGAGCTCAATCCCCCGAGAAAATCCCCCAAACAAAATATGATCCATGAAGAACAAATTGATAAATAAGACTTCACCAAAATTGAAAACTTTTGCTTTTCAAAAGACAACATTATGAGAAACAAAAAAGAACAACCAATTAGAAGAAAATATTTGCAAAGTATGTATCAGATAAAGGATTCATATCCAGAATATATAAATAATTCCCCAGCCTCAACAATAAGAAAACAGAAAACCTGATTTTAAAAAATAGACCGAGGGGGGACGTAGCTCAGTTGGTAAAGTGCTTGCCCCACATGCACAAGGCCCTGGGTTCAAATCCCAGCACCACACACACACACACACAAAAATAGGCCAAGGTTTGAACAGAGGACACGCGAGGAAGTCAGGAAGTGCCCACGGACTCTCGGCACCATCAGCCAGGAGGACGCGGTCTCCCACCACACGGCTGGCAGGACAGCCAAGGTGTAAAGATGGGCAACGTGGAGCCTGGTGAGGTCCTGGGCCTGGCTGATGGGTTGTGGAGCCGGCCATTTCACGCCTGACGTTGTCCTCAAGAGAAAAGACAACGTGCGTCGTCACAGAGGCTTGCACATGAGTCTTCACGGAAGCTCGATGCATATCAGCCCCCAACTGGTGGTCCCAGATGTCCATCAAGGAGCAGATGGACAAAGGCACCGACTGGCCGAGGGTGACTGCTCAGCCTGGGCCAGGGGTGAACGTGCACGCGCACGGCAGACAAGTCTCACACCAGGAGAACCAAGGAGAAAGAGCCACGCGGAGGGCTCTCTTCATGTCAAAGTCCAGAAACACAACACTGACGGCCGCCAGGAGCCGGCGCCCGGCTGGGAAAGGGCTGGGGCAGCCAGGAGGAAGGAGTGCCGGGGCTCGGGCAGCCGTCGCTCTCTTCCATGGTGATGGTGTCCTGGCCCAGACGTATATCCAAACTCACCGTGTGGCACGCTCCTTGCACCTTGACCGTACGCACACACACTGCATTCAAGCTGTTTAAAACAGTTGTGCAGAAACCTGAGTCTGCAGAACAGCTGGTCATCACGTCATTCCTCAGAGCAGGGAGGGTCCATCCTCCTCCTGCTGGCTCACCCCAGAGCCCTTCAGAGGACAGAAGCGCAATTACGAGACGGCACTAGGGCAGGCTGTGCCCTTTTCGCAGGATGGACATTAGGTGAGTGTGAGGCCAACACCAGTCATGCCCGGCACCACCCCCACAGAGAGCTAAATCTCTCGCTGGCCCACACGCACTGCTCACCACTGCCCATGGTAGCAAGCCCGAGGCCACACGAAGAGGACTCCCCGGGCTGCAGCTCTCCACCCCCATCCTGAAGCCAGCCAGTGGAGCCCCTGAGGACCAGCGTCCAGGACAGAGGCTACCTGCCCTGTCACCCTCCACGCCAGGGGTCAAAGCTCACTTCTGAGCCAAGGGCAGGCTTGGGCCAATCCCAGCACACAAGAGATCACCAAGCGGTGTGTCCTCCAGCCCCAGTGGGTCTGCTGTCCATCCGTGGCTCCCAGAAAACACTGTGTGCCCTTGCACACACCATCTGCTATGTTCCCATGTCCCTTTCTAAACTTGTGCTGGGGTCTACTTCCCATCCTAACAGCCTTAAGAGGTGATGGGGCCAGGAGGGCTGTGGCCTCCTGCGTGGGATGGCCATCTTTAAAAGGGCGAGTCTGGCCTCCTCCTGCCCTCTCGCTGTCCACCACAGCCGACGCAGCTCGAAGGCCCTGGCGCCTCCATCTTGGGCTCCAGCCTCCAGCACGGTGAGCCGCACGTCTGTGCGCACCTTAAGTCACCAGCTCAGGTGCTCTGTCACACAGCACAAGCTGACACCAGCTAAGACTCGAGGAGAAGCCGGCATGGGGTCGAGGAGCCTGTACTAATGCTGCTCATGATCCCCTCTCAGAAATGAGTCCCCACGCAGGAGACGAGCCGCAGGTGGACAACAAAGAATGCCCAGATGGATGGATGGTAGCCCGTCTGGGAGCAGCATCCAGCTCCCCGTCAGGGTCAACACTGGGAACCAAGCTGACGTCCACAGCGCGTCCCCGAGGAGACCAGGCCATGGAGGGGAGCTGGGCTCTCCAGACCCCTGGAGTGCCCTGGGGTCCCAAGACCTTGCTGCCCAGGGATGAGTAACTGTGCGCTGAGGACTGGGGAAGGTCAGTACGCCAAGGGGTCCTCAGGGAAGAGAGCGCGGGACAGCACCAGGCGGAGGTCAGTGGTACCCCTCGGGCCAGGTGGGGCACCTGAGACCTAACCCTCACCCCTCTCCCTCCCCTTTGGCTCCTCTGCCCCCAGCTTTCCTCTCCAGCACTGTCAGGACCCGGCCCCGGGGGGCAAGAAGGGAGATGCCACAAACCTTCCCTCCCAGCAAACGGGAAACCCCAGACCAGGCTGGCGTTCATCACCAGCAGCTCCCAAGTTGTTCAACATGCTCACATCTGTCAAAAACTATTCAGGGAAAGAAAGAGAAAGTCTTTATACCTTTTATCCAGCCAATTTTCCCCGAGGCACTCTGGGCTCTCTAAGAAGAGAAAAAGAGAGAGAGAGAATCACCATCACGTAGCCATCCTGCAGGGGCTCTCAGGGGCTGGCCTGGAAGTGGGCTCCTCTCCCAGGAAGCCCCCGTGAGGCTCGGCTGCCTCTGTCTCCCAGCCTGGCCTGGCACCCCCCGTTCACTTAACAGGATAAACCCAGGGCCGGGGAACCCGCGATCCCAACCCCCCGACTCATCTCGGCCGCCTGGGTGCCCCTTCCACTTTCTCATTCTTTCCTTGGCCCCCACCCACACCACTCTCTGCCCTCCCCTGGCAGCCCCTGTAGGTCTTGAGAGCATCCACAGACGCTTTGCAGGTGGTTAAGGAGGGTCTCTCCCGCCACACCTGGCTCCCCTGCACTTGGCCCTGAGTGGGCTGTCCCTCTGAGTCCCCGTGTTGGCCCTAGCGTGCCAGTTGATTTTAATTCTGGGTAGAGAATTCTAAACCGCTTCTCATACGTGGTCTTGTTGGGGATGAGCTGCAGCTTCCAGTGGCTTCCATCTGCAGGAGCAACTGGGGGTGAAGGACCACGTGCTGGTTCACCTCATCATGGAGGGAGCCGGGCTGTGGAGCATGACAAGGGTCTCAGAGCAAATTCACAGGGACTGGGGGCCTCCTGCCTGTGCCCTGTCACTCAGGAGCCCGAAACAAGGGTGTGTGTGCCAGCGGGTGTGTGCCCAGCGCGCTCTGGTCTTTACCTACATCTTCCTCATTTTTAAAGTCATAGCTCGTGATTTCCTCGGGACAGAGCTTGCACACCTTTCTATTGTGGTAAAACACACACAGGATCCTATTGTCACCATGTTCAGTGTGTACTTCAGTGGCGCTCGGTAGACTCCCCCTTGTGCCGCCGTCACTCCTACCTGGTGCCCCCAGCCCGTGTGTGAACAAGCCTGCGTTTAGAAATCCAGGGTAAAGGAGATAAAGCAAGTGGACAGCTCCTGGGCTCAGAAAGGCAGCTGGACTGGGCCTCTTTTTCAGATCTGAAAAATCGCTGTGGTCATCTCTATCCACACGGCCACTCAGAGCAGGGGGCAGCGGCCACTTACTTTGCACATTTTATATGCCAGGCGTTCGACGTTGCCTTGTCCAGCCCTTGTGACTGCCCTTAGGGGCAGGCACTGTCCCTGCCATCCCCACTTTTCAGATGGAAAAGCTGAGGCTCAAGTTGGTGAAGCACCTGCCCCCCACGGCAGTCCGTCGCACACGGGTGGTGGGGGGAGAAGAGCCCTCTCTGCCTGCTCCACAGGGAGTGAGAGTTAGAACAATGAGCGTTGGAACCGGAGCTGGCTGGCCTGCCACTGGGGTCTCTAAATCACCCGGCATTAGGGAGGGCCGTGGGCCCAGGGGCAGCCGACCCTAAACTAGGCACCGGGCAACCAGTCACTGCCTTTTTACCTCCCCAGTAGAGTGGCCAAGGCAGCTTCTGGCAATGGGGCGTTTCCACACCAGCTCACGGTGTGAGCAGGGCCTGCGCTCTTGGTAGGCACCGCCCGCGGGAGTCACGTCAGAACGAGGCGGTTGGAGCCAACTGCTGCCTGCCCTTGGTGATCTGGGTTATTCTTTGTTGATTTTTTCCTTGGTTTCCTTTCATGATGTGAGCTGTCCTCCCAAATCGGTACAACTGAGTCCCATTTGATGCAGCCCCTGAGCTAACACAGAGCTGGCCAGGGTCTGGGCAGGGAGAAAGGCTGCAGGCGGTGGAGAGCAGGAGTGATGGGGGACGGGGTGGAGCAAGGGGGAGGCCTTTCCGCTCTTCTCCCAGGCTCTGGGCCGGTCACAGATGTCCTCTAAGTGAAAGCGAACTTCTGGTCCTCGAAGTCAGCCTCTGGGCGACATCAGCACATACCAGCTTGGCAGAGCCACTCCTGACCTCCCTTGGGCTCTGTGAATGTTTTCGTGGACCATGCAGAGTATCTGCTGCGTGCAGAGTGTGAGGGCAGGGTTGTACCTGGCTGACCTGGGGAGGCTCGGGGGCCGGAGCCGTCTCAGCCTCCTAAGAGCCCTGGTGTTTGGAGCTCTGCACAGCCAGAGGGAACATGGGGGCCTGCCAGCCAAATGCCCAACCAAGCCTCTGGCCCCGTCGTGAGGTCTCAGGGTCAGTGGCTCCCCCAGAGTGGCTGGATCCTCTGTCCTGGTACCAAATCTCCAGGGTGATGAAGCTCTTTCCTGGGCCTCCCTGGAACACCTGTCCACCTGGGGAGGAAGCTGACCTGGTGTGGACCAGCCACCTCAGAGACCGCTCCTGCCCTGGCCGGGCTGCCCATTCCGGCCTGAGCCAGATGGACCAACGGCGGTGGGCTTGGTTGCTCTTCCGAGGTGAGCCCTGGCTGCCCACCTTCTCAGCGGCTTCCTTGGCTTCCTCTCTGCATCCCGCCCGTCCCACCTGCCCATCTGGACGGAGAGGGGAGGGAGGCCCTGGGTTCATCCCTCCCTGCTGACCACCTGGGCATGCTCCGGGGCTCGCGCCCGTGGATGCCTTGGGGTTGGCAGGCACTGCTCTCCGCTGCTCCGCGGGGTGATCAGTGCAGTGATCTCGCCTCTGCGAGCCTGGTCCAGGGAGGCGCGGAGGCCCCCAGGCCAGCGGTGAAGGGCAGTCACGGACACACCCTCAGTGAAGCCCCAACCAAGCGGGAGGCAGGGCCTGCCACTGTCAACTGCCTCCCCGCGAAGTCTGGGGGCTGCAGACTGCCCACTCCCTGCTGGGAGCCTGGCTGGGCCAGGAGCCATTCACAGGAGCGGCTCTGCCTTTGGCAGGGATGACCCTGTCCACCCTGCAGTCTCTCGTCTGCCTCCCCACTGGACTGAGAACGCTCCCACACAGCGGCGGATCTCAGGGTCCCATTGTCCCCCCAGCCCCAGTGGGGCTGCCACAGACGGGAGAGAGTGGCTGTTTGCAGGAAGAGTGACTGAAGGGAGGAGCCCATGGCAAGGGGTCAGCCTGGAGGTCGGACCTGGGATGGCTTCCAGGGCGGGGCTCCGTCCTTCAGAGAATGCTTGCCCCAGGGGGCGTGAGCAGAGTTACCCGTCCAGAGAGACCCTGAACCGTGTTCTCGCTCTTGGCCACCCTTCCGTACCCCCATAACTAGACCCGGCTCGCGGCCTGCCGCACATCACCCCTGAAGCAAAGCTGGAACAAGGTGCTGGGGTCCCCTGCAACCTGCCGCCCAAGACCTTCCCCTCCGTCTTAACTCCACCCAAAGGCCGAGCGCCCCAAAGCCTTTGACCCTCCCGCTCTGCTACCCATATTAGACTTCATTCCCCAGGTATGACGCAGGGACCCGTGGTGGCCCTCAGAACAGGAGGTCATCTCTCTTACTTATGCCATTTGCAGAATGGTTATCCCAGAAAACTCCCTTCAGCTGGCTCCAGGCGGCCCTGCTGCCAGCCCTTGAGCCCAGCCGGGCAGAGGAGGCCTGGACTTCCTCCTCCCCGCCCAGGTGGGTGCCCAGGGGCGCCCTCCCTTCCTGGGCTCTTTTCCTTCTGCGTGTCCCTGTGCAGCCGGGAGCGGGGACTTCTTTAAGGCCAGAGCAGATTCCTGACTTGGGAGAGGTCCCACAGCAGGGCTCCCAGAGCCAGGAAGGACCCAGGAGGGCTGGCTGAGGGGCTCTGCCCGACAGGCCTCTGTGCCCGCTCTGAGCCCCGTGGGACAGGCAGGCTGCGGGGAAAAGTCCACTAACGGCCTGCTAACTGCTGTCTTGTGCTGCCTTGGATTGTATTAAGTGACGCTTTTCCTCGCCGTCCCTCAGGGGAAGCGGAAGCAAAGGTGCGACTTTGCAAATAAACGATGAGCTCTGGGCAGCTCAGGAGTGGCTGTTGGTGATGGCCGCGCTGATAGAGGTGCCCGTCACTGAAGACTCTTTTCTTCTGAAAAGAGACTGAGCTTTAGAGGGAGAAGGAGACTCAAGTTCTAGCAGGCTCAGCCATCACAGAGGCCACGGCAGTGGCTCTGGGCTCTTCTTAGAGCCACACTTAGGTGTGTGGCAGGGCCGCCCCTTACTGGGCCACTGGGCAGCAGGCGCGGGGAGGTCACTCTGTCTCCCGCAGCACGGCCTCCTGTCTCAGGAAGCCAAGGCAGAGCCAGGCGGGCACCGGCTCCCATCCCTTTGGCCTGACTGCTGAGGCCTTGTGCCCTCTCTGCCTGCGTGGCCCCGTGTGCCCCGCAGCAAGGGCTCACTGGTCCAGCACTGGTCAGCGCAGCCGTGCTTTCCTGCAGTTATGTCACCAATGACGGCATCTCGTCCCCACCGCACCCGGCGGGCCGAGGCAGGGGAGGAGAAATGAGGCCAGGTAGAAAGCAACCCGGCGGGGGGGTCGAAGCTGGCCAGCCTAGGTCTAAGACACTCCAGGATCCCCCCTGCTCCCCAGGTCGGGCCCCCACGGGCCTCCCGCAGGCTCTGCTCCCCCTCAGGCCGGGGCACCCTGAGCAGCTGTGGCGCTCGCCTCCCTTGCCTGCCCCCACCTGAGTCTCATGGAGCCGCCATGTTGGCTGCCCACAGCTGAACCCTGGAGAGAAACTCTCAGGCCAAAGGGCCCTGAAAACGGTCGCTCTCTTGAGGGGTATTTCAAGGCCACTTTTTGGTTTAGTCTTGTTTGGGGGGTCATTTTTGCCTCTTTGAATTTCTATCGTGGGGTGATAAACACGATACCCAATGTTTGCCACCTTGACCGTTTCCAGACGCTCGGTTCCGCGGCATCATTCAGGTTGTTGTGCAGCCGCTGTGGCCACCACCCCCAGGACCTCCATCTTCCTATCTAGAATGCTGAGCTCATTAAACACCGACTCCCCCAACCCTTGGCTACCCTGGCAGCCCCCTTTCTGTGTCCTGGCTGAATGTGTCTACTCTGGAGACCTCCACTAAGTGGAACCAAGCAGACCCTCCTGTTTCTGGCCTCTTTCACTGTACACAACGTCCTCTGGGTTCCTGGATGATGTGGCATGCACCCGTGCTTCTCTCCTTTTTATGGCTGAGTAATATTCCACCGTGTGGCTCCCTCCCCACGTTTTGCAAGTCCATCTATCGGCTGCTGAACATCTGGGTTTGAAGCCACCTCTTAAGACAATGAGGATCTGGTAGCTGGCCCCATCTTCTGTTATGCGTAGGCCACTAGCAAGTTCAGAAAGAACACTTGTGGCTCCATCTTGCTGGTTGTACTTCGAAGCCCCCTCAGTGTTAGTTTCTGTCCTAACCGTTCCATCGTCGGGCCTGACATTTATCTACTGACCTCCTTCCGTCTTATGTTACGTGGTCATGGCAATGGAGAGAAACCAGGTGCACAGAGAACAGGGGGGGAGGGGGAGTAGTTAAATTAACGGGGCCCGGCAGTTTTGTGGCTCTCCAAGCAGTTCTGGGCCCACGGTGGGGAGAGGCGGGTGCCCCTCTGCCTGCAGTGTGGGCGCAGGGCTTGCTGGGCATGGGCTGGGCGGTCGGAGATCCCTGCGCAGAGCCGCTCCCACCGGGCGAGCTCCGGGTACTCATGAGACACAATGGCCGTGCTGGGCGGCCCTCCAGTCTGCACTTGGCCCTGCATCTTGGCGCCTGTCCCTTTTGTTCCTTTAAAAGCTGGCGGCTCTTGGGCACAGAGCATCAGCGGGCAGCCTCACGTCCGTAGCCACGGCTGGGCTGTGCCTCCTGCGCTGGTGAGCCCTGAGACCCTTCCAGTGTCCCCGGAAGGTGGTCCTGGGGAACCTGAAGGTGTCGGGCTGGGATGAGAATAGCGCTGGCTCACAGGGAGGTTGGCGGATGGCTGGGGGCACTGCCCAGGTGCCTCCGACCAGCCCAGGTCGGCGTGGGGGTGGGCCAGGAGGTGCGTGACAGGAGAGGGCTGGATCAGTGCGCGCGTCAGACAGCACCACTCAGTGCCCAGACGTCAGCCATGCGGCTTCTGAGATGAGCGTGTTTTGCCATCAATAATTTAAATGCCCTCGCCCCTCTGGGAGCTGGGCAAAATCTCATTTCCCGAGCAAATCCCCTAAGAAAGCAACCTGTGCACTCGTTGAAGATTTTCAGAGGTCTGTCTCAATCAACCTACCCACACAATAAAAGCTGGTAACAGGCTGGGCGCTGGCGAAGCTGCTCCGTCCCAGGGGTTCAGGCAGAGTCGGGGACCGTCCCAGGACTAAGGATGGGAAGTGTCGCCAGCTCCACCCTCCTCCTTCCTGCCTCCCGAGCACAGTGAGGGGCCCCCCAAAGCAGGCCTGAGTTGTTGGAACGCAGGCGAAACAAGACAGCCACACGCAGCCTTGGAGGCAGCCATGGCCCTGGGGTCTGGCATCCGGAGCGCCTCCAGCTGTGGGGACAGAATGAGGGCCCGGGCAGCCTGGCCACTGCGCACAGGCCCTGTGTGGGGCCACCCGCAGTCCAGCAGCTTGTGCTGCTGGTCAGGCTCCTGTGGGTCCCGCTGCCTCTGAGTGCCTCGGGTGGCTTGGTGAGGATCACAGGTGACCTGGCTAGTACAGAGCCTGGCCCATGGTGGGGAGGGAACAGTCTCCCAGGGTGGCAACTGGGGGAGCTGGTGTGGCTGGAGTAAGTGCCCTCCGGGGGCACACCTTGGCCCAGGGTTTCACCTAAACAGGGTGGCACATTCCAGGGCACAGGGAAGGGAGGGACAGTGTTTAGGGCAAACCCCAAGACCTCCACACCTCTTGGCTCTGAACTAATGAAAAAGGCTGACAGCTCCTGCCGGGCTGGCACTGTCCCCAGGGGTGGGGGAGGGGGGGTAGGTCCGGAGACTTTGGCTGAGTCTTTGCTCCCAGGTGCCCCTCACTCTGGAGGTGACTCCAGCTTGTACGTCCATGAGATGAGCTCGTCCCCAGCCTTAGCTGGCTTCCCTGGACGCCAATGAGCTTTGAAACAGGACCAAGAGCATCAGGCAGGCCCTGAGCCTGGCAGTGCCCCACACCCTCTGTGGGACGCCACGCTCTCATCCAAAGCCTCTCAGAGCCTGGCCAGGCAGGTGCCTTGGCACAGGTGAGGAGCCGAGGCCTTTTGAGGAGGCGGCTCCTGCAGTGGCTGGTGGTGACCAGCGGCCAGGTCTGTGTCCAGCCTTAATCACAGGACCTGGCTCTGCAGAGCTTCTTCTCTAGCCTCAGGGCCCTGCAGGCTTAGCGGGCAGCCCAGGGACCATGTCCACTGCTCTGAGGGAGGGCCGCTGCTCCTGAGGTCCTCATTCTGAGTTGGGACCTGGGCACCTCTCTTCCTGCAGCTGAGAGGTCTCTGGGGACCACTAAACCACCCAAGCCCTGCAAACCCGTCTCTGGAGCCTCCCCAAAGCCTGGGGACTTGGGCACAGTTTCTGCTGCTGCTGGGAGCTGGCAGCCACAGCCAGCTCAGGTCTTTTTATCTGGCTGAGGACTCAGGCGTGGGGAGATGCTGAGCTGCCGATAGGCTGAGCCCACTCCCACCCTCTGCTGGGTGTGTCCCAAGGTCCCCTGCATTCCCAGCCTCTGGAGCCTGGAGCCTGCTGATGGTGCAGCCGCCCACACCACCTGCCTCCTCGGAGCTGGCCTGTGTGCGCTTTCCACACCCCACCAACCAGAGCCCACTCCCCACCTCCCGGATGGGCCCCCACCCTGCAGTGGCCACTGTCACCTGCCCCAGCCAATCACTCCAAGGCCAGAGGCCAGACACCTAGCCAGAGCCCCAAGCCCTGAGCCCACTCAGCTGCTCAGCCCAGTCGATCCTGCTTGCCCTGCCTCACCCCGTCTTCCCCAGACGCCACAAGGAGACTGTTTGCTGCTCTCCCCTCCAGTCCCTCTGCCCCGACCCGTGAGAAGACACGGGTCTCTAGGGACCCGTGAGAAGACACTCTGCCCCAGCAGTCACTCCTGCACCTGGGCATCCACTGCACGCAGAGGAAACAGCCCCTGCCAGCCCCTGCCAGCCCCTGCCAGCCCTGCCCTCCTTGCTGCACCCACTACACTTCCTGGGTTTGGCTTCCTCAAAAGGGAGCCAGTTTTAAGGGGTGACACAGAGTGTTTTGGCGGGGGGCACTAGTTGGTGCTTGGTGCAGCTTAGAGGCCACCCCCAGAGCAGCCTCACAAAGCCTGTCACCCTGGGCAGCCACACTGTAGGACCAGCACATCCCTGGCCACTTCACCAGTTTCAGAGTCGTCTTCTGGTGAGGACCTGTGGCGTGGACCTGTGTCACACCCCTGGCCCAGCACATGTCCGTCTGCCGCTAACCCACCTCTGACAACAGCCAGCGTCCGGGCTGTGCCTATGTCCACGGGGCGGCTTGTCCAATAACAGGTAGCCGCACCCTGCAGCTTCTGCTCACAGTCTTTGCTGAGCCGGAAAACACGATAAACCGTGAGGGTGTTGACGCTGGCGCTCCTGAAGCCCTGAGGCGAGTGTCAGGCTTCAGGTAAGAACAGCAGGAGTAACACTGTCCTGCAGAAGCCCCCAGTGAGCACGGCAAGGGAGCAGACCCCTAAGTGTGGGGGCACGGGTGGACGGGCAGGTGCAGCTTCAGCGCTGGCCAACCCCAGGTGAGGCTCTGTGCCAAAGGGTCAGCGTGTGGTGAGATTCACACGCCCGCCTCCCTCTGCGCACATCTGAGCAGAGTGATGCCCTCCGGCCAGCTCCCCGAGGGCCAGGTCACTGCAGACAGCGTGTGGGGCAGAGGCCGTGAGCCCCTCCCGAGCACCTCTCCATCCCGGCACCCCCTGGTTCCTCCGTGGCATGTGCCGATCCAGCACCCCAAACCCGAGCCTCTGGATTCTTTCGCTGTGTCCCTCGTGCCCAGTACCTGCCCAGTCGGCCGCTGTCTGTCCTCCATCTCCAGAGCCACTCCTGTCCACCCTTCACCACCCACAGACGGCTTGGCTTAAGCCCCCTGCTCTGCATAGACTGTTGCCCAGTCTCCAATCCTGATCTGTACCCAGAGACCCTGCAGGCCCCTTCTGTCCCCAGCTCACCAGCCAGATGGTCTGCTGCCCACAGACAGACCAGTTGTACACCTGGGCGGATGGACTCTTGGGCCTGGGGCAGCTCTGACCACTCCCCAGTGTTCTTGTCCATGTTCTGGATCTTTCCTGTCCTCACCTGGAAAGACCCATCACGTTCGCTCCTCCAAACAGCCTCATCCCACCGAGAGACTGCCAGCCGGGGTCAGCCCTCTGCTCTTGATCTCAGCAGAAGAGGAGCAGCACTCTCCTGGGTCAGCCCCAGGCCACTCCTGCTCTGGCCCTTCCTTCCCCTTCTGCTGCTCCTGCTGCGGCTGCACCTCAGGTGCCCAGAGGCCTCCATCCTGGGCCCCTTCTTTCCCTTCACTCCCCCTGTGACTTGGTCCACGTCTGTGCCACCCCTACCCCCGCCCAGGCTCCCAAGATCCCGAAGGCCAGATCCATCAGCCAGCGTGTCCACGGTCATGCTCGGGGTCTTCTCCTGGACACCTGGGCTTTTCTGATGGCTCCTGATGGCAAAGCCCAGGGGGCAAGTCACCCGGGATCCCTCCTCCCGCTTCCCTCCCTCGCCCGTGGCCAAATCCCTGATCTGCCGATTGACCACGGCCCCTCTGGAGTCTGCCCACATCAAAGGCCAAGGACCCTCCCCGGACAGCAGCAGCGGCACCTCTGGGAGCCCTCTCTGAGCCAGGGGATGTTGGGAACGGGACCTTGTCCCGCCATCTCTGCCGTCCAGGCACTTTGCTGCCCACTGGTCTTTCTCCCCGTCCAGGCTCCAGCCTCTGGAGCAGCGACCGCGGAGCTCTGCCTGCCTCGTGTCCACAGCAGCACCTCCTGTCCTGCCTGCACCTGCTCTCCCCGATTCTTGACCTCTCCTCCCCTCCCCTGCCCCAGGCTCCCCCCAGGGGGGCCACCCAGGGCTGCTTCTGCTCTATAAGCATCACCAACCCCAGACATTTGGGGTTCCCCTTGCTGGACCCCACTTCGCCCTAGTTTGGGAATCTGCTCGGCTCTGGAACCGAGGGTGCCCTCTCGTCTCAGCCATCCCTAGTGAGTCATTGCTTACTCCCTTCTTCCCAACGGATTGAAGAGACACCCCAGATTCACATGCATCACCGGAAGAACACAGCCCTGGCAAACCTGGATTTCAGTCCAGAGAGACCCACGGCACACCTCTGACCTCCAGAGGTCCTACATCCACATCACCTTAAGCCACCATGTGCCTGTCCCGTGGCAGCAGGAACCCCATACCATCCTCTCCGAACAGCCCTGGGACCATGGAATTCGCCTCGCCACCACCCCGGCTCTCTCCCCTCCCTCCCGCCCACCCCCCTTTTCAGATTTCTGAATTCTCAGAGAAAGCCACTGCGTCCACCTCTCTCTCTGATGGGCTGAGAAGCAGGAGGACAGAGTGGAGCTGAAGACCTCAGGGTCTCACAGCCGGTTCTTCCTTAGGCTGCTCCATCCCAGGGCCCACCCAGGCGAGGGACCTGCCCCTGTCCTGGCCATGACACGCAGTCCACCCCGAGCCCACTGTCCGTCGCTCTCCTCTGAGCCCAAAAGCTCTGCACGGTCACCTTCTGAGCAGCCTGTGGGATGTCCTCAGCTACCTGTGGTCACTGTCTGGACAGGAAGCAAGGGACAAGGACAGATGAACCTTCACAGGGCTCTTTAGGACACCCAGCTTCCCCAGCCCAAGCCGAACCCGGAGGTCCAGGTGCACCCAAGGAGATGGGCTCTTGGTGCCCCCTGAAGAGGGTACTGAAGCCAGGTGAGGCCCACGTGCCCCTCCTTCAGCAGCCCGCCCAGACAAGGGCCGGAGGACGAGGATCAATTTAACTTTTAATTATACTCACTTAACAAGATTATCCAGTTGAGGTTAAAGAAAAGTCTGCCCCCTCCCCCCGAGATGCGGGGAGCCCTTTCTTTATCTATTTATATCGAGTGGATACATAACCAGAAACGAAGATTTCTTTATGGACCATTAAAGATTTAATGTTTAATTTATAGCCACTCTCTCTGGCGGGGTGTCCAGGCACAATGTCAACATTTTTAATTAAATGAACTTTTTTTTAATCACAAGGAAAGATATATATTTTAAAAACCACATTTGTACCAGTTACAGCATCCCCAGGCTTGCTGGTTCCAGAGGGTGCTGGGAAGAGGGGGCAGCTCTGGAATGCCAATCAAAGGCTTCCCGGGCACCAGGTCCACGGTGACAGCTCTGCAGCATAGCGGGGCGTGGGAAGCCCTCAGGCACTGCTTGTGGAGTGTCCGAACACACCGGGACCTTCCTGGACAGTTGCCCATGCAGTCAACTATAATTCTCCCAACTATGGGGTGGGGGGGTTACATGGGATCAGCTCCAAGGAAGCTCGAGAGGTTGTACCTCCTGCCCGAGGTCACACAGCTGGGGTAACAGGTGAGGAGCCATGTGGGGTCCAGTGGGAAGCCCACGCTCACAGCCTTCCCTCTTCCCATGCAGTCTGCCCAGAACTGGCTCACCAAGGAGCCCTCTTCCTGCCAGGACTTCTGAGTCACCCATGGCTCAAAGGGAGCTGCCCCAGTGCCCTGTCCTGGGCAGGAAGGAGTGCCCAGAGGGGAGCAGGAGGCAAGTCGCTGGGGCATTCCCTGCACCCAGGCCCAGGAGGTGCCCAGAGGTCACTTGGTGAGTGTGAGGTCTGAGCACAGGAGGGCCACTTTCCAAAGGTGTGCAGAGGTCCGGGCTTCGGCCAGCCCAGTGCTGAGGCCTGGGGGTGCCTGAGCTGCCCTGGGCCGTCTGTCCACAGCCCTGCCCCATGCTGACATCCCAGAGTCATGCTGCCTCGAAGACTTTCTACCCCAATCTGGGACATGGTGCTTGGGCCTGGCCTGAAGCAACTGACGAGGCTCACACACACCAACCTCAGGACGTGGAGGGCCCCGCTGGGCCAGCAAGCCCATCCCTGGCACTGTGTGAGGGTCCTGGGCATAGAGCCAGCCCTTCAGGGGGCAGGGACCCTGAACCTCAGCTGGCGTCCAGGGCCAGCTCCCTGAGCACTCCTGCTGCTCCAATGGGGCTGATGCCACCAGAGTCCCCACACTGAGTCAGTCCTGGCCATGGGCAAAGAGTGACCAGTTCTGTCCACGTGAAGCCCACCATTGCCACATGGTTCCTTCTGTAGGCAGTAACCTGGCCTGGGAGCAGACCTGGGTGCCCCAGGGTGTGTCCACTCTGAGTGTCACCTTAGCTTGACCTTCTGAGGAGATGGTGGCTTTTGCGGACTGATGTGCCAGTGGAACAACACCCCTCCAGCTCCAGGTGGTGCCCGGAGTCAGAGCTGAGGGCAGACAGGCCTCTACAAGGTTCCAGCAGACATTGCCAATTCCTGCCTCCATGGCTGATGGTCTCTGCTTGGCCCCCTCCTCAGCTGACTGTGACACTTGTCCTCTGGCCCTGCCCAGCTCCATGTCCCTTTCAGAAAGACTGATCCCGTGCCAGGACAGGAAGGAGGCAGCCAGGTGGCTGTGTGGTCGTGTGTGTGTGCTGGGGTCGGGCGTGAGGGGGAGAAGAGAGGCTGGGAGAAGATCTGGGGGTGACGGGTCTACACGCCCACTGGACAGCAGTGGCCTGGGTCACTCCAGTCTGTCCCCCCAGTCTTCCCTCCAGAGCCCTGTCCCTGCCACCTCTATGGGACCAAGGCCACTTTCATTTGAACCAAGGGTGGAAATCAGGGGCAGCCTGAAGCCGAGGCCCGTGTAAGCCGGTGGCCTTTGATGGGGTCTCCTGCTTCCCCAGGAAGAGCTGAGTCAGCGCCCACGGCAGGGGCAGCCAGAGTTCAGTAGCCAGCGCCCACCTGACCTCTGGGCCAACACCTGCGACTTCTCTCCCACCCCGGGCAGCGGTCGTCCTTCCCAGAGAGGCCAGGCACACGAAGACCCTGCTGGGCATCCAGGACTGGGGACTGCTGAGATGGGACTACGTCTAACCAAGCCCAGCACCTCTAGCTTCCACCTGGGCCCCCACCCACTGGAGCAGAGGACAGCCCGGCTCCTCCCCAGCTGTTTCCCCCTGGGGTCTTCCAGCCCCTGCCACCCCACAAACTCCTAGTCACAGCCTTGTAGGACTTTCTAGAACCTCCACTGCATAGACAGGAGGGCTGGTGGACCTGCCCCTGGGAAGCCCCGGCCCAGGAGCCCCTCGCGGCCCCCAAGGACCCGCCTCCCTCGACCTTCACTAGCTGTCGAGGTCAAGAGACAGCGCTCCCTCCCGCTCTATTCCTTCCCGCAGGGCGGCAATCGGCCGTCTCTGGGGCTTCGATTCCCATAAACCGACTCTTCATCTCTCATGTGAAGCCACTTTAATTACAAAGCTAAATAACGAGAAGGAAATATTAAAATTAAAAAAAAAATCTCCACACAAAGCAAGTTTGCTTGTACTGGCCACCGGCTTCGAGAGCCAAGACGGAGCGAGCGTGGCACCATGCCACTCACTAAAAGCATGTGTCACGAAATCAATAATTCATTTACTTTAATGAGATAAGTACTTTGAAAACTAATTGCAAACCTGCTCCATTTACTCCGACCCGTTATAGCCCTAATGTAAATCGCGGAGACGCTGCTGCGGGAAGGAGAGTTTGGTGGAGACACCATCAGCCTCTCCTTCTAAGAAAAAGAAGCTCCCCGAGGGGACGGGAGTTCAGGGACCAGCACTCCACCCCCGCAGCAGGGAGGCAGCACCAGGGCTTACGTGCCCTCTGCCAGCCGGGCAGAGTGAGAGTGCGGAATCAGCACGGGCAGTGACTGTCCTGGGCTGGCAGAGACTCCGTAGTCTCCACGTGAGCCCTTCAGCCGGCAGGGCCTCAGGCAGCTTCTACCCAAGGGCCCAAGCCCAGCTGCAGACCCTGGTGCGGGGAGAACTGTGTGAGGGTGATTTTCAGCTCGTGATCCGCAGTGAAGGCCCAGGTGTGCCAGCAAACACACCCAGGAGCAGAAGGACACTAGCTCTGGGGCACCCGCTATGGCATGGCCAGGAGGGCAGACCCTCCTGAGCTGGGCACACCGCAGCAGAGCCCCGAGGCTTACCCTCTACCAGTAAGTTGGCCAAAGAGCTGCCTAACCTACAGGTCAGGAGAAGGTCCCCAGATCCTCGGGTTGGGCTGTGCTTTTGTTTTGGGCAAAGGAAAGCACGTGGCACATCTTTCTGATTCTTATCTTGGGGGAGAGGATCTAAACCCCTGCCCCCCACCCTCTCTGCTTTCCTGCCGTATCGGGAATAGAAACCCATTCCTAAACATGAGTCCCAGGCTGGCTCTTGACCTTTGCAAGAAGAGCCATAGAGTTTAGAGACTGTGCCTCTAACTATCCTGGAAAATGTAAAAGAAGCTGCTTTTGCTTCTTGGCTCGCTGCTGGCCAGAGCCCCACACGGCACACGGGATAGCGCAGGCAAACCAGGGCCTCCCTCCACAGAGGGCCTGGGGCAGCTCCTGCCACAGCTACAGTCAAAGTCCACCCCGGAGAGCAGCCTCCGCCGCCGCAGCCACAAGGAGGCATTGACACCAACGGCCCAGGTCTCAGGCCCGCTCGCCAGGCTGCCTTGAGGCAAGAGCCCAGAACCCTCTCTCTGCCCACGCGCAAGACACCAGGTGAGTGGCTGCAGACACCTGGCGCTCCTGCTGGCACAGCGCAGCATTGGTTGGGCACAGAATGTGCTTGACCCGCCCTTCTGACTGGAGTCGCTAAATGGAAGACACCTTCCTCAAGGTGGACAGAGCCAGGGGCACCGATGACTGGGGTCAGATCCGGGGACGATTAAAGGGAGATCTAGGGTGTGGGGGCAGACAAGGGAGGACGGGGTTGGGAGCTGGGCCAAGTCCCCCAGCAGATGAGGGCATGGCGCCCTGAGCCCTGGTGCTTGCTCAGGAAAGCCCGCCTTGGGTGGGAATCCCACCCCCAGACACCCGCCTGAGCTGATGGGGGTGGAGCAGGGTCCACAGCCAGACTGCTTTGAGTGGATCAGGATGTTCTGTTCAGTCCTCGTGCCCCTGAGACAAGCTCAGGGCCATGTGTAAAGATGCCAGGCCCACAATGCAGCCCCAGGGAGCCCGTCTCCTCTGTGCTGGAGCCAGGGCGGCTGACTGTGCAGAGCCCATCACAGTTTGCGATTCTACTCTAAGCCCTTGCTCAAATCAGAAGTGTCAAAATTCTCACTTGTAGACTCTGCACTTGAGGCTGAACTGCCTGCAGGGGGCAGGGCAGGCAGTGACTGGGCCACACACTGTCACCCTGTGGCATGTTTCTTCTCTCTGAAACACCGACAGCAGAGTGAGCCTGGCCCCTCCTGGAGTCTGGGTGAGCCTGGCCCCTCCTGGCCTCTGGGTGAGCCTGGCGCCTCCTGGCCTCTGGGTGAGTCTGTCCCCTCCTGGCCTCTGGGTGAGCCTGTCCCCTCCTGGCCTCTGGGTGAGCCTGGCCCCTCCTGGCCTCTGGGTGAGTCTGTCCCCTCCTGGCCTCTGGGTGAGTCTGTCCCCTCCTGGCCTCTGGGTGAGTCTGTCCCCTCCTGGCCTCTGGGTGAGTCCGCACAGCCTGACATCTGGGAACTCTGCGGCAGGGGCTGGCTGTCCCCAGGTGGAGGGCGGTGTGGGGAGGTGGACACATGGATCTGATCTGGATGTGCCCTGCAGGGCCTACGGTCGTGCTGTGAGCGGGTTTGTGGGCCCAGCCCTGGCCACAGAGCAGCTGCCTGGGGGTTAGTGGGAAGGCGGGGGCAAGACCAGGGCACAAGGGCAACATCTCCAGGGAACCTCCCCGTATTCCTGGGAGACAGGTTGTGAGCGAGCCTGCCCGGAGGCAGGGCACAAGGTGGGAAGGGAGGAGAAGGCCTCTGGGGACAGAAAGACCTCTCAGGGAAGGGGAAGGGAGGAGGCTCCACTGACCCAGGGGGCGCTGGGGGGTGGGCCTGGAGCAGGGACATGCTCCTTTTGCCAAGTAAACACACCCCAGGGGCTACCGACTCTTTGCAGGGGCCACCATGCATTTGGAGCCAAGGGTCAACAGGGCCGATGACCTCAGTAACCACAGCCTTTGGAAGGGGAGAGTAGACGCTGCAAGCTGGAGGCCCGGGCCAGCCCACGAGGGCCCTGGCAGCTGGATAGCAGCAGGAAGGTGCCAGGTGTCGGGGGCCACGGGGGTGTCCCCAACCTCAGCTCTGGCCGGCCGTGAGCTTCAGAGCCTGGGGGTCCGTGCACTGGGGAGACAGACTCATGCTGTCCCTTTGCCCTCTGAGAAGCCCACCTGCCCCGAGCAGAGCTGCCCAGGCACACAGTCTCCAGAGCAGGGCACAGGAGCACAAAGCCAGCTCTTCTGGGCAGGCCACGGGCTCCAAGCCCTGAGCTTGGCTGGCCAGCCCTGCTCTCCTCGTCAGGGCTAATGGCCGCAGCAGGGACGCTGCCCTGGCTATCCTTCCTTTTCCTCCCTCCCTCCCTCCCTACTAGGGGTGCTCTACCACCGAGCTACCTCCCCAGCCCCCCTTGTTGTTTTAAGACAGAGTCTCACTGCAAGCCTGACCTTTACCCCCATTTCCAAAGGAAACTGAGTGCTGTGTGGACCCTCCGCCAGGCCTGGCTAGCACAGCGCCCAACACAGGGCTGCGGGATGTATCATCGGAGGAGGACCTGACGGGAGAGCCAGGGCGGGAACCCACGGCTTTAGCCCAGTGCCCTCACTCTGTGCCCCTCCCACTGCCCAGAGCCTGGGGGTCCCCTCCCCTGCCGAGGCTCACCTCTCCCTGGCCCTCCCCATCCAGCAGTCCCAACGCGCCTGGCGCCCTGCGCTCCCCACCACATTGGGTCCACACAGTCTGTGGCCTCTGCCCCGTGTGCCCTGTTCCCCGACAGAACCAACCGCAGACGGCACCCTGGTCTTTCCCAGGACCTCAGACCGGGATCCCTGAGAGGGAGGAATGGGACCCAAGAGGGGTCCTGAGCAGAGCCAAGGTGCCCACAGTGGACACCAGACAGAGCCAGAGATGCCCACAGCCACCTCCAAGAGGGGGACTCACTCCTGCAGCCAGGTCTGAGCCCGGACCCGAGAGACCAGCACCTGCCCGAGCCCCGGAGAAGTGGTCACCTGCCCTGGGTTTGAGGATGCAGTCTGTGGCAGAGGCCTTGCCAGGCACTGAGGCCTGACGGGTGTCCCCCGCCCTGACTGCTGGACAGACACAACAGCCAGCAGACGGGGCCATGGGAGGGGAGAAACCAGGCGTGAGGGGCATTTCCAGTCTCCACCACCTATTCCAGTCCACGCCTCCCGGCTCTGGCTGACCACCACTGACCTCCTCACTTCTGCTTTCTCCGTGAGAGACACGCTGGCCGCCTGCTGCCCTGGAGCCTGCAGGCGTGCTCCACCTCAGGGCCTTTGCACCGTCTCTGCCTTGGTGAGCTCACTCCCCCCACAATGCAAGCTCTGGTTCTTCTGTCCGGTCTACTGATATGGATGAGGGTATCTCTGGAGCCCAGGATGGGGCCCAGCCCAGGGCGGACACTCAAGCGGCAGGTTTGGGTCAATGAGGGAGGAGGGACGAACACCCAGGAAATCACAGCACAGGGCCCTTCTCCCCACTCCCGCTCCCCCACTCTCTTTCCCTTCTGTCAGGTTCTTGCCTCCCAGGCCCCGGGACCTGACCTGCAGAGCGTGGCGTCATCAGAGCCGGCAGGAGGGGGGCCTGGAAGGAGGGGTGCTGCCGGAGATGCTCCCGAGGCCTTGCTGAGCGCTGCAGGTGTCCCTGGGGGGTGGCTCCAGGGGTCTTCGGACATGCAGAGGGGCTCAGCAGGCCTGGGGCAGGGTGGGGGCTGAGGGTCTGCACTTCCCACCAGGTCCCCAGTGAAGTGACGGCCACTGAGCAGGACTGCAGTCTGGGTCCACCAGGCAGGAAGGCAGCAGAACCCTGTCCTGCCTCCCCTCCCCCGTCCCCTCCACAGGCGCCCCGTGACCTCAGAGCAGTGATGCTGCCCCCCAGGTCTCCCCCGTTCATCGGAGAGACCCTGACATGGCCTCCTTTGGTTTTTGGCAGTTGGAGACCAGGGCTGGGGGACTTCAGGCAGAGGAAGTGCCACTGTGCTTCTGCTAGGTGGAGGAGGAGAGGCAGATGTGTCCCCAGGACACCCTCCCTTACGCAGCCTGGAGCTGCCAGCTGGGCTGATGAGCACCGCAGGGGACATGAGGACAGGTAGGACATCCTTGCCACCCGGTACGATTGCTCTAGGCTGTTCTGGGTGCATGTGGCCAGGCCAAGCTGGCTCAGGCCTTCCCTGCCTGCCTGGTGACAAGTCCAGGGCTAATGAGACCATCCGGCCTTCTGTGGCCCTGGGGAGTGTCATAAAACCCCTCCCTGCTTGCCTGGTGGACGGTGCTGTCCTCTGGCCGTGCTTCCTCACACTGTGACCCGTGACCCACCTGGCTTTGTAAAGCTTAAGTCTCTGGAAACCCTCCGGCTGGAGCAAGAACACCTCAAGGGCGAACTTGCTCCTGATCTCTTCTCCATTCCTCTCTCGAGGCCCTGCGTTTGGAGGGGGGCCAGCGCGTCTAAGGAGCAATCCAAGTGAACACGGGTATTTTATAGGCACCTTACAAATTCCATAGCACTTCAAATTTATGCTGTTTGTTCGGAACCCTGGAGGGGTGTGTGGACTTTCTGCTGATTCGGACACCCCTCCCTGGTCAGGCTTCTGCCTGCTGAGGCACAGCCCTGTGGCCGGGCAGCTGGGAAGAGTCCTGCCTGGCTGTGAGCCGGAGAGTAGACAGCGGGTAGAAGATCACTGACTTAGGAGCTACCCCCTCTGCTTCCTCTGGGCCAGGTAAGTTTCACCTGGGAAGGTGGGCCTTCCAGGTGGGGCTGAATGCAATACAGGCTTCTGCCCAGAACCCAAGCACCACGAGATCTGTAGCTTACTGCACATGTCACCCACATCCTCTTGCCAGGGGGGTGGCTGGCATGCAGAGCCACCTGGTAACATGTGTTGGGCGAGAGCCTGCAGGGAGCGGGTAGAGTGGTGTCTCCAAAATGGCACGTTCCTGGAAACTGTGAACAGGATCTCTTTAGAAAAAGGGTATATGTGGATATGATTAGGATAAGGATCTTGAAATGGGATCATCCTGGATTAAGGGTGGCCCCTAAATCCAATGACTGTTGTCCTTGTTAGAGAAGGGAGGGAGATTTGAGATAGAGACACAGGCAAGAGGCCACGTGAAGACAGAGGCCGAGATGGGACTGATTGGCCACAAGCCAAAGAGGGGTGACATTAGGACAGCCTTTCCTGCCCTTGAAGGAAGAAGAGCAGGAAAGACCCTCCCCTGGAGCCTCCGGAGGGAGCACAGCCATGCCTGCTTCTTCCCTTCAGACTTCTGGCCTCTAGAACTGAGAGAGAATAAATTCCCATGTTTCAAACTGCTCAGTTTTCACCCACTCGTTACAGCAGCCGCAGGGTGCTCATACATGCTCTGGTCTGGAGCTTGATTCTGGTGAGGCCAGCTTCTCCTCTTCCCCAGATCACCCTACCCAGTTTTCCTCCCTGGCCCTTCCTAGAGTCAGGCTCAGGGTGCAGACTCTGGTGGGCGAGCCTCATGCCATGCTGCGGGAGGGCTGCCTCTGAGGACAGGTGGGGCCTTGACCCCGTGCTGTGCTTTCCTCTTGGCCCGGCCCCCTAGGAGCATTCTGCCCAGGAGGAGGGTGAGCTCAGTGCTACAGGAGAAGCGCCCAGCTTTAGTGGCCCAGTGGTCACAGTTGCCCTAGGAGACGCTCAGTCCAGGGGAGGCAGGCTTAGGGGACTCTAAACCCAGCCCCAAATCCACCCAGAGAGCAGCCTGCCCAGTGTCCACCCCCAGCCGACTTGTGCCTCCTTCCCCAACCGACCCGCGCTCCACACTGGTGACTGGGCAGATGTGGTCCTGACCCCCTGTTTCAAGGGACACGAAGCAGATGGCAGGCAGCTCCGATGACAGAGCAGCTCTCTCCTGTCTGTGGGGACGCTCTGAGGGAAACCGGGCTATTAAGTTTTTAAACATAATGGCCGTTTCCTCCCTGCAGCCCGCCCTGGGGTCCGCCATTATTGCCTGTCTTCAGGCAGCTGGGGGGGCGCAGCGGCCTCGGGGCTCTCACGGCCACTCACTTAACGAGGGCTTCACCCACAGTGCCAGACTGTCCCCTCTCCCTGGCTTTCCCTCCTCTAATGGGCTCTCGCGGAGAACCTCATCAAAAGCTTTTGAAAACTCAGGTAAATTATGTCCACCGGGCAGCCGGGGGTGCCTGCCACTGTATTAACTTTTTAGAGCACTCTGGTGGTTAGAGAGCCGACTTCCTTTCACATACTGCCGAGGGTTGACCTTCTTACCTCCGGGCACGGGCCTGTAATTTCCAGGGTCTCCCCAGCTGATGTTAGCGACTTTCCAATTTCCAGAAAGAGCTTAGTTTCCAAATGCCTTTCAAGATCACTGCTATTTTATACTTTCTAATTCCATTACGTGGATCCTCTCCCATCCTGGAGATTTACGGGGCCAGGATTTTGCAGGTAAGCTTATAAACTGCTTCCCCAGAGCCCGTGGCCAGGAAAGCTGCCCAAGGCCGGCAGGGCACATCCACCCAAGACTCCAGGTGACTCTGGACAGGTGATTGGCTTGAGATGGGAGCTCCCACATAAGTCAAAAGGGCTCATAGCTCAGTGTCCAGACCACTTAGGCTGCAGGAATTTAAGTTTGCTTGTCATCCGAATCCTGCAACCACCCATTCCCACTGTAACCGACACGCGGGGGTGGCTTCTCCCGGGAGGCTGCCCCTCAGGGCCGACAGGTGAGGCTGACCAGCATGCCCAGCCTTCCACGGGTCCTCTGCCCTCCTTCCTGCAGGTTTGACTTTCCTCCCACTGCAGAAACACCCATGGATCAAGTTTACGAGTTTCCCGTGTGTCCTGGCCTCTGTCCTTCTGACAGGGACAGCCTGCACATGTAGTGTCCATCTGTGCTAGAGGACATCTCAGAGGCCCAAAGAGAAGCCTCCCATCTTGCTCTCTCCCGTTTGACTCACCTGCTAATATCGGGGTTCCCACCTGTCACCCAGCTAGGGGGGATTTCTGGTTTTCTTGGGAATGTTCTAGAAGCTGAGCTGTCTCTTCACCTTTCTGAGCTGGGGTTCTCTCAGGGTGGGACTGTCGGCCCCATTTCTGGTGTCTTTGACTGCCGGCCTGACTTGCAGGGGTGCAAGTAGACTAGCTCCTGGCACAGCTTCTGAGCGCCTGGAGGATGGAGGAGTCCCTGTGAGGCTGCCAGGTGACCCTTCTGGTGGTCCCTAGACAGCTTTGAGGGGTGGGGTTTCATGAGCCAGACCCACTTCTGGAGAAGAAGGCTACGATGTGGCACCAGCCCACCACCTGGAGAGGGGAGGGAGCTGGAGCTGATCCACCCGCCTGCGGATGATGTCCTGAGGCTCAGAAGTGCTTCCTGCTGCGAGCACAGGGGGTGCTGGGCACGGCCCCTGCTGATCCCCTGGGGAGAGGGCTTGGGGGCTGCACACTGCTCTCAGACTCACCAGACGGGCGTCCTTCCCCATGAAACTGTGGTTTTAAGTACAGCGCTTGGTGAGCACACCTGAGGGTGTTGTGGGGGCCGTGAACTGTCAGAGTGCAGCTGGCCCCACAGGTGAGGGTGATCTTGTGGGGTCTGCCCTAACCCCTCAGAGTCTGACACCTCCTGGCAGCTCGTGCCTAAATCACACTGAAGTCCACCCACTTGGGTGGCTGGGGCGTGGCACTGGGCCCAGACACCCTGGGCCCGGGGCCCCTCCATCGCTCAGCTGTGTGCCACCTAAGTTCTCTGGCAAGTCCCCTAACTTTTCGGGTCTTAAGTGTCTCGCTCTATCCCAACAGGGTTGGGTGGATCCTCCAGTTCCCAAACGCTCTGACGCCAGGCCACCTCTCCTGGCCCCGGGCGTCTGCCCGGCTCCCCAGCAGTCCCTCTCCAGGCCCCTGACCTCACCACGCTTCCTGCTTCCAGCGTCCTCTCTCCACTCCTCCCACGGTGGGGACCAGTCTCTGACCCCAGGAGGACAGCGTGTCCTTGTGCCCTGAACCATCTTCCTCCCTCCCTCCTGTCTCCCCACTTCCTGTCCCTCTTAGATGCTGGACTGGATCCAACAGTGCGCCCTTGCTCGTGTCCATCTGGAACCCCAGAATGGACTTTATGTGGAAATGAGGCCTTTGCCACCTGTTACACTGCATCAGGGTGGGGTCCTTCTAAGGAGGGGGGATGTGGATACAGAGATAGGAGGACACGCCCAGGGAAGCAGGCCCTGGGATGACCCAGACAGAGACTGGAGTGACGCAGCCACCAGCTAGGAAGGCCTGGGCCAAGGAAGGACACCCCCCGAGGCCCTGCTCACACCTCGATTTCAGACCTCTGGCCTCTAGACGGGACAGAGCCTCTGTGGTCCCAGCCCCAGTTAGTGGTGGCTCACTGTGACAGCCTCAGGGGCCTCAGGCAGTGCAATTCCGTCCTAAGAGGTCACAAAACATTGTCCTCCTGCCTCAACCCAGCCGGCACACAGCAGGTGCTCAATAAACGTCTAACTTTCCCATATCTCCTTGTCCTCCAGGCAGCCCCCGGGGACCCCGCTCCCTCCCTCCTCCCGGGGCCAGGACAAGGGCTGCCATTTCTCCCTGAGAGTAATGTAAGGTGGCAGGACACCACTCTAGGGCACTGCAGGAAGGTCCCGTTGTGAGTAGGATCAGAGGGGAGGGCCAGGGGCCCGTCGCCGGCCCTGCTCCCCGTCCTGGCCTGGGGGTAGGGGACAGCTCTGCTGCTGCTCTGAGACAAACAGCATGTTCCCCCACGCAGACGTGGTGGCCTCGGTCTGCTGGCTCGTCCACGGAGGGGCCCCGTGCCTACTGTCTGCTGTGTCCACCTTTCCCTGTTCCACAGAGAAGCCAGGTAGAAAGCCCAAGGCGTTGGCCCAAGGTCCCAGACAAGATGTCAGGGTTGGGATCCAGACACTTCCCGCCAGGACTGACCACAGTTTTCACGGCTCAGCACAGAATGAAAACGCGTCTTTCCTGATACCATGGTTAAGAACTGGAGGGGGAAGGCAGAGCATCAGGCAGGCCTGGGCCCTCCTGAGCTCAGAGCCGCGTGCGGCAGGTGGTGCACACACTCCCCACGGCTCTCCACGGAGGGGGGGCTCCTTCCTGTGGCCAGACGCCCCCCGGGGAACCTGGAGCCCCCTCTCAGGGTGGAGGGTGCTGGGCCCTGTTCCCCGGGTCCTTCTGGTTCTCCCAGCTCCCTCGCAGCCTGTTCCATCCCACACTCTGGGTGGCCCTGTCAGGTCCCCAACTCTCCTGGCCCCGAGTCTTTGTTATAGTGGGGACAAAGGTCACACTGGGGGGCAGGTGAGAAACTGATGTGACTCCATTTTAAAAAATAAATAACAGCAGCTTCTACCTCAAGACCTGTCCTAAGGAAAGGGGCGTGACCCTTGTCCTGGGAAAAACCCACAGAGCACTCCTAGGCACATACCCACCCTGCTGAGCTGTTTGTCTGCAAATAACAGGAGAGTTCTGTGGCGCCAGGTGTCCCTGACTCAGTCAGGCTAGGTGAGGACCCATAGCCACCCCCTAGCAACCTCCAATCAGCATGAGACAGGGAAAATACCTGGGATGCCAGATGACCCCCCAGTAGTTTATGGTGGTTGATAACATGTTGGGGAACCATGTAGTTCAGCACATACACCCCTCATGGCCTAAACCAATCAGTTCAAAGGAATCCGCCTCTGGTATTAACCAATCACCCCTACCCAACTTGTTCCCGCCAGTGAATCTGCTAACCAACGTTAAGAGTTGTTGTGTGACTTTCCCGCGGTGTGGAATGATTTGCTGTGATGTTGTGACGCATAGAGTATCCCCCCAAAACCTATAAAATCTCACTGGACACAGGACTGGGACTCACTCCCGGGACCGCTGCGTCGGGAACGGTTGTGAGTCCAGGCTCCAGCTTGCAATAAAGACTCTTGTGTGATTGCATCGGATTCAGCTCCTGGAGGTCGATTGGGGTCCCCCCGAACCTGGCCTTACACAGGAACCATTGCAGAAACCATGAGCTTGAAGAAAGGGAGTGGCCCACCGTCATGCCCCACTGGACAGCAAGGACGAAGGGCAGGTGGACTCCCAGGGGCCCCTGGGGCCCCTGAGGCTCCAGTCCAGAGAGTGGCCTTATGGTTTGGACCTGGCTTGTCCCTTGAAGTCTCATGTGCTCAGAGTGGGGCTTGGGGAAGTGGCTGGCTCCCAAGGGCTCTGACCTCACGAGGATCAATGCACTTGGTGGCTGGATGGGCCACTGGGAGATGGGACGAGCTGGAGGAAGGAGGTCACAGGGGGGTCACTTCTCTTTGGCACCTTCCTCCCCGCCCCTGGTTCCCAGCCGCCATGGGCTGAGTGGCTTTCCTCCGTCACTCTCTTCCGCCATGACGCTCGGCCTCACGCAGACCACAGGGCTGCAGTCAGCCGACCAGACGGAGACCTCTGAAACCTTGAACCCAAATCAACCTTTCCTCCTCTAGATGGTTTTTGTCAGGTGTTTTGGTCATGTGACAAAAAGCTGATTGACACAAGTGGCCACAGAACAGAACATACGCCAGCCTCCCGCTCCGAGGGCTGTGGACTGGGTGCTGCGCTGGATTCCCCGGGTGGGCCTGGGTAGGGTCACCTCTTCTTCTCAGGTGAGAACACCAAGGTGGAGAGGGGACAGGACTTGGAGTCCCCCAGCCAGCAAGGAGTGGGGGCAGAGAGGGTGCACTTCCTGTGGTCAGCACTGGCTTTGGGACAGGTGGCTCCCACTGGAAAGCAAGGTCCGTCACGGGCTCTGAGGACGAGCATGCAGAAGCAGCTCGATTGGCAGCCACTTGTGACTGCCTCACTGCGGGTGGGGTGATCCCGCTGGCCGTGGGTGAGACCCTCGAGGCGCATCTGCAGGACGCCTGAGCCTTCTTGTCCTGGCCCTGCTGCGGGCCGGTTGCTCAGCTGAGGTCAGACCTGGATTAACTGGCGATAGCATCACTTGCTTAAAATCAGACGAGGGTGGGAGTGATCCTTGGTGTAATCCGGGTACCCTAGACCCCAGGACCTCTTGGGATCGCAGAGCCCGCCGCTGCTCAGGACCCTTAAATGAAACGGTGCGGTATTCACATACAACCTGCGCTGTCTTCTGTGAACTCGGAATCACCTCTAGATCACTAATGACACTCACACAACGCACACGCTGCATAAACAGTCATGCTGTCTCGTAGAGAATAAGACGGGAAAAGCCGCACCTTCAGCACACACACGTGTCTTCAGACATTTCTGTCGGAGGTTGGTTGGCTCCCTGGATGGGTGTGGAGGACCAGCTGCATTTCCTCCTGGGGGGAGTCAGGACACTGATTTCCCTCTACCTGTGGATGTCCCCAGCCCGCAGGCCATGTATGTCCCACCTCACCACCCCCAGGGGACACCTCTCCTGTCTCCCAGGAGGAGGAGCACCCTCTGGGTCCTCTGAAGGGAGCTGAACCCACCCCAGGCCTCCCTGCCCTCGTGAGATCGATTCAGGGGGGCGTCCTGCTCAGTGGGGATTTGGGGCCACAGCTGGCTTTGCACCTGACTTGTTTCTGTGCAGTCGCCCCCACGGCACCCTATACCCCGAGAGGCCTCTGGTGGCAGGAAACTGGGATTTGTGTCCTGTCCCACTTCTTCTCCTCCCCTGTCCCCTGTCCTGGCATCCTTCTCCAGAAACACTGTCCTGGTGATCTGGGTGACCCCTTTACTTGCCCATGTCCCCTCCTCTGTAGCACCAGAGCAGCCCAGCTGTGGCTCCAGCCAGCCTCTGCAGCCTGCAAAGTCCCCAGAGAGATGCCCAGGATGCAGGACTGAGGGTCACCTGCACTTGTGTCATTTGTCATTGCTCGTGAGGACGGCGGGGCTGGGACCAGGAGCCTGAGTTGACATCACTGTCTGAAACCTGGCATGGGGAGAATTTTCCAGAATTTTGGGCCTCGGGACTCTGAGAGGCAGAGAGCCCTTTGATGTGTGGGGTGGAGGGTCAGGGGGCTGGAGGAGGATGCCACAGCCCTGCAGAGAGGGGCTGCCGTGGCTCCGATCCCTGTGCCCCCACCTCACAGAGAAGTCAGCAAGCCAGGCTCAGCTTGGCCAGCCATAGAGGTTAAACACGACCTGGGGTGTCAATGGGTGGGGCTGGTCTTAGGGGCACCAGGAGGCCAGCCTGGGGCCCGAGGCTCTGAGGGGCAGAGGCACACGTAGCAGCCCCACTGGGCAGATGCGTGAGCAGGACAGGTACAGGGAGGCCACAGTCCTGTGCTGGGTCTGGCTTCAGGGCAAGCAGAGTTGAGGCCAGAAGACAGAGCACTCGGGCTGCAGGGAGCCGGGGCCCTTGTGACCAGGTGGTGTCTGACGGGGAGGGGCACCTTCTGCTTAGAGGAGCTGGCCTGGCCTGGCCTGGCCAGCCGGGAGCTGACCCAGGTCTCCAGGCTGCACAGCTTCTGCAGGCACGTGCCGTCCAGCTTGGTGATTCAGCAACAGTGTGCCCCAGACTGGCCTCCACCACCCCCAGAGCCATGCAGAGACACGGTCGGGGTCACAGGGCCCTGCACGGCGCCAGGGTGGGCGCTGACTCCACACACAGAGCTGGCCTTCTCCTGCCCCTGTGTCCATCTGTCTGTCCATCTTTTGGGGGAGCTCTGGCTGCCAGAACAATGGAGACTTCACTTCCTGTGTGACCGAGCGCCAGCCCCAGAGCAGGCTGCCTGTCTCCTGATCCGTAGCCCCAGGAGGACAGCAGCCTCCTCATCACCTGGACTCGGAGACTGGCGGAGGGGGCATTTTTATCACATGGCAAGGGACCTGGCACACACGGGGCACTCAGTGAATTCAAGGTGTCCTGCTCTTCCTTGTCCTAGAAGGGACTCCTCGCAGCCAGAAAGGGGGTGGGGCATCGTCGTCTGGAAGCGGGGGCAGCTTTGGCCTCTCTTCAGCTCACCCTTGGAGAAGGCCATGCCAAGGCCTAGGATGCTGGACTGGCCAGGTGGCACCTGGAAATGCCACCCCGGTGCAGACTGGGGCACAGGTAATAGGTGTCTCCATAGTTCCCCATCTATGCGTCCCCATTTACCCATCTCAAGGAATGGCCCCATGTCCAGTGGCCACTCAGCCAGAGCCAGGGGCCACTCTTCTTCTCCTCTATCCCCCACCCCCACTGCCACGTCCCACCACAGGGGGGAGCCCACTAAAGGACGCTGACCTGAGTGAACAGAGGGATGGAGGAGCTGCCGGCCTCGCACGCAGGTTCCCAGTGCCCCCGCGCAGCCCAGCGGCCCAGGCGGAGTTTGCCCAGTACCCGTGTGCCCAGCCCCCTGCCAGGCATGTCACCATCCCCAAAGGACGCGAGAGTTTGCGTGGAGACCTTGCTCCTACACACCTGCTAACCCAACGTCATCAAGTGGCACACGGGTTTGATCCAGAAAAGAGAGAGACGCTACGGGGCCCAGGACAGGGCACCATCTGAGCTGGACCCAGCTGCAGAGTTCACCCTCCTCCACCATGAGCTGCCTTGGCTCCCAGGTGTCCACCCCTGTCCCTGCCCAAGGGAGACCAAGACTCATGTCCATACGCCTACTGGTACCTGAAGGTCCACATGAGCCGAAAGGCGGAAAGGACCCAGAGGCCACTAAAGGTCAGGTGGCCAGGTCCCATCCACACCGTAGGATATTGGGTGGGCCTTGAAAGCATGCTGCCAAGTGACAGAAGCAGACCCAGCAGGGGGCAGGGCATGTGCCCCTACCCCTGTGACGGGTCTGGGGGAGGGAAGGGGCTGGGTGGGGATGGCTGAGGGGCACGGGCTTCCCGTGGGTGGATGGAAGGGTTCTAGAGCCATCGGGGTGCCATCGTACCACGCCAACGAAGTGCCACTCCAAGAGGTGGAGCCTGTGGCACGTGGTCTTAATGAAGCTGCCGTTTGGAAAGCAGGCGCGTCTGAGCCGCGGCACCCCCAGGCTGCCAAGCAGCCCCTGCCGCCCTCCGCAGCTCTCTGTGCAGCCTCTGCCCACCCGGCAGAGGGGAAAGTCCAGGAGGGGCTTGTGTCCATGTCTCGGGGACAGTGAGGAGTGGAGCAGGACACCACACAGGCCCTCCCCTCCCCGGCCCTCTCCGGCACAGACAAGGCTCCCTGTTCCACCAGCTCCAGGCTTTCAGCCTGCGGGCCAGGGGTGGAAAGGGTGGTGGCCAGTCCGACTTTGTGTGCAGAGCCAGTACGCAGACCTCTCCAGGTGCCTCGGCCAACTGTGGCCACATGCTTCTGCAGGGCTGGCTGCCTCTGCGTGTCCCAGGTCCTCTGCTCTCTCCTGTGTTCCTCTGATGTCCCTCTGGGGCACTCACTATGGATGCACCCATTTTACAGGTGAGCAAATCCAAGGCGCAGAGCTTCAGGCACCCAATGATTAGGTGGCAGAATGGGGACGAAAACCCTGGTCTGCCCAAAGTACAGCCACACTGTGGTGACGCGCAGGGGAGCAAGGGCAGAAGAGGGGTGGGACCAGCAGGAAGAGAAGATGGCATCAGATGAGCAGGACATGTGTCTGCTTCCCCGGGTTGGCACTGTGGGCATGCGGGTCTCGGCACACAGTACCTACTGACGGAGCTCAGTACCTACTGAGGAGGCCTGCACATTTGGATTGCGTGTCTCCATGACATTGCAACATTCCAGCTGTGTTCTGGGATCTCTCAACTGCTGTCACAGTCCCTGTGGGAGGAGTGAGCCTCCTCGTCACCCCCTGCAGTGAATGCTTGGTGGACATCAACTGCCTGAATAAAGGAGGCCACGAGCAACCGGTCCTGCTAATCGATGCACCCAGCTCTGGCCAGCTTTTTCTTGTCACCTTGCTCTGTCCAGCTGGTATTTGCTCCAAAAAAGCAACCTCACTGTGGATGCTGCCCAGCCCCCGCCACCTGCAAGACGCACCCGCTAAGGAGAGTGCTGTCCCCTCTGCTCGAGATGCAGAGGGGAACCTCTCCTGCAGTGAGCACTGGGTCCCTCCAGCCTGTTGTGGCAGGAGAACACATGATCAGGAAAGAGAATGCAGATAGTGTGTGTCGCTGAGAAGCCAGGAAAATGGACCAGTGCTGTCCGAGGGTAGCCACTGGAGGGTCTCAGAAACCCTACACATCAGCAGTGAAAGACACTGGTCCCAGAGCCGGCTGTGTGTGTGTGTGTGTGTGTGTGTGTGTGTGTGTGAACTACTCTAGGGTGGTAGGGGGCAGCCTAGAGGAGGGTTGCCCGTCGCTGTGAAGAATGTCCCCAGGCCTGGAGGGAAGCAATAAAACACCCACAGTGTCCACACAAGTCACCAGCCAACACAGGCATGCCCTCCCGGGTGCACACAGCGAGCTCTCCACAGAGACCACCCCTCCATGTACATCTTATTGGGGGTCCCTGTGTGAGCAGAAAGGAGATGACACCCTAAAGAAGGGACGTGGAGGCCGCACGGTCAGAGACACACACACACACACAAGCAGGACCGCAAGGCCTGGCCCTCAGGGCCGTGGTGGCTGGCCCCGGATGTCTCGTGCAGCACAACAAGCCACTGCAAAGGGGGCCTCACACCTGTCCTGAGCAGCCCAAGGCCCTGGGAGTAAGCCACACCACCCAGGAACACAGCCAGGGAGGGTCCCCGGCAGGCGGGGGGCGCGGCTCTGTTTCCAACATGCTGGGCAGTTCCCCCGTGATTCCCCAGGAGGGAGAAGAGCAGGTGAGCTGAGCATGTGCGGGAGGGGCGGAGCTGCCTGCGATGACTGCTGCCCTGTCCAGACACGTCCGTCACTCCAGTGGCCGATGGACCAGCATGGCGGCCTTCGGATCTCTGTGTGCCCTTCGAGGCTCCCTTCTCTGTCAGTGGAAAGTTCTCGTGGAGTGAAGAGCCGAGGCCTGATGGGTGCCTGGGCTCTAGCAGGGGCCGACGGGTGTGCGGGTGTCACCCGGGGAGGGTCCGTTACCCTTGCACATGTTATCATGTCCCCCAGCACCACCAGCCTGTCCAGCGTGGCCGAGCTCCCAGTAGTGGGCAACTTGGTGGATCTTGCTGGAACCCACCGTGGCTGGTGTGTGGACTTACCTGCCCTCTCAAGGGCTGTGCCACGTCAGAAGGTGTTAAAATCAATAAGTAGCCTTGAGGGTGTTTTTTTTTTTTTTAAGTAAATCTATGCATGTCTGGTACTTTCTTGAGCTCACCTGGTACTGGCACAGGGTGCTCAGAGACCCTAATGAAGGGAGCCGTCACCAGGGAAATGAATAAGCCTTAGTCTGGAAATGGACGTCAAACACCGGCACAACCCATTAATTTGATCATTGTCGAGCTGGTCCACGGACTTTGCTGAGACAAATAGATCTGGTAAGAAAACACTGGGGCGGGGCGGGGGGGGGGGGCGCAGGAGAGGGGCATTAATTCAGAGTTTGTGGGTTGAGTTGCAGTTTTATTTGTTCCTTGAGATAGTGCTGACCAAATGCCCGACAGCTTATTACTGACCCCAGCCACTTGGGAGGGGCTCCGCGAGCCCAGGGGCAGGGGCCGGGACTCGGAGAGGTGGGGGAGACGCTCCCACGGACACAAATCAACCAGGCGCTTGCTGGAGAGCTCCGCGTGGGGAGCAGCGTGGGGCGGGGAGGCCGCTGGCTGCGTCGGCTGAATCAAGTGCAGGAAAACGGCCGTGTCAAAATGCTCTCCCCCCGAGGGACGCGCTGATGCATTTCCTTCTTAGGAAAGGGTTCTTTTCGGCTCTCGGGAGCCTAATTTCATTCGGAATGAAAAATGACGAGAGTGAATTGGACCCGCAGCCTGTACCAGCCAGAATGCTGGCTCAGTGCGCCTCATGTTTATTTAGGTGGAAGCCCGGGCGGGAAGCTGTCACCTCCGCCAAAGCAGAAGGAAAAGGGACCCGTGTGGTGTGGACAGGGAGGGCCTCTGCAGGGTGGGCTGCGGATTCCGGGAGATAGCCAGGCAGGGCAGGTCACCTCCACCCCGGGACGCAGATCGGCACCCAGTGGCTGGATACTGATTGTCCTGGGATCCTCCGTCAGAACTGGGCCTCTTCCAAGCCCAGCATGAGTGACCCAGTGTGGCTCCAAGGTGTGAGGGCAGCTGGTGGGCAGAGGAAGAGCAGAACAGGCCCATGTAGAGGGCCTCCAGGAGGCCAGCTGACCCTCAGCTGGGCCCCGCACGCCTGTACCCTCCTGAAAGTGGCTCAAGTTGAAGCCACCCACCCAAGGGCTTTGACTGCTCTACCTGTGAAGAATGGGACCAAACGGCACAGAGAAGACCGCCAGCATGCCACACAGACCTGGTGGGTGGTCGTGTGGTCCAAGTGGCCTGGAGGGTTTCCGCTCTCAGGAAGGCAGTGGGTGGGGCTGGGGGAAGACTCGCTCAAGTCACCCACATTCTGTCTCATGGGACAGGTGCGGCTGCCCTTGGCAGGAGGTGATTCCTTCATGGTTCCCGGTCACAGCTTCCCGCACAAAACAAACAAACCCCTCTGTTAAGACAGCGCTGTGTTTTCAGGGGGAACATTGTCGGGGTTGGGAGATTCCCAGAATCAAGCTCTGCGCTGGCAAGAGGGCCCTCAGAGACGGGCGCAGGCAGGACTGCCTTTCTGGACCCCCATCCCTGAGAACCCCTCCCACATCAGCCCAAGCCCCTGCTCATGGCGCAGTGTGGTCAAGGGCCACGGACACTGCAGCCTCCAGCGCTGGTCCTCGCCTGGAACGTGGGATCCGACTCAGAACCGGGTGCTGCTCCGAAACCACGGCTTCCCTTTGCTCTGAAATTGCGTCCCTCGCTTATTTCTGTCCATTTAAGTGGAAATGCATCCTCAAAGCCAGCTGCCCTCATGGGCACCAGCAGAAGGGGACGGTCCATCTCCCACGTGTGGTTGCGGTGCAGAGCTGCTGGCGAAGTCGGTGCTGGGTGGGGTTTTGGAAACTGGGCCGGGAGAGGTAGGTGTGGGTGACAGCATTTCGTAACTTCCTTAAATGTTTTGTATCCCAAATTCGTAACTGTGTGTCGCTGGTTTGGAACAACAGCAATGACAAGAAAGTCATTTGAAATAGGCATGATCTGTCCCCTGGGGAGCTGACGGCTTGGTGGTCCCAAGGAGCCAGCCAGCTGGAAAGAGGCTTGGAAACAGGGACGTGCCTCCTCACTGGTCACTGTCCTCCTGGGCTTCGGGCTGCAGTGAAGGCAAATTGGGGACCCCAATGCTGTTTCAGCCCTAACAGTTACAGGGAGGAAGGGCAGCCCCAGAAAGAGCCTGAGCTTTGTGAAAAAGAATCGTGGATTTGAAATCCTGCACGATCTTCACTCTCTGCATGACACTGGACAGAGGACCCTGCAAAGCAGAAGCAGTATAACCTGCCTGGCAGACAGGGTGCAGGACTGGCAGGTGACTCCTGGAGGTCACCTGCTACGAGGTGGGCGCTCGGCAGACAGCCACCCCCTTCCACCCCAGCCACCAGCTCCTTGTGGAGAGGCTGCCAATCCCATGTCTGCCTTTTATGTCCCAGCCAAGTGGACGGCCAAGGTACAATTAATGTGCCCACAAGAACCCCCATGGCCCCCTCCTGTACTCAGGGCCAGCTGGGGAGATGGGCACACTAAGGAAAAGTTCCACACAGACGAAAGCAAGGAGGTCTGTTGTCACACGGTCCCGCCAGTCACATGCAGCCCCAGGGATGCTTCATTTCCGTTTCTGACCACCTTCCGCAGAGCGGAGCCCCCCACATGCTCTGGCATACAATCTGTCTGCCCCAAGCCTCTCCATCAATAGGAAACGGTCTGCAAACAAATATTTCAATGCACTGGAGAGGCTGATTCTGAAGACGCCCGCCAGCGGCCCCCACGTTCCACCGCTAGCCAGGACCTCCTGTCCTCTCTCTGCCTCAATGAGTTTAGGCACCCAGCATTCTGTTCATATCTGTCCCCCACAGGAGGCCGCTGGACAGGGAGGCCACTGGCCCAGGACAGTTCCAGGGGCCTCCTGGGAGCCGGTCCGATAGGCAAGTCTAGACCTGTTGGTGTGATCGGCCCTGTCTTACCTCGCAGGGACCTCAGCATTGTGTGTGGCTGCTTTGACTAGTCAGCTCCTGGGCGCTGTAGTCACCCCAAACCCTCTAGAACTTTCTGCCTCCCAGGAGAGATTGGCATTCCCTGGCTTCTCCGGTGGCTTAGACTCAGTGGGGTGGACCCAGATGCCTCTTGCAGGCACTCTGTCCCTGTCCCCAGCTGCCACCTACAGTCCTGTGTGGACAGGAGCAAGGCTGCCCCCTTCCCTCGTCCCCTGTGTACCCCTCCCCGGTTCTCCTTCCCTGAGGCTGCCTCCGAAGGCTGGCAACACCTACTGAGCAGAGAGGAAACGCCCAGGGAGGCCCCTGACCCTGGCTGCATGTCATTAACTGCGCAGTGAGTGTGCATGTCCCTGGGCTGGTCCTCCTGACGTGGACAGCACTCAGTGTGCTGTGGTTCCTGGGAGGCCCTCGTGAGCTTTCCCTTAACCCCCACGGGTGACTCCTGCTTCCTGGCTCTTGGCCCTCAGTGTTAGGAGAGGCAAGCGCTGGCCTCTGGGGGGAAGTCCAACCTGCTCATTAACACGGAAGCCGGAGAGGGAGGCCAAACCCCACTGCCTGCTTCATGGGAGCCTGGTCAGCTCCAGGTGCCCTGGGGGTGGGGACAGACCATGGGAAGGAGGGCAGCTGCTTCTTGGCAGATACTGGCAGGGCCTTGAGGGCGAGGGATGCTTTCCCTAGAGGGACGTCATCTCCTCTCCCTGTGGCACCTGGGAGCCCGGGCCCTGCTCAGGCTGAGGCAGAGGGACCCTGCCTTTCTGCTCCTGGGAGCCAGAGGACAGTCAGGGCACTTCTACCTGGAAAGCCCCTGCCCCACCTGGCCCTCCCCAGCTGCAGCTCTGCAGGGAGGACCGGGTGGCAGGGACGCGTTTGCTCTCTGGACGGGGTCAGCCCCTGGTGGGGAGCGGGGGTGGGAGGGGGACCATCGGCCAGCCAGTGTGCCAGGGCCCTTGGCCTTCTAGCCCTGGTCTCCCTGACAAGCATGCAGGGGGCCTGGGCAGGAAGGTCCCCTCTGACAGGAGACCAGCTGACACAGGCACATACACCAGCCAGGTCCCAGGTCCTGTCCCACCCTGAGGATCAGGGATGCTGAGGCGGGCTGTGCACCCTGGGCTGGCCTCGGGCGGGGGACGTGGTGACATGGAAGGACCAGCTCCTGTCCTGGGACCTTCCAGGAGACCTTGGCTGGGGCTCACCTCCCTGCGGACCTGAGCTGTTCTCGGTTGCGTGCTCCACTCTGTGGGGTGCCCAAGGCCCACGGACCAGCTGCTGGGGTGCTGCGGCAAGCCCTCCCGTGGCTCCGCATTTCCTCACTTGAAGCCCAGCCGGAGCCCGCGAGGCCCCAGGTCAGCTCCTGACGCCCTCCCTGTCAGCTGGTGGGTCTTGTCCACATGGCAGCCCTGCTGGAGCCTCTGAGCTCCACGGCCCACCCTGCAGCCCTCCGCCTGCCCTCCTGGCATGTGGCAGGGTGTACGCCTCGTTTGCTGCCTGTTCCTGCTGCCACGGAAGCTCATGGGGCAGGGCTTTTGTGCATTTTGGAAACGGTTTGCCTCATCCTACAGTGGCCTTGGCCTCCAGGGAGACGGACGGTGGACACACAGACACCTGTCCTCCGGCTGTCACACCTGCGCTCCCTCCCCTGTCCAGCTGACTAGGAACTTCTGCTCCCCTCTCTGTTCCCCTGGAGGCCCCTGCAGCCAGCCTCAGCCCCTCCATTCTGGACAAGCTGTGATCAGGAGACTCTCCAGCTGTGACGCGTGACGGGCAGGCCCCTCCCTGTGGCACCTCTCTCAAGCCTCCCTGCCCCTCCTCCTTCCTGAAGCTCTTTCTTCCCCTGCCTCGGGCCCCACCTCCAGCCACTGTCTGCAGGCTCCTCCCAGACTCTCCCTCCCTGGGCTCTGCCTTCAGTTCACTCTGCAGCCACACACTCTGTTGGGATGACCCTGTTCAACTCCATGTTTCAGGTCCCTAAATATAAGGATCCCCTCAGTCAAGATAACTGACCCGCGTCGTTCCTGATCTCAGCTCGTCAGAGAGGCAATGGGGACAAGTGGAGTGCTCCAGGCAGCAGCAAAGCACAAGGCCTGATGGAGAAAGGACCGGCTCCCAGTGGGCACTGTGTTGTTTAGTGAGGAGGGACGATGTCAGTGAACAGGCATGGGGCAGGGGACAACTGCCGGGCTCAGGTGAAATTGACCATGGGTGTCTTCCTAGGACTTTGTTGCCTGGAAATCATGCCACAGAACCTGCGGGCTCCACTCCTCTCTTGCCCTGGAGGAGGAGAACGGCCTCAGGCCCCTCTGAAGGTCTGGCGCAGTCTCCCTGCCCACTCTGCCCTCATGCCAAGCTGTGAGTTCAGGGGACAGTCACCCTGGAGCCCCTGGTCACCCAGTCCCTCCAAGGCCAGAGCTGAGGCTGGGGAGTGTTCCCGCCAACATGGTCCTCTTCCCCTGTTCCTCCCTGGAGACTAGTGTCCACACCTAGGCCCCCTTTTGTGGGCCGGCGGGCTCTGGACCTATGGCCCTGCTGACCCTCCGCAGCTGCAGAAGAAGCCAAACGCTCAGCCTCCATCTGCACCAGCCTTCGCCCGCGACCAGCAGAGCTGGGCTCCAGAGCATCTCTGTGTCTTCTGTCCCATCTGTTCCCTGGACGTCTCTTCTGCGCTGGGGACAGCCCAGGGCATGCCTTCCCAGGTGGGACCTCAGCTCCTGCAGAGCCTCCTGGCCTGGAGCAGACCTCGGGCTTCCCCCTCCGGACTCATCCCTAACGCTGCTTCCGGCACTCAGAGCTGCCTCCCGGCTCCTGGCCTTTGGCTCAGAGCGTCCCCAGAAAGTAGCGTATTTCATCTTTATGTGTCAGGATTTATATAAAAAGGGGATAGTTCAACTCTCAATGTAATGAGTTGGAAGAACAGCTCTCTGGTGGCTTCCTCTAGCGCACACGGCATCAATAACATCGATTGCTAAAAATAACTAATAACACCAGGCGAGGGGTGGCCGGGGACTGCTCCAGCCCTGCCTCACACAGGGATGCCAGGGAGACAGGCGCTCCCCTCCGTACCTGCACCGTCCACAAGCCAGGACAAGCGAATGCCCAGGGGCCAGGGGTGGCAGGACTTTTAAGGCCCCTGAAGCACCTTGGTGGCCAGGCAGAGGGTCAGGCAGGGGGTGAGGCAGGGGTAGACAGGCAGGTGCTTCTAGGAGGGCTGCCACACACCAGCAGGGGTGCACACACATGGGAGGGGAGAATTCTCAGCCAGGGCCACTACAGGTGCCTTTGGAAGGAAGCCTCTCGGGATTTCAGGAAGATGACTGAACAACAGGAGAGGACGTGGGGTGGCAGGACCCCTGGGGGTGGGTACTGGCTCTGGAGCAGGTCAGTGGGGTTGGAGCCCTTCAGAGCCCTGTGAGCCCGTGGGAAGCCCCAGCCTCTGGGACCCCCGTTTCCTCCTCTGGGAGATGGAGGTTCACCATGGATCAGGTGACACTTGTGGTCAGCATCATAGGCCTCCTGCGGGGCTGAGGATGAGGCCTGCTGCAGGTCTGGTCCCACAGCATGCAGGGAGCAGTGCAGTACTTGCTGGCCATTCGAGCCTCGTCTCAGATGCAGCCAGGGGAGGGGCCCCCAGAGAAAGCAGTTAGTTAGCAAATGGAATCTGAGGTTGACCAAAGGACCCTCGCTGAGGGCCTGCCGAGGTCAGGCCCCAGGGAAATGATGTGGAGGATCAGGGCTTGCCTAGCCCAGAGAAGCCGTCACTGTTGACAGGCAGATGGACAGGCCTTGGTTATGTGCGTCCCCTGCACATCGGGACCGGGAGTCGTCTCCTGAGTCTGACGATGGCGGGGTTTGGGGGGCTCCACTCGACACGCAAAGTGGATTCCCCGGCGCCCTTGGCCGCGGCCTGTGCCCTGGACGGTGTGGCCATCTTCTCCCGGGGACAGCCAGTTGTGGGCTGGGAACCTGGGCCCTAAGCCGGTAGGGCAGCTGGGCTCGGCCTGTGTGGCTCCCTGCCTCTCCAGACTCCTGTGACCCCCAACATCCCTGGGACTTCAGGAGAGGAAAGCAGGTGACAGGAGGAGGGTGGAGGGCTGGGGAGCAAGGGACCATGAAGGACGCCAGCCTGCGGTTCACCAGGGGCTTACTTAGCTGGCCCAAAGGAGCCTAAGTGGACGGGGAAGAGATAGCACATTTTAAAGTTCATGACATAGACGTCAGCTCTGGTGGCCAGGGTCACTGGAGGGTCCTTCAATGTTCCCGACTCTCCTGTTTGCCCTGGTTGTGAGGCGCGCGGGGCTCTCTCTGCAGCACCACATCTTGGATTTGGAGGTAACTCCATCAGGTGGATGTTGCCACGGGGCAGCCTGCAGGGAGCTGGCCCATGAGGACTGGGCCTTAAAGGGAGTGGTGATCTGCAGCCCTCGGCCTCCAGGGTGGGGATTTACTGAAGCATCTTGCAAAGGCTCTTAGCTGGAGAGGCTCCTCCTCTGGGCAGAGAGAATGGGGCCCAGGGTCACCCAGCGCCCTAGGCCACTAGTCCACACCCTCAAACCCAGTGGTCCCACGGCATCGGGATCTGCAGGGCCAGAGGGCCTCCCTACCCAGGGAGCAGGACACACGAGCTTCCTCGGAAGGGTCCTTGGTCTCTGCTCTCAGGGCGGAGGCAGAGCAGGGGAGTCCCTGCATTCTCAGAGCACAGGGAGAACATGGCCCCTCTCCCCTGCAGCCCCAGACCCCTTCCAGGTGGCCCCCGGGCTCCCCCATGTTCAGGAGGGTGAAAGACAACTGTCCTGCAGGCTGGACATGAGAAGCTGGGGCACCTGTGACCGCTAATTCCAACAGAGCCGAACCTGGGTTCCACATACCCGAGTCTCCATCCCAGGGAGAGGCGTGGCCTTCACCACAGCCAGCCTCCTCCACTGGGAGCCCCCAGAGCAGCCGCTGGAGCCCGGTACCCACCCCGGTCCCAAGGCTTTCATTGGTGGCTGATATTTTGGGGTGCTCTGAATTACGAATCTTCCAACAGTCATAGCAGAGGCAATAGGTCGCCCACAAAAACAAAGGCATCCAGGAGCCCGGAGGACTTCAGGGTGCGTCAGAGCACAGGACCTCTTCAGGTGAGCGGAGGGAAGGGCTGAGGCAGAGCAGAGGAGACCCCACGATGTCCACCCTTCCCTGAGTCCAGGGTGTTGGGATCCCTCACACGGTGCATGGACCATCTTGTGTCTCCCCGCAGCAGTGACAGCAGCCAGAGGAGTTCTCAACACACAGAAGGTGCTCAATAAATACTGGTTGAAGACAGGAATTAAAATAATGGCCTCCAATGCAAAATATCTACACTGACACCTACACTCAGCCTGCACACACGCACCCCCGTCCCCGTCCCCAGGAGGTTCGATGCTACACAGGGTAACTCCGGCTGCTCCTGCTCTATAATGAGAGCAGCAGGATGCCGAGGGCTTAGAAGAGATCCTTTCGCTTTCTCTCCTCCACTCAATTTTGCCACCAGAGACCTCTGACTATCGTATTCTGATTCCACCAACGCAACACCACATTTGGGGGGAGAATCTCTTGCTTCCTTTGTGTTAGGAAAGTAAGAGGCAAACAGACCGCATTTTGGAATCTGGCCTTTCTTTGGGGAGTTGGGATGAAGACGATGCCTCCCGAAGGCTTTGCTTTGTCTTTGTGGGGTTTTCTATCTTCCCGCCATCCACCCCCCGAAAGGAGGCCCTGAACAATATGCTTGGCTGGACGCCGGGGGTCCGAGAAGGGTCTTGTATTTTCACAGTGCCGCTCTTATAACACCCCAGATCGCAGTTACATTTGAATTTCCTCCCTGCAAGGTTGGAGGGCAGGTCTCATGATCGCCACTTAGTAGGTGAGGCTTGGGAGGCCAAAGGGGCTTGCTCAAGGTCACATGGGGTCAGCAGGAGTTTCCCAAGCCGCTTATCTGCTGCCCATACCAAGCCACTCTTTCTTCAGTTACGCTGCTGCTGGGAGGGGGGTGGTGGTGACAGACAGGTGGGAGAACTGCCCTGGGTGGAGGACCACAGTGCACCGGTGAGCCAGACGGAGGAGGTCAAGACACAGCCAGGGCTGTCAAGGACTCCTGCTGACCCCATGTGATCTGGGCCTCAGCTGTGGTCACAGGTTGGGAAATGACACAGGGCTGAGAAAGATCTCTCAGTTGGCATGGCCCACCAGAACCCGGGAAGCAATGGCAGCCTCACACGGTCACCTGTCCAACCTCCAGAGCTGGCGACCCTCAGGCTGAAGGCTACCAAATCCCAGCCACAGCCCCCTGGCTGCCTTCTAGGCTCAGAAGAGCCAGGCGGGGGGAGCCCGGTTCCTCTCCTCTCGAGTCACCGAAGTTTCTTATGTCTCCACACTTGGACCCCTTCACAGAACCTAGGCAGGGAGGGCAGCTTATCACCTGGGACTGGACAAGCCTGTCCCCTCTCGGGCACCAGGAGCCGTGCCCTACTGCAGCAGACACGGGTGTGGAGTGGGAGAGACAGGGCTTCAGCACCGTGGACAGCGACCCCAGGGGGTAGCTGCCATCAGCCACCTCTGAGTCCTGAGGTGATCCTGAGGCCCAGGCTCGTCCCTGCTGGTGGCTGGCAGCAAGTAGCACTCATTTGTCACCTGAAAACAGCAGCCCGTGCTCAGGAAGGCTGGGGCCAGTCCATCTGCCTTCTCTGAGTCGGAAACACGATTGCTTGTCACTTGTTCTAATTCATCTCCCTGCCAACCACCCCTTGGAAGACTTCCTAAAGTTTTGCACAAGAGGAAGAGCCTCGGCCCTGGAGGAGGTGGGAGGCTGTCATGGAAGTGGCCAGTCCCACAGCCTGCCGTGCCCCCAGGATGCCATGCACTTGCACTTTACCCTAGCCCTGTCCTCAGCCACTCAGCCCAGGCTAGAGCCGTGACCCCCGTCGCACCTGCTCAGACTTGGGGATCTTCCGGAGGCCACCGCTTTGTCTGACACCAGTGGCTGGGGCCCAAGAGCCCGGCGTGCAGAGGACTTCTGCCGCGTGTGTCCTCACTAAATCCATCAGGCTGGAAACGCATCTGGAGGCAATCCCGCCTGCCCACGCGGATTTTCCAGATCCTGGCAATTGGGGCAGGTTAAGGATGAGACACAGATGCCAGGTCCAATTTCTTAAATCAGGACTCATTTGGGGGAGGGAGGGACGTTAATGCGCAAGCTGGAGAGGTGTGGGGGAGGGATGCCTGCCACCTGGTCCCTCTCAGCCAGCGGGTTCCTGCTCAGGAGAGGGGCTGGGGGCCTCCCATGGACAGCGGCGGGTGAGCAGTGCCTGGCCCCGCACCCAGACTGCAGTGTCTGAGTGTGAGTGCAGCCACACCATGGGAGGTGACCTAGGGTCGGAACACACTGGTTGTGTTTTGTTCGAGATGCTTTTCCCGACTTTTCAGCCACACTGGCCACTTCCCACTGGGTCTCTGGCCTTCCCCCAGCCCCAGGCCACCACAGTGTTCTCTCCATCCTTCTGCTGCTGCTTGGGTGCCGCTGGGGGCTTGGCCCCTCCCCTTCCTGCACCCTTGCAGGCGGCTGTGTTTGGGGAAGGCCAGTGTGTGAGAGGCGACCCTGCTCTCCGACAGCCTGGGGTGCGTGTGTGGCGCACACATTGGGAGTGTCCGTGCAGGTCAGTGGGGAAGGGCGGCTGTTTGTAAATAATAATTAATGAGATTTAAATAATAGAAGAGCCCGTGCCATCCACAGCAGCCCATCAGTACTGACACCCAGCCCCATTCCCCCACTGCTTGATTACAGCTTGGAGGGAGTGGCCCGGGGGTGGAGAAGGGGCTAGAAAAGGAGAATCGGGGAGAATTAGAGAGACTTCCATTGCGTTTAATATCAATTCATCTCACAGACTGCTGACGCAGCAGATCTCACAGCTCAGGATTTGTGGGACTCCCTCGCGCGCAGACTCAAAAAGAAAATATGAAATAACTTTTTAGAAAATGACCTGCCATCAGCAAAAGATTACAATAAAATTTTAATACCCCTCCCCTCAAAAGCTACACACACACACACACACACACACACACACACGGCAGACACAACAGTTTGGTCTGGTGTCCTGCTTGGTCACATCGCCTACTGACTTTCATCACTTTATGGACAGACTTTTATCAGACAGATATGTAGAAGTGACCAGTTGTGGGGACCACAGGAAAGGGCTCACACCCAGGAGGGGGTCCAGTCCCCTGACTGGCTGAGTCAGGCTGACAGCCTGTGCCCTCCCCAGGACAGACGGGGCTCCCAGGAGAGCCCGGGCCAGGCCCATGTCCCCCGCAGCCACTGCTCTGAGCGCTCCTCCCCATGCTCCCCCCTCCCCCTGCCCAGCAGCGCTGGTTCTTTCCTCCTGGCTTGACCAGGGCCTTGCTCTGTGTTGGTTCATCTTGTGAAAGTGTCCACCAAGGCTGCTCCTGCCCCACCGGGAGCAAGGCCCCTCTGCTCCCCTGAGGGCTGGAGTCCCAGGAGAGCTCCTGGGCCACCCTGGTAGCATCCCTGAGACCCTGCCTGGTTGCTCCAGCTGTCCCTGGGCCCTTGGGACAGGCTGGGCTCTGGCTCCCGTGTAGGATGGACACTGGAACCCTGGTGGAGCTGCCCTCTGGCATGAGGCCAGCCGTAGAACAGGGCACAACAGTCGTGTGTCACTCACAAGAAACACCACCAGTCCCCTGGCCCACTCGGACAGCCTCGGACAGCACTTCAAGGAGCTTAGAAGAACAAGGGGGCCTGACCCAGAGGCCCAGGCACCTCCCACCCACCCTCCTAGGACTCCCTGGACTGTGCAGTAGAAAAGCCCATTTGTCCTACTCTGTCCCAAGGACCCAATGGAAAAGCTACAATAAGCGCCAGACTCCAAACGCAGCGTGTGGTCAGAGAACGCCTGGCATTAGCCTCCCATTCTGAAGTCTGCTCCAGTGGACAACCGGCCATCCAACAGGTACAAATGGACTTGGGTCAGGTCACGGTCATCGAACACCACGGCATGTCAGAGCGGGACATAGGCAAGAGCCAGCACACACCAGAGAGCCTGGGACACTGGGCTCATCTTCTCCCGAGAGAGAGGTCCCTGGCCAGCTTCCTGGTGGTGCACCGCTGAGCAGCACCCTCGAGAGCAGGAATGGCCTGCTCCTAGTGCGGGGCCCACTGAGCTCCCGCCATGGACAGAGATGGGTGGGGCCAGCCTCTGCTTCCGGCTGCTCCCGCCCAGGAGAGGACTGGCCAGAAGGCCTCGTGTCACTGCTTGATGACAGGTGGGGGCACATCTTCCTGACACAGGGGGCAGGAGGTGGGCCTGGGGCTGAATTCCTGACAGGGTGACCTCGGAGGGGTGTCAGAGGACGCTGTGCGCCAGCCTGGGGGAGTGCAGCACCCCAGCCTGCGTGTTGTTTGGCGGAGAGTGCTAAGAAGGCCCTGTGGGCACCAAGCCGCCAGGCTGCCCTTCCCAGAACAGGGCGCATCAACAGAGCAGCACCACGTTGCTGTCCTGGGACCCGTGTCAGGAGACACCAGCTCAGAGCCAGTGATGGGCAGTGTCCCCAGGGAGGCCCGGCCACTCCTCCTGCTGCCCAGCCCCTGAGGATGATGGTGGGGCAGGAGACCTGAGTGGTTTTCCCCAAAGGAAGTGGAACAGGGCAGAAGTCTGTGGGGTGGGCATCGCTGGGACACAACACCTTTGTGACATTGGCCTTGATGGCCTGGAGAGACAGAGTAAGCAGCCTGTTTTCCCAGGCGGAATCCATCTGGGGGCCCGCATCTGCCGGCTGTCAGACTTGGCGGGAGGGCAGGGTCTGTAACCAGAGAGGCCCTTCTGGTTCAGCTGTGGCTGTGTTCACTGCCAAGGAGCGGCCCTGGGCACCTGACAGTCTGGGGGTGAACTAAGAAGTCAGGGGCCAGCGCTGTGCCCAGGAGGCCCGCTGAACAGACACTGGAGAGCCCCGTGCAGGGCGGGGCGGCCATCCCCCAAAGCAACCTGCAGGCTGGTGCCCTGATGCCCAGGCTCGGTCCCCTGGACCTCACAATGTGACTGTAATCAGAGACTGGGTCGTTAAAGAGATGACCAAGTTAAAATGAGGTGATCGGGTGGCCTGCATCCACTGAGTGATGCCACAAGTAGAGATCAGGACCCAGACCCACACAGAGGAATGGCCATGTGCTTACACAGAGAGGACGGCCACCTACCAGGCAAGGACAGAGGCCCCCCCACTCTCTCCAGCCTCTCTGGTCAGCCGGAGACCACTCACAGCCTTTTATTTATGAGGCTTGGGAAGGATCAGCCCTGCCCACACCTTGGTCTTGAACTTCCAGCCTCCCCAGCTGAGACGAGACCACAGGACCCAGCAGAGCTGGGGAGGGCGGAAAAGACAAACGCAGTCCAAAGAGATGAGACATAGTCCCGCTACGCCACCGCCTGATGGCAGTAAACACGACTTCTATTTCTTAAGAAAAATGAGATAAATATACGCACCTTGGGGGGAAATCCAGGGGGAAGAGGGAGCAGGTGGGAAGGGTAAGTTCTGAATGTGGAGGACAGGATGACCTGCCGACCCAGTGGAGGCCGGACAGCATGCACTACTAGGGGAGGGTTTCGGGGGACTATCTTGCTGTCACAGTGACGACTGCAGTTGTGATTGACCCCCTGGGTGTCTAGTCCCCAGGTCACTGTTTCTAGGCCCTGGGGAAACACCAAGAGGCAGAGCCACCAAGAAGCCCCCGAGGGGCCTGATGCCCAGGCGTCCCCAAGGCTCAGCCGTGATCAGCCAAAGGCCGTCTGCAGGCCAGGTTCACGGAGCGTCTGCATGTGTGAGGAGGGAGGGCAGAGGTACGGGCCACACTGGACAACAGGTTTCCTGGTCAGCCCCATGTCCAGCACTTCCAGATGGATTAGTACAAGTGCCATCCACACATGGCCACTCTGCTCTCAATAGCAAAGGTGGAGAAGCCCAGTGTCCATCAGAACGTGGTCTGTGAGTCCAGACACTGGGCCACCATTCCACCTTAGAAAGGGAGATCCTGGCATGTGTCAAGGCACGGGAGACTCCTGAGGATGCTGTGCGCAGTGAGATCAGCCAGACTCCAAGGACAAGCACCGAGAGGCCCCACTTCTAGGTGGTCTCTAGAGCAGTCAGACTCGGAGGCAGAAAGCAGAGGGTGGCCGTTGCTGGGAGGTGGGGAGAGATGGGGGTCAGTTGAAGGGGTCAGAGCTGCAATTTTGCAGGTTCTGGGGGTAAACGGTTCATGCCACTGCACTAAAATTGGTCAGGAAGACAACTCTTTTAGGTGTAGTGGACCACGGTGAAAAACAGACCATACCTAGGTGCATACACCTGTGGTTCCGCCGTGGGAGACGGCCGTGCCTCCCACCCGGCCAGCCCCTCGAAGAAAGACGCCTTGTCCCATCTTGTGGAGAGGAAAAGGTGAGAGGTCGAGCAAACTGCCAGGTTCATTTGCCGCAGGAGACAGAGCCAGGGTTCAAGACAGGTGCTCCTGGGGCCGAAGACCAGTGCTGAGAGAACCCGGGGCCAGTGGGTGGACGGGCAGGGTCTGTCCGCACCCTTGAGCTGGCCCTGGCTCCTGGAGTCCTCGTGTGGGAGTGTGGGGGGGGAAGGCTGGTGGCGCTGGGGCAACGTGCAGAGCAACGAGACCCCGAACAGAAGGTAAAACGCTCCCTAGCACACCCTAGCTTGGGCATGAGGGCAGGCTCTGCGCTTTGACGGAGCTGGCAGTCGCACAACGCCACCCTTGGACTAAAGCCACTGAATTGTCAGCTGTTGTTTACATCCAGGTTATGCAAATCTCCACACAAGGAGTCATTTTAAAAAATGCCTGCACCTGAACTGAGCATAAGCGTACCAGAACCGGGGTTGGGGGGCTGGGGACCTCACGGACGCTCGCCTGTGGGGCGTTCTCCCGGGGCCTCTGCTCCCCTCTTCTGGCTGCATGGGGGGAAGGTGGTGGCCTTCTGCTGGCTTGTCAGCACAGATGCGCTGGGTGCTGATGACCTCACTTGACGAATGGCGAACCACCTGGCGCCCCCTTGTTGTGCCAACCTGCAGGCCTGGGCTTTGGGGTTTCCTTTCAACCTGGCTTCATTCAGTGCCTCTGAGCACTCCCTCCTTCCGAGGTGTGTCTTCCTGTCTCATTAAACGGTGAGTCGCACGTGCTGGGCCACTGACCTGCCCAACCTCATCAACATCTATTTCCCTTTATCTTTTAGAAAGAAGTGACGGTTTATTCCCTCGCAAGGGCTGGCTGGTAGCAGCAGATCAGCTGATAAATAAATGTGATTAATAAGGAATTCAATTAACATCACCTTTCAGCTGACGGCGGGGACGAGCTGACAGCGCCCAAATGCTAGGTGCGTCTGCATATGTGCATGTGCCCGTGTGTGTGTGTGTGTGTGTGTGTGTGTGTGTGTATGTGTGTGTGTGTGCCCGCATGTGTGCATGTGTGTGTGCAGTGCTCTGTGAGCAGGTGTGTGTGCGTGCTTGTGTACCTGAGGGTATACAGCTGTGTGCTGCCTGTGTGTGTGAACACAAGCATCCCTGGGCTCATGTGTGTATGTACACACGTGCACATGTGCCTACATGGATGACTTAGGTACACATGTGTGTCCGCCTGTGTGCAGGCTCATGTTTGCACTTGTGCACACTCCCCTGTGTACCCAGGAAAGCCCTCCATGAAGGGAGAGGAGGGATATGAGGACAGATGCACCCCTCGGTGCCACTGTGGTGAGTGGGGATCTTACTCAGTGTGGTGGGCTGTGACGCCTGGGGGAGCCCATTTTCCAAAGAAGCTCCTTGGAGCACATGTTTGCCTACTGCTTTATCATGTGAGTGATCATTCCCTAATTCCTATTTGGAAAATTAATCTTATGGCTTCTCAAAGTGTGGCAGGGTTTCGGAAAGCGGCTCAGTGGCTAATGCCTCTCTCAGTGCTTGAAGACAGACCTGCGGGATCAGTTAAGTGAATTGCTTCTATGCCATGAAACAACCTTCACATCACAACTGGAGGGACGTCCGCTTAGAAATGTGTCCCCGAGAGCCCTGGTCAGCAGCGGCGGCGAGAACAGGTACACAGCCCTGGCCACCCATGGCCTGCCCCACCGAGCGCTCTGCCCGCCCCTGGGGCAGAAACTGCCCGGAGTGGCCCACCGAGGGGCGAGCCCGTGTTCCAGGTGTGGACTGGGGGGCCTGGGCTTCCTTTGCTTTCCTGTCCACATCTCCTAGGAGAAACGTCTATTGCTGTGTGAATCCTGCCCAAGGTCTCCAGACCCCTGACGCCAGGGATGAGAAGGACGGATCATCAGGAGAGAAGGAGGCAGAGAGGCCCAGGCCCCTTCCTGCTCTGACTCTGGAGTCGTCCCCAGGTGCCGGTGGCACTTGGGACGCAGCAGGAGGTTCTGCCCTGAGCTGGGGCAGCGTCTCCGGGCAGGACTGGGCTCAGGCCTGCACCGGATCTGGGAGAATCCACCCCTCACCTGCTGCGGCTCCTCCCTCACTCCCAGATGCACTGTGATTCGCTCCGTGGACTGTCCAGACCCCCGGTGCTGAGGGGACCGGGGAGGCCCCAGCATGGTGCCTGCCTTCAGGGGGGCTGATGGGGCAGGGCTGGCCGGCACAGGCAGAGCTGGTTGGCTGTTTCATCTGTCACCAACCCTCCCTGTCTGTGGCCCTCAGTGGCTGGGTGGACAAGGCAGGAACTGTGGAGGGCCCTTGGCAGGGTGTGTGGGAAGGCCCAGGGGCCCCAGCAGAGCCCCGCCACAGCCACTGAGCTGAGGGGCAGAGGGATCCATTTGGTCCTGTCTTTGATTCGTTTTGTTCCCTTTTCCCTGTCACTTCCACTCCACAAAATAGAAACAGGCAAGAAACCCTAACACTGTCCTCAAAACCACAGAAAGCCCACAGCAATGTGGAGCTGTGCCGATGGCCTTGCCCTTGGTTTCAGAAAGACGTGCTCTGCCTCTGCTGCCTGGCCCACAGCTCAGGCCCACAGCTCAGGCCCACCTGTCGGCTGCCCCGGACAGAGCAAGTTGAAGTGGGCCCTGCAGCCCCTCCAGCTGGCCCGGAGCTGAGTGCAGGGAGGACCGCGGAGAGGCCTGTCAGCACTTTCTCTCTTCCCCACTCGGCCGTGTGTCCGGAGAAGGCCTGGGCGGGCTGCAAGTCTCTGAGGTAAACAAGCTCCTGAACGGGCAGGGAGTCTCCAGGGGCCGTTTTTCAGATTTGAATTCCACTGAGTAAAACTAAAAAGACCTTTCTGTTCGCTCAGCAACAAGTCCCTCTGCCCTGGGCAACAGCCTCCCACCAAGGAGAGCAGAAAAGCCAGCAGGGAGAGGACGGCCCTGCTCACGGGCCAGGGTGCTGCCCTCGCAGAGGCTGTGCAGGCCGCAGCCGAAGGCCACCCAGGCTCTGTCACTGGCCACCTGCTAGGGCTCAGCGAGGGCTCCATTTCTTGGAAGCACCAACGTCCACAGTCTGACCTTCTCTCCCGGCCGGCCCCGCTCTGCAGAGGACTCTCCTCAGACACAGGCCTGCGGGGAGGGCCGCTGCTGGCCTCACCCCAGGCTGTTCCCGCTCCCCACCCTCTGTTCACCACGCTGCCAACTCGGTCACTCAAGCCAAACCTGCCACAGGCTGAGGAGAAGACTGGAGAGGGCTCTTGCTCAGGACCACCCCAGGGCTGCCGCCTGCACTGTCCGCCATACTGAAGGCCAGAGCAGGACACATGGAAGGCACGAGGAAGCGGAGCTGCCCCTTCCTGTCACGCTCACAGGGCCAGATGTGGACAGGCCACCTGAGCCCGCCTCCACCCTCTTGCCCCCAGGCACCTCCTCACCCTCAGCTCTGTGGAACCCGGGGCAGCTCTGCCTCCATCGACCCCCACACCCGCCACACGACGGTGGAAGGCCAGAGAGAAGGGAACCCTCGTCCATCTGGGGCCTCGTCGGCCTCGACTCTTGGACAGCCTGGGAGAGAGCTTGGCCCGGGGCCCTCCGAGGGAGTTTTCTTTATATTTATTAACCCACTTTCTCTCTTGGCATCGAGAGCAAGGAGGGACATCAGCCAGGGCTATTAATAGACTAAGGCCATCCCCGGGGGGAGGAGGAGCGGAGACCTACGCACCGGCGCCAAGTGTGATAAAGGTCCCAGGCGGTCTGAGGAAGGGTGACGGCCACCTTGGGATGGAGCAAGCACCGCAGCTGAGCTGCAGCCCACCTGCCTGTCTGAGCAAAGCCTTCCACCCGCTGTGTCCGAGGCGGGCCCGTGGGGAGGGGAGCCTGCGGTCACGCGCATTATTCCACTCTAGGTCAGACCTGGTGGGAGCCACCAAGGAGGCGGGGGAGGGATTGGCACAATGACATGGAATATAAATGAGTCCTGTAAACAGAGAGTTTAATAAAAAGGCAGTGAGGGAATTTATGGGCAACCCAAGGATAATTAAAATTATTTATCTACTTACCTCCCTTGCTGGCTGATCAGTCTATTAATTATCTATCATACACTCGCTGATTTGCATTTTAGTAAGGGAATTGGGTAAGGGCAGGTGAAAAACACAGAGGGGGCCCAGGAACCAAGCAGCGGGGACCGCTGTGGGCCCTCTTCTCCGCAGACTGTGGCTCCCTGTGCTGACGCCCCTCGGCACATCACCCCCAAGCTGGGGCTCACTCGGGCCTCTGAGAACCAGCCGGGGCCCAGCAGAAAGCTCTGCACAAAGGGGCACGCACCTGTTTGCAGAAGGGGCTGCTCCCGGGACAGGTTCCCACCGAAGGGCCTGCAGACCAGCTCGCGGGAGGCCGGCAGGGTTTCCTCCGTGGTTCTGACTTCACGCTGCATTTTAAAAAGAAAACAAGAGGAAAAAATCGTTTTCAATCTCTGAGTGTCTGGAAGGCATCAGACACACGCTGTCCTGTGCTACTTGATTAAAAATATCGCAGGACTGAGCGTCATGGGAACAGTGTCTTTTGAACACCTTCAACGAGAAATTGTCAGGCGGCGAGAAGCTTCAATAGCTTCAGTGAGGCGCCTCTGTTTACACCGCACGGCGCGATGAATAAATAAATAAAGTTGCTTAAAATCCTTGAGGTCCCCTCAAGGCCCCAGATTCTGATTACTGGGTTCTGGCCCCTTGGAGCTGGCTGCACCCCTTTCCAGGCCTGTGTGCCCAGCCCGAGCCTCTCCCCCTCCCCTCGCCCTTTTCCTGACTATGGCTAACCGCAGCCTGGCCAGAGCAGACCCTGCGGTCCACAGAGCCTGTGGTCGCCATCTCCAGGTTCCCACCACCCTCCTTGTCGGCACCTTCCCAGGTGCCCTTCCTTATCTTCCCACCAGGACAGTCTCAGTGTCTGTCCACACCCCGCTGCAGAGGTCCTACTGCCCACCTGGGTCCTGGAGATGGGCAGTCCTGTGAGCACAGGGAGGAGGGCAGACAGCTCAGGTGCTGAGGACCTCTACTGGCCGTCCAGCCTTCCCCAGGGCCTCTGCCCAGACCCAGGTGTTCTGGGGAGGGCACATGCTCTGCCACTCCAGGGCGACCCTCACCAGCCAGCTCCAGGCTGCCCCAGCCATAGGCCATCAAAAGCTAACGAGAGCCAGAGGCCCATTTTCCACAAAGGATGCAGAAATGTGGGTCCTGATTCCAGGGGTTCCCCAGGCCCATCTGTTGGTATCTTGGGATCTTCGGGCATTTGATGGTGGGGTTCTTCACTTGGCCAGGCCATGGTCCCCAGTGATGCAGCCCAACAGGGAACTAGGTTTTGTTGTGATGGTATTGAGTGATTGGCATTAAGAATTGGTTCAGTAGAGATGGGGCGAGGGCTTTGCCCAATCAGCTAAAGGCCCTGAGAGCAAAACAAACTTCCCGAGCAAAGAACCTGCCTCCGGTTCACAGATCACCTCCTGCGGAGGACCCAACCTGCCCACCCACCCTGCATGGGAACCCCTTCTGTAGGCTGTCTATCTGCCTGTCTACCCACCTATGTAGCCGTGTGTCTAAGAATCTGTGTGTGTTTGTCTGTCTAGCTATCCATCTGTCAGTCTACCTAACGTTCTCCTTTAGGTTCTCATGGTTGACCCTCCTGAGCCTCTTAGGTGTTTCCCAGAGTGGACTTCTAGAGCTGACCATCAATAGACCACCTCTCCCTCTCCCTCCACCCAGCACCTACACCTTGCTGGGACTGGGGAGCAGAACCCCAGCAGTGGCACCGTGGGCCAGGAGGATGGGGACAGCAGGGCTCCTTGCCCAGCTTGGGGACAAGAACTGCACTGTCACCAGTCTGGAAGCTCCTGGCTTCCTGTGTACTCGGCGGGGCTGTGTCCAGGACACCCCAGGCCTGGCTTCCCCTTCCCGTCAGCACCGGGCTCCCTGCCCTCTGCTGCAAGGTGGCCTCCAGCCTGGCTTCTCCGCCCCACCGCCCGCCCGCTTCCTCCTATCACCTCCCCATTCTGATGATGTATCAATAACTGCAAAGGAAATCGCCACAGTTAGCAGTGCTGCCGCGACCAATCGCCTTCGGAATCGATTCCCAGGGTCGCAGTGCAGCGAGCTGGGGCGCTTCTCCGCAGCTGCCGCGGCCTCGGGAATTGGGCACACCAGGCCAGCTCCGAAAGACAGAGGGACCGGAAGGGAGGTTAGGGGAGCACAAGGAAAGGGCAGGGTTTTCAAGACAGCGCGGCGCGAGGGGATCCTCAGTGACGCAGAGACCAGCCCCCGACTTGCCTTGCCAGGGCAGGCATGGGCAGCCAAGGCCCCTCGGCCCCAGGGCCTCTGCTGAGAGCCGGCTCTGAGAGCAGCGAGCTCTCAGCCAGAACTGCTGCCGGAGCAGGGGCAGAGACTGCGTCCATCCAGGTCAGGTCACCAGGCCCGAGCAGGCCAATGTCCCCAGATGGGACAGATGGCACAGCTGGCTTTCAGGTGGAAGGTGCCCTCCCAGGACAGGGACACAAGAGAGAGGCAGAGCACTGTCCACCCACCTGTTCCATGCACACGAAGACTCAGGCACAGAACACCCTCAGGGTCCTCCGAGCACATAAAAATGCCCCAGATGCCTCTGGATTTCATACACTTAAGACTTTATTGGCTCAATAAACTGTGTTGCTGCAGCCCCTGAGTCTTCCTGGGGACTCAGCGCACGTGACAGTGGGCTGGGTGCTCTGCTGCTCCTGTCTCCTGCAGAGGACGGCAGGCGGCTCTGACTGGGCCCCCTCCACAGTGCCTCTCAATGACCCTCATGGTGATCCTGGGGGGAAACCAAGGCACAGCACCTGGAGAAGTGCTCCCTGCCCAGCTCTGGCCAGCTGGTGACTCAGTTTCCCTCTGTCCTATGAACTCTTGAGTGACCGTTGCCTTTGCCTCCAACATGGAGGGCATGGTGTGGGTGGGCACCAGGGCCAAGGCAGGCTGGCCTTGCCCCCGGGGCTTGCTTAACAGAGCCAGAGGTGGGACGGCGTGGCCTTAGACTTCCCGGGCACACAGCCTGTGCCGGAGCTCTAGCAAGTCCAGGACAGGGGCTCCTTCTCTCCTTGGACACCACACCCTGGGCCTGTCGACCTAGACTCCCATCCTGGGTCCTCCCCCTTGCAGACTCCCAGCTAGAGCTGTCTGGGCTCAGGCCAGTGCTGGCCTCTGTGGATGTGGGGGAGTCCCTGCACTCCCCAAGGGTCCAGGAATACCCTTGGGGCAGAGAGAGAGGGGGGGGGGGCGTGGGGCTCGTCTTTCTTGCTGAGGCCAGGTGCCCAGGGAGGCCTGGTGCCCAGGGAGGCCCAGTGCCCAGGGAGGCCCGGTGCCCAGGGAGGCCCAAGTCTGCTGTCTGCCCCTCTTGTCCGGAGCCTCTGCTTCCTACTACAAGTCCCCTGGGGGCTGGGGCTTTGGCTCCAACGTCCCAGAAGGCTGCTTGTGGCAGCAGCATCTCCACCTGGGGAGGGGACCTTACCCCAACTTCAGGGCCACCAGGCCACCAAGCCCTTCTCACAGCTCAGGGACTCCCCCCACCCAACCTCCAGGAGCTACTTTGCATCCTGATGCAAACCCAGTTGCCTTGGTATCCGAGGGGACTGTGGCATGATCCCCACAGACTCCACCCTGAGGCGCTTAAGTCCTGAGCATAAAATGGTGACATATTTGCACATGACTTACACACATCCTCCTGTGTACGTTAAGTCCTCCCGGGTCGCTCAGGACACCTGGCAGTGTGGGTGCTGCGTGCAGAGCTGCTATGCTGCGTTGTTTAGGGAACGGTGCAAGACGAAACGTGCACCTGATCAACACAGGAGCAACTAGTGTTGCTGATATTTTCAATCCATGGCTGGTTGAATCCACAGATATGGAGGGTTCGCCTCTGGGAAGACCCACCTCCTCCCCTGGATTGCTTTGGGAGTCCACAGTCTGCCAAGATAAGCCGGAGGGGCTCAGGTGCCAGACTACCTGGGAGAGGGAGGTCCTTGTCACAGGATCACAGTGGATTGTGCGGACCACAGGCAATGGGGCCAAAAGTTTGTGAATAGTTTAGTTTATCTTAATTTTTTTTTATGAACTAAAATGGTTTCAAGTTTGCCTTAAATCTTTCCTAGGTACAGGCTGATTTCCTGGTGGGGGAAGAAAGTGGAGGAAGAGTATTCTCTTCTTGCAGATAAACGAGAAAGAAGTGCAGGGAGCAGACAGTGCCACTGTGGTAAGATGCCATGCCCAGCTCTCACGTGGGCAGTCACAAGTGTCAGCAAAGACAGAAGGACGCAGGGACAAGGAGGACCAACAGCTGGTGGCCACACAGCAGGTCCCAGTGCCTTGGAGAATCAGGGCAGAGCCTGGAATGTTCTGAGACCCAACTACCCCCTGAAGGTGCACGCAGGCACAAGGAGACAGGTACCAAGCATCCTGGAGGCATTCTGCAAGGTCACCACACTGCCCACGACCAGAATGCTCTTCAACAGAGGAGTGGACAGAGAAGGGGACGGGTCTCCAGGACAGGCCTACACAGCAGCGGTCACAGGACCCATCAGCACAGAGGAGCCCTCGGGTCACAGACCTGGACAAGGAGCAAGTCACAGAGAGCCCATGGGTGCGCACGTGAAAGACACCTGAGCGTGGTCTGTGAGCACGCGTATAGGAAGGGGACAGACACCAAACCGCCGCTCAGAGCTGCGCCTGGCGTGGAGCAGGGATGGGGCCCTGTGTGCGCAGAGGGACGGGGAGCTCATCTGTGTCGCTCTGTCTCTTCTTCAAGACTCAGGCAGGATGAGGAAATGTCCACCGCTGTTGACTGTGGTAGAGGGACTCAGACATTTTTGCCTCAATTATCGAAACCCCCCAGTGTTTTTGAGGGGAGCGTGTTTGGATTGCAAACCCCTGGAGCAAGGGGCCTGCCTGTCACGGGAGCCCACGCAGCCACAAGAGTGGTGTCCTGAGCCCTCGAGGTACAACAGTCTGGCTGGCCTGTGGCCTGATGGACACATGCATGATGACGCGAGTGATTCTGGAAGGAGCCAGGCAGCCCCACCCAAGAGGAAGCGAAAGTCCTTACATCCCCAGTCATGCCTCGAGATTCTGGGCCACTTGTGTCCCCAAGATCCCAGGCCTTCCCAACATCCTTCTTGCTGGGACTCAGGCCTGGCCTTTTGACCCTCACTGAGAAGGACACTGGAAAGTGCTGGACACTGGGCTGGCTTCTTCCTCTCCTCATCACGCCAACAGGGAACCACAGAGTCCGCCCAGAGGCTGCCTCTCCTACCCCTTGCCTACAAGGTTGGGGCTACAGGGTGGGGGCGGGCGCACCCCTGGCGGAGCCTGCAGGGCCAGCTGTTTTGCCCTAGGAGGCTGGTTCCCAGCCCCGTGATCTCTGCATCCCTATGCGGGGGGGGGGGGGGGTGTGTGAAGATGGACACCAGGAGACCAGGCCCTGCCAAGCCAGACATGCACTCAGGAGAGCTGTGCTTTGCTCCTGCTGCTCCGGCTCGAGAGGCCACGGCTGGGTGGACATGAAGCCAGCTCCTGCTTTGATCTCACATGACTACGCTTCCAGTGTTACAAGCTCACAAAAGCCGTGTGATCAAATTCCAGGTCATTACTCAAGGAAAGGGACCCCTCTGTGGTCGACAGCAGCAGTTTCAAACCAATTAAAATAAGCCTGGCGTTCCTACGGGCTGCCACCGTGCCGCCACCCCAGAGGTCTCGGAGGGCCCGCCCGCGCCTGCGATGAGCAAGATGCACGAGATGTTAATGGAGACGCTTAAATGGCACGCGGAGGGGATTCTGGTAAACAAGGCCAGTGGAAGAGGCTGGGGAGAGTCTCCTGAGCCAACCCTGGAGGGAACTTCAATAAAGCGAGATTGGACGGGAACAATTGGCACCACGAGGGGTGGGTCCATTGGCAGAGCTGGGAGGGGTCTTCGGGGGAGGAATGCTATTTCATTTCCTATTAGTTCCACTTTGCAAGTGTCTGTGCCCCCTGCCGCCTGCCTCCAAACCTGCCAGGGCCTGACAGCACCCGCTGAGCCGGCTGGGAGGACCAGGGTATAATTTGCCAAGTAAAAATTGGAGGGAGCATCCGAGGCCAAACAGACCAGGTGCAGGGGGCCTAGCCTTGGTGGGACCGTGGGGGGACCCTGAACCCAGAAGGCAGACAGAGCCCCGTGAGAGGGGGCTGAGCCGTGCACCACAGCTGTTGGGCAGCTGGTCTCTGCTCGGGAGAAACAGATGGCAGAGGTTCAAGAAAACACCACACCCACCAGTGCTCAGGTCAGTGAGCAGATTGGGCCACAGCCCAGCTCAAACTCTGGGGCCACCTGAGCTGTGGCTACTGCCTTGGTTCCCAGCCGGGGACACGGCCCAGGCTGTCCACAGCTCAGAGGCCCTCCTGTCCTGAGAAAGGGAGGAGGCTACCAGCCCAAACAGCGCCCAGGGCCGCTGGGCTTGCAACGCCGAGCCAGGAAGTCAGGCCTTCTCTCGAGCTGCCCTGCCCCAGGCCCCTGCCCACCTACTCTTGTGTATCTAGCTTCACAACTAAAATGCTGTTTCAGCTAGAATCGCCAGATTTAGCAAATCAAGGCTGCAGACATCCAGTTCAAATTGAAAATCCTAGAGCAATGCCTTAGTAGCTTTAGGGTAAGTATGTGCCACACAACATTTGGGACATACTTATGCTAACAATCATTCATTGTTAATCTGAGATTCGATTTTAACAGGTACCCGGTATTTATTTATTTTTTTGCAGCCCTGCTGACAGCTGTCTGCCCAGCCTAAAACACACACGCGCACACCACGCGCTCTCACACTTACATGCATACACAGCCCTCAGAGAAAGGCGCCAACACTTCACGACAACCAACCAGGAGCCTGGCTCTCCCTGTGCTCACTCACCCCCACCCTGTTTCCTCCCAGACGGGCCCATCATTCAGACAAAAAGACCAGCCCTAGATTGCCACTGGTCCAAGGCCACACAGTAAGCGGGTAGCCATCTGCAACTGCAGCCCCAGGTTCCTGTTCCAAAGTCTGCAGCCTTTCCACCAAACCAGACCCAGTGCATCAAATTTTAGGAAGTCGCTATTGATTCAGCAGCCGGGTCAGTGCGGTTGGCTCAGCCCCACGTGAACCCCGGAGCCACGCTGCAGCTTTGCCCAGCAGAGGTCCTGCTGGCTGGGAGGGCTGGGTTCACCCCACCAGGCCGCACATGGGCACACCTGGCTTCCACAGCTGCACCCTGGAGTGCCCCACTGGAAACAGAATCCTGAGCACAGCATCGAAGCCATGGCAGGATTTACAGAGGAGAGGGCTTAAAGACTGGGCAGGGCAGAATACTCGTCCCTCCTTGGGCTTTGAGACACCTCACAGATGCTCAGGATTGGCCAACTGGCTTCATCTGCTTCCCCTCTCTAATTAATGAGTTGCTTTCCAGGTAGCCAGTGGGTGGTTCAGGTACTTGATGGGGGTCAGAAGTGCGACCTTCAGAACACCTGTAAAAGACTCACGTCCTTGGTGGGGACAAGGCGCATCAACCCCAGGGAGCGCATCTCCCCATCTCCTGGCCCGTTCTCCTGGTGGAAAGGAGCTGAGACTGAGTGACGAATCTCGCTCTCAACATCTCGGCTTCCCTCGGTTCACGGGGATTTTCCCAGGAGTGTGAGTTCAGCTCAGCGCTTCGTCATTTCCAGAGATGTCTTTTTTTTTTTTTTTTTTTTTTACACCCCCTCCCTCCCTTTTAAAACAATTGTCACGCGGCTTGGGAAAAGCCTTCAGCACATTGTCAGCCGCCTGTCTCCTGAGCTGCTCGCCCGCTGTCTGTTGGCAGAGTGCATGGGTATTCCGGGCTCACAGTCGGAGCGCTGTCAGCCGGAGCCCTCGCCCTGGCTGTGGCTGATTCCTATCAGGAGTGAAATAAAAGCATTCTGAGCCTGAAGATCCGGATACTCCAGGTGTTATTTGCTTAACCAGTGGCCAAGAAGAAACCAGCCAAGGAAAATTAAAAGAGAGAGAGAGAGAGAGAGAGAGAGAGAGAGAGAGAGAGAGGAAGAAAAGGAGGCCAGGGTGGATCATCAGAAATTCCGACACAGAGGATGCCGCTAATCAAATGTTAAAATCCAGGACACGGAACTGCTGAGGGAGGAGGAACCTGCGAGCCTTACTAAATAAAAACAGCACGCGGCCCCAGCCCTGCCCAGCTCCTCATCCACACCACGCCCTTCCACACCCTCTCTGCATGGTGCCCTCGAGAGCGGGTCTGCAGCACAGCACGCGATGTTGTCATGATTCCCCTAACCGGGTCTTCTTAGTGGAAGATGGAGTCCCAGGAGCTGCACTTTGAAATCCGGCCATGGGAGGGGGGAGGCGAGGGATGGGGCCGCACCTGGCTTTGGGCCCTGCCCGCGGTGGCCCCTGGAAGGACAGGTTTAATCACAGGTTAATCACAGGTGGAGGGTGAGGAGGGAGAGGAGGAACACTGGGGAGGCCGTACTGGTGGCTGAGATGAGGCACGGTACCGGGAGGTCCCCATGGGCCACCTCAGTGGCAATGGCCCAGGACACCACCCAGGTCCCAGCTGAAGATCAACTTCCTCTGCTGGTTGCTGATGTCCTGTCTTGCTGGACCATCTGAGTGGCTCCTGAGATGTAGGGAACTCTCCGGAAGGCTTTGGTGACCGTGCCTCCCGACCACGGCTCCTGTGACCCTGAGGAGTGGCTGGAGCTCACTCCTGCAAGGTGTCCCTCTCAGAGCCACCATGGGGATCCCTGGGATGAGAAAGTCCCACCGCTGGGGCCAGGAGCCACAGCCAGAGACAGGAGCCCACCCTGGCTGCTCAGTAGGACCCCGTTTTTCCTGCTCTAGGAACATGGATGTGTACGCAGTCCATTGTCCTGCCTCCAGGCAGGAGCCCTCCTTAGCTGACCTCAACCCGTGAGAAGCAGTGTGATTTTTAGTGCTTCCATCAGGAGCTCCTGTGCCCTCCCTCCCTTGGCAAAACTTCTCCTCACTACCAGAAAAAAGTTCTTCTTCTGATCTATCCAAAATCCTTCCTGCTGAGTTAAGAGCCCATCCCCATGCTTGTCCTTGGTGGCCTTGGGGAACAACCGCTTGTCCACCCCCTGCTGAGTAGCCAAGAGCACCCTGAACACAAAGCAGTGATTCTCAGTGAGTGTCCAGCTTGCCTCTGGAAGCCTCAGAGCAGAATTCAATGTCTGTAGCCAAACGGTCTGGGGAGCCACCTTGGGTTCAGAGCTGCTGCTGGCTCTGGCCATTGCTAACAGGTAGGCTGCAAAGGGGTCTCCATCTTCAGAAGAGCCACCTACCCAGCAGGAAGGATGTGGCAGGCTCTGCCAGGAGCAACTGGTGGCCCAGCTGGGGGAGCCGTCCACAGATGCAGAGGGTCCCAGGAGAGCAGACCCAAGGCAGCTGTGCCCGCAGCCAAAAGCCATGAAATACAGCTCCAGGATTTGATGGATGGCCTCTGTCTTGCAGATTCGAGTGGGCTGGGAACACAGGTCTGCTTAAAACAAAGGACATGCTGGAGCCAGGGTGTGTGGACACCATGGTCTTCTAAGCCAGGTGGCCTTGGACCTCCCACCTGTGTCTTCCCATGTGAGACTCCAACTCCTCAATGTCAAGGCAGAGCCCAGGACGCTCTCACAGACTGCAGCTCAGCAGCCAGAACCCCTGAGCCAGATGTCCCTCTCTGTCTCCTCTGGATGCCCAGCCCTCCACTCCTGGCTCGGCTGGACTCAGAAGCACTTCCAAGCAGGACATAAAACATGAGGGTACAGTTTTCCCATGGAGCGCTGGTGGGAGAGTCCTCATCAGAGCTGTGGTGTGTGGCTCTCACCCTTCCTGGTGCCCTAGAGGGGAGAGGGATAGGCAGAGGCAGTGGGGAGCGAGGAGGGAGAGGGGAAGAAGGCAGTTGCTGTGGGCCTGCCCAGCACTCCAGGTGGATGACAGGGAATGCAACCGACAGAGGCTTCCCGGAGCCCCCTGCTCACACAGGAGGCCGCCCTCATCCTGGAGCTGCCCGGATGTCAGATGTGCCTCTGCAGTTAGGAAACAAGATAGGAGAAGTCGCCCAGGAAAACGTCAGAGCGTAGGGAAAGAAGAGATGGGCATGGAGCGGGAGACGGCGGGGAAAGGGAGCAGAGAGCACCCCGAGAAAAAGCAGAGAGAGCGCAAGAAGCAGCTCTGCAGAGCAGCCGGTGTGGAGCCAGGAGGGCAGGCAGAGGAGAGGCCCAAGCCACGAAGTGAGATGGCACCGGCCCCGCGCCCAGGTGAGCTTCCAACCACAGAACCTGGCACCCGGCAAGACCTTGATAAAAGTCAGGTCTGGCTTCTCCCTTCCCCACACAGAGCACAGCAGGTGGCAGGCAGGGGATGGCAGAGCTGAGGACCTGGCTGGAGAAACCGCTTTCCGGGGAACCATGAGCTCTCATATGTGTCCAAGGGCAACAGCAGCAAGCAGGACCCCTGGTTGAGAGAGAGACAGCCATCTACCCAGCCACGCAGACAGGCACGGCTGGGCAGGGGCTGAGGACCCACGGCCTCTGCGGTCTTGGAAACGCGAGCTTTCCCGTGTCTCTGGGCACGTGTGCTGGAGGAAGAGCAGCGGGGCTGCCTCTGGGTCCCCAGGCGGGGGCGGTCTGTGATGCTCTTTGAGCTCGTGGGCAGGGTTGTGCCTCCCAGGGTCCCTTGCCAGAAGGTCCCCCAGCTCTGGCACTAGCTCTGCCCAGCCCCGATGCACCGAGGAGCTTGCAGGCCTGGTAGCTGGGTCTGGCCCACTGGTCTGCACTGTCACAGGTGTGAGTCTGAAGCGTGAAGCACAGAGAGTCACGCTGGAGGGGAGGTGGGGCCTGTGTGGAGGGGTTCCCTCTCTGGGGGCCCTGCAAACCTCCTGGCTGCCTCCCTGGGGAGGTCACACTGGTGGCTGCTGTTCCGCCTCACTGTCATGGGGACTAGAAGTGAGGCTGGGGAAAGGCAGAGGTTGTGTACCCGTGGATTTGCTCTTGCTTTCTGTGATGCCAAGACTCTGGGAAGATGGGCATCTCAGTGTGGCCCCAGGCCTCTGGAGGCTCACCTCCAGGGCCACTGCTGCTGCGGTGCGGGTCCAGGACGGATGCCCCGATTCGTCACAGTTCTCAGGGTGGTTTCCTGGGATGGCGACGTGAGAGCCGCTCGCTGGGGGTTGTGGACTGAGTCCTGAGAGGCCACTTTCCCAGCCAGTATGGTGGGCGTGAAGGTAGCGTGGTGGCAGCTCAGGCCCGTCAGATGCAGGCACCCACTCTGCAGCCCCACCTGCTGGCCACTGGATGTCCTCCCCACGTCTCCTGCAGGGGACCTTGCCTTCTTCCTGTGTGTGGTGAGGAGCAGTCCTGCTCCAAGCACGAGGCCCGCTTGCCGCGAGCTGGCGAGAGAGGCGCGTTCTGCCCAAGGCTGGTGGTGCTCGGAGCCGTGCACCAGTGCGGGCCCGCAGCACGGGTTCATTACCATCAGATGCAAGGGGGCGATCCGAGACCAGCTGTTTGGATGGACCGCTCGCTGCGGAGCTGGAGAGGCAGGCTGAGGACTCAGGGTTCTGCTTTGCCAGGCAAATTGCAAATCTTCAGGTGCCCCTCTTAGGAGAGGCTGGATTGCTCAGGGCTTCTGTGCTGTTGGGGGGCAGGCTATGCGGAGGGGAGAGGGGAAGCCCCTTCCTCTAACTGAGCCTCACACTGGTGCTGCTGTTGCTGGGAGCTGGCCAGAGCCACCCACCAGGCTCCTGCTCTGCGGCCCCAGTGGGTCAGGCCTGGGGTGCAACCCTCTCCCAGCCTCCCTGCAGGGTGGGCTGGGGGAGAAGGGAGTCACCCACCATCCCACAGACGGCTTGGAGGGAACTAGCTTTGGGGTTCAGGTCACTGTCACCCAGGAGGGAGCCACAGTGCTTCCTCTGCTGCCAGAGCAATCCGCCACAGGCGGGTGGCAGCCCTGAAGCTGGCTGACATCTGGCACAGGGTGGAGGGAGCAGCAGGAGCTCCCAGGGTGTGCACGCCCTGCTCTCGGAGACCCAGGACGCCGCTGGGGGCTCAGTGAGGAGGACCCTCGGCAGCAGGGCCTCCCCACTGGCAGTGCCCCTCTGAGGGGAGGGCACGGGGCTGGCCTCCCACATCCTTGGGGGCAGCCCCCCTGCTGGGGAGTCAGGCGGCAGATGCTGGCAGGCATCTCTGCCGATGATCTGCAGGTGCCTGGCCTGCAGTCCCCAAGCCAGGCCGCCGTGAAGGCACCATCCCCAACCCCGAGTGAAGGGGAGGGAGCCCTTGGCATGGGCACGAGGGGAGGGGAGAGCAGGCAGTTTCCCGCCAGCTACCAGGCACCACCTGACCATGCCAGCGACACCTGTAGGGACAGGTGTTTATCTGTCACCTCGAAGCTCGGCCTTGGCTTCCTCTGCCTCGGCCAGGAAACACTGCCCACAGCCCAAGGCTCCTACCCGAGGACTCTGCCCATCCAAGGGGACCGTGTCTGGGGGCTGCAGGTGCTTAATCCATCCCCTGTTCAGCAACCCAGACATGACAGCATCCAGGTCCCCTTTCCTACTATGTATCAGACCCTGGTCATGGAGGGGCAGGCAGAAGAAACAGCTGAACAAAAATGGCATCCACCATGTCCCAGCCTCCCACAGGAGGACAGAGGGCGGGCTCACTCCCGAGGCTCCCCAGGTAGGTTGGCAGCCCGCACATGAAGCGCTGGGAGAGATCTGGGGCAACCCGGGCCACTTCTCCAAAGGAAAGCACTGCACCTTGGGAGGGGCTTATCTGAGGAGGCTGGGAGGGGTCTGCTTATTCCCAAGGGTCAATTTTCTGTTACTCACATTTTCCCAACAAAAAGCCCCCTCGACCTCAATCGTCCTTGGGGAAAGGGCCTGAATGGGGGCTCGGTATAGAGGCCACTCAAGAGCCCCCTCTGCCCGGGATAAAACCACCTGTTCTCCAGCAAATCATAAAAATAAATAAAGAACCTATAAAAAGCACACCAAAATTGTAAGTACTCTGCAGAGGCGCCTCCCTCGCCCAGCCCTGCGTCGGCCTGCTCTGCCTCCTGGCTTTGAGCTCCAACCTCTGGATATTTATTGTCCGTCCCCCGCTAAATCACTCCTGGCGGCAGGGCTGCTCACACTCCATTACAGGGAGAGGCTGTGCAGTTCCGTTTAGCTTGCAGAAAAGGAGCCTCAGAGGAGAAACCAGCCCGGGAGCTGTCCGGTGCTGAACTCCAGCATGATGGACGATTATGGACCATCTGCACTTTCAGAGGGGGATAGATTTATGAGCAGGAGAGACAGCTAGAAGAGTGTCCATCGCCATAACTCACAGCCCTCTTCAAAGATATTCTAACCAGGCATCTTCCCCAACGACCGAGAGCCCGGGTTGAAAGGCAGCGAGAGGGGAATCAATTACATTTTCTGGGGGGTTTTGTCCCCAGAGCATTGCGGTCAACAGTGCTGGGGGTGAGGAGATCAGGGTGCTGGGTGGGGTGGCGGGTGCAGGGACCCTCAGCCTGGCAGGGCAGACTTCCCGTCAGCATCTCCCTGTGCTGCGCCTTGCTCTGCGGCTCTTGGTTTCTTGCAACTGGTGTTGAGAAAACAGGAGGTGCCAGGATGCCCGCACAGCTCTAGCTGAGATTTACTGACAACCCCAGATCCTGCAGAGGAGGCAGAGGAGATATCTGTGTCTTCCTGGAAGCCTGTGTGCCTTGAGACTTACGCACAGGAAAGACAGCGGGTGACCCCTGATGGACGCCGGCCCTGGGTCGGGGGCTGTGCTCACGTTTCTGTGTTTGCACAACCGTCTTCCTGTTCCGCAGCTGAGAACAGAGGCCTGCGGAGCTGCACCCCAGTGCCCCCCAGCGTGACGACTCCTGGGGCTTCTCCTGTGGGCACAGGCCTCCTGCACTCGGCCTTGGCCTTGGTGTGCAGATATGAACAGGAGACCCCCAGACTCTGTTCCCAGGGGACCCTGCCCCTAGAAATGACCCCTACAAATGAATAAGCAAGCAGACCCTTCCACCCCATGTCACTTCAGAGATCGAGGGCATCTTGCCTCAGCTCCCCCAGCAGATCCCACCCCAGTAGGTACAGACAGGCAACGCTTATCTCCGTTTGAAAGAAAGGACACCAGAGCCCAGAGAAATCAAGTGGTTCCCTTGAAGCCACACAGCCAACCAGCACCAAACAGGGTCATGCTGGTGCCGCCAAGCTCTGCACTGGGGCCCACCTGGCCCTGCTGCCTACTTCCTGAGAGCCGCTCTGAGCACAGTCACCTAAGACCCTCCCCTCCCTGGGGACCAGCCAGGGCTCCATCTCCCTCGGTGACTCTGTCCCACCCCCTCCCAGGAGCCACCACCCTGCTCAGCCAGGCAGAGAGCCCTGGAATGCAAGTCATGAAGCCGTGGAAAGTGGCCACCTTGCCCTTGAGGGTCTCCCTGGCCTGCACCCCTCCAGGAAAGGGGGGTGGCCCAGCTCTGGCAGGGCCCAGGTGCAAGCTCTGGGGCTCCAATCAACACCACGAGCGCCCGGAACGCCCGCCTCCTGCCCGCACCCCACAGTTCTCCGGGACGCCAGGTCAGCAGCAGTGACCGCGGAGCGTCCTGGAGCCAGTCTTACAGGGCAGGGGCAGGCCGCAGCTGAGGACCGCACAAGCTCAAGGCCTCTCTCTTTGCTTGTTCAGTTTTAAAACATGACAGTCCTTCCTGCCTGGCCCTGGGAGCTCACCTCCGGCCTTTTCACCTGGACTCAGCCTCTGTCCCTGCCCAGCCCCCTGGGTGACAGTCATCTCTTCACTCTGTCACCTGCCCCTTGGCAGGCACGTGGAGGACAGGCCCCTGCCCACTCTGGGCATCGGGGAAAGGCTGCTGCCGGAGGCTGCACCCCGGAGCAGGGTCTCGCAGGGCATGAGAGGGCTGTGGAGTTGGGAAGGAGGACGGGAGGCCAGCCTTGGGGGGTGGTCAGGTCGGGAAGTGCAGCCAGCCGTTCTGTCTGGAGTGGAGGAGGGGAGGGGACGTGGCAGGACAAGCACTGCCCTCTATAAACCTCAGCCTCTTGGCCCGAAGAAGGAGCTCCCACCCCAGAGGGGCTGCCTCTTCCTGCAGACCAGCATGTCCAGTAGGTGGTGAGACCACGGCTGTGCCTGTGGCCAAGGGGACCAGCTCCAGAGCCCTCGCCACATGTGGACTTCCAGTGCTTGGAGGCTTTGTGGGCCAGGGAGCCCAGGGAATGGAGTTTATAATTGCATTTAAGTCAAAATGGCCACTGTGGCTAGTGGCTACTATATGGAACAGCATGGCTCTGGACTGTGGCTACTGGCCATGGATAGCCCCAGGTTCTCATACTGCCTGACCCAGAGGTCACTGGTGGAGTACAGGACCTCGGTGATCCCAGCCACGGGAGAGGGGTCACCCTCTGCCATGAGAGCCCTGACCCCAGCCACAGGGTGGTGGGTCACCCTCTGCCACGAGAGCTCTGACACCCCAGCCGGGTGGGGGGCACCCTCTGCCATGGGACACTTGGCTTCACCTGGAAAAACAGCTTCCTCTTGATGAACGGCCAGTTTCTGCACTTTGTGAAATTAAATTCCCGGCTTGGACTAAGCGGCGTGGGGATAGCCGTGGCTGCCCAGAGCCAGGGGCTGGGCATCAGGAGGGAAGCCAGTCAGCCAGGCTCAGGCTCCAGGTCCTGGCAGTGGCCACATGTGGGACTGCGGGGACAGGCCAGAGGACGCAGCCTCAGCGCGCCCAGAGGGGCTGAGCAGGCGCAGGAAGGAAGGGGCCTCCCTGAAGGCAGGGAGAGGAGGGGGCTGGCCGGGAAGTCCCTCCCCACATCCTGTCCCGGCACAGTCACAGCCGTGAGAAGGTCCCCCAGAGAGCCGTTCGGTCACTCTGACCTCCCCAGGAGCTCTCCCGCCTCGGACACAGGAGAATAGGATCCCTATTATTTCCAGCCAACTCTGCTCTCCACGGAAACAGAGCACCCTCCTGCCTCCTTATTATTATGGCCTTCGTTAGGCGCGATGCCACGTGGAGCCCATCCTGGCCTTCCCGGGGGCTCCTGGAAGTGGCCCTTTCCCCTACCCGCCCTCCATCCCAACCCAAGCCCGGCCAGCAATCCTGACCACGGGAGAGAGGGACGATGGTGCCTGGCCAGACGGCTCCCCACCGTGGTGACTCCTGCTGACCGTGTTTTATGGCCACACCGTCAACCTGAATCGCCTCTGAGAACCACCGCTACATAACCTGGCCATCACCCCGAGCCCCACGCCTCCCCTCCCTCCCCGAAATGGGACCTGCAGACCCCACGGGGCTCTGAAGAGCACCTCCAGCCTTGCCGCTCACCACTGGCCAGGTGCCGCCCCTTGGCACTCGTTTGGGTGTAGAGAACCAGAAGGACGCAGAGACCCCTGGCCCAGCTGGTTGTGATCCGCCCCCCCCCCCAGGCCCCTGCAGCCCCCGCCCTGGTTCTCTTCAGTCCTCTTTAAAGAAGCAGCCGCCCTCATGCTCCGGACAGCAGGTCAGCAGGGGCTCAAGAGCAGTCCAGCCCCCTCTGAGGCCCTTCCCGACCTGTCCAAGCAGAAGACTCCACAGGTTCTACTGGTCTCTGTTCACACCCTGAGCCAGAGCAGAAAACAGCCCACCCCCCCACACCAGGTCATTTACAGCCAGGTCAGCCTGGACACTGACCATCAGCAGAAACCCCTTGTGGGTCTGCATATGTGTGAATGTGGACGCCTACACGTGCGCATGTCTGCATGCGACCACGTGTGCCTGTGTATGAGTGAGGACACGCGTGCATGTGTGGGCACAGGATGTGTGTGTGTCACTCTGGGATGGACAACCTCTTCCCCTGGCCTCCAGGCACCTAATTAGGATCCCAGGCAGTTGACCCCCACTTAGTGAAAGTGAAGAGTTCAGGGTCTCAAGCTGGTTCTGCAATAGGGTGGGGCTTCAGCCCTTGCTCTCGATGCTTCTGGAATTGCCCTTGGACCACCCAGAAATCCCGGGGCTCTGCCTGGCCTTGCCCCAGTAGACCCCAGCGTCCACAGGACTCCCTGCTGCGCTGACCACACCCCTTCCGTGGCTTCCTCTGCTCTCAGGACCTTCATCCTCCTCAGAGTCTGAACAGAGAGCAGGCAGGTCCCCGCACGTCTCCCTGGGCCATGCAGGGAGTTTCCAGGTGGAAAGGTGTCATGACAGCTGCCCGTCCCTGTCCTCCGACTCTCCATTCCCCGACGCTCATCCAGGCCTGATTCTGGGGATCCCAGCCAGAGGCGGGCCACGGGCCGCGAGGCTGAGGAAGGCTGTGCCGGTGGGTCCTTCCTGGGTCGGGAGCTCTCCAGCCCCTCCCTGCCCACCCAGGTCCCGCCACTCATCCCAGGCCAGGTCCTTTCTGACCTCTGCCACCAACTGGACGCCTAGGGAAGGCTGGTCACTTTGCCTGTCTTGACTCTGCTGTCCCCTGGGACCCCATCCCCACATCCAGCCTTGGTCCCCCCACGACTGTGTGACTTGCCTCATGCCCCAGCCCACGGCTCGTGTTGACGACAAACACCTCACTCCCAGAGCCAGCTCTGAGCTCCTCTAACCGTCTGCTGGGTGTCCACTTGGATAAGACCCCTGTCCCCGGGTCCAGGCAGCATGGCTCACCCCTGTGAGAAGCTGGAACTGTGTCCACACTGCTCCCTGCTCCCTGCCAGGCCACTGCGCCCTGCAGGCACCTGTCCCCCCTTGGTGCCTCAGACCTGGGCCTTGCTTTGCAGGTGTGACCTCTTCACTGCCACCATGCGTCTCCCCATCGGACCCTGGTCCCCGCCTGGACAGTCCCTCTGCCTGCACCCCTCAGTGCCCCTCACCTGTGCCTTTCTGTGCACACCACCCACATCACCCCACTCCCGCTCACGAGCTCCTGGCGGCCTTCATCCCCAGTGTGAGCTGCAAGGCCCACCCCGCCCGCGGCTCCTGGACTCGGGGGAACCTCTCTCCATCCCAGGGCTGCCGCCTCCCAGGGCTCCGCCTCCAGCTCCCACACTGAGCTTGGTGTTGCTGAGACATGTCCACAAGGGGTCCTGGCTCCCAGAGTGACCAGCGCTCAGAGGACAGGCATGGTGCCATGCCCTTCTGGTCCTTTAGTGCTGGTCCCAGGGTGGGCACAACTATCTCTGCAGTGAGGCCCTCCGTGGCCCCCAGGCTGCGAACACCCCGACTCCCGCTGTGCCGAGACACACATCTCCCCCAGGTCATCGTGGGATGTGACGGGGTGTGGGGGGCACAGCTCATCTCCCTTGGTCACTGCTGTGACCAAAAGACCTGCCAAGAGCAATTTTAGAGGAGGAAAGTGTATTTGGGATTCTACTGCTTTGGGCCCGCGGCGAGGCAGGACGCGGAGGCGGGAAGCAGCTCAGGACACGACAGTCAGGAAGCCCAGAGCCTGCTGCCCTCAACAGGGCCGGCATAGAGACCCAAGGCACCCCCACCCCGTGACCCACCTCCTCCTGCCACACCCTAGACACAGCTCCACCCAGCTAATCCCACCAGGGGATCAAGGTGCTGATTAGGTTGAGGCTCTCAAGCCCAATCGCGCACCTCTAAACTTCCTTGCATTCTTACGCATTCTGATCACAGGGGTGGGAGGAGGCCAGCTCCCCCCACCAGCCTGGTCTCCTCAGCTGAGATGTCCACTGTGCCCAGGGCTGCCCTGTCCTTCTGTCCCTTCCCAGGCCTCAGCAGCCAGGACTTCAGAAGACTGCAGCTCCCACGACGCTGGAAGACTGTGCCTGGCTACTCCTACTTGTCCCCGTCCACGGGGTCACCTGAAGGCCAGAGCAGCTGCCCCCCAGCACCCTCCCACGGCCACTTCTGCGTCTGGGCTCGATTTCTGTCTCCAAATTGGAGATCACCCCAGGCTCCCGAGCTGGAATTGGAGCCCGAGGAGGGATGGAGCCGAGCTGGAGCCGCGTGAGCGCTTCTCTTTTCTTCTGCTGCTGAGCGGAGCAGGAGGAGCTGAGCACAGCTGGCGGGAGGTGTTGGTGATGAATCAATACCCTGCCTGGGGTGGGAGCGGGAAGGGAGGTAGGGAGCCCCAGGGTGCTGGCAGGAAGGGAGACGCCAGGCCAGCAGTGGGAGGGGCAGACAGACAGAGACGGAGGGGCAGACGACAGAGGGATGGAGTCCGGGACAGGTCAACAGGGGCCTGGCGCCTTCACCCCATGAGCCTGCAGCAGGACAGCCTCAGTACAGGCTGCACCCATCAAAGAGGCGGGGGATTTTTTTCCTCCTGAAGCATTTTCATTAAAGGAAAAGAGGTTGCCACCGACCGAGCTGCCCCAGCCTCTCGGGCAGGGTGCACCGTGGTAGTCTCACTTTCTTTGTTCCAGAGACACAGGACTGTTTAATTCTCATCCTGTGAATCGATACCTGGTGTCATGCCATCTGAGGACATTATTTTTACACCAGAAAAAAATGGAGACTGAGTTCGGTCTAAAGAGAGAGGCAAAAGCCACCACTGAGGAGGCGATGAGCAGAACCCTTGCTGAGGACCACCCAGCCTCCACACCCAGCCTCCGCACCCAGTCTCCACACTCAGACACGGGCTCTGCCCAACCCTGGTCCTTGGCAGTGTCAGGAGGGAAAGCAGATGAAGAGGAGGGGGCCTTAGGGAGGAAAGTTTATGGCCCTGAGGGTTTGTCTGACAGCAAAAGAGGTCTCCCAAAGACCAGGGATGAGCCTTGGGCCGTCTCCTCCAGCTCCCGGCCTCTCCTCTCCCTGCCCCTGCGCTCCTCCTCCAGGCTCCTCCCCTCAACCCACGGCAGACTCCATGTCCTCCACAGTGTCTCTCCTCCACACTCCCCTAGTCGCCCCTCCTGGGAACTGGGGTCTGCTCGAGTCTCCACCTCTCCCTGGGTCACCCACCCCCCCGTCACCGCGGCCCCATGGCCAAGCCCAGCCACTCCTGCAGTCCCTGGGCGGCCTTCACCTGAGAGCCTTGCAACAGGCCGCCAGCCTTCCTGTGTCTACACAGCGCCCTCCTGGGAGCCCGGCCCTTTCCAACGACTCAGAACCCCCGGGAAGATCCCACCATCTGACCCGCCCGCCTCTGCTTTCCCTGTCAGGACATCGCGGCCAGGGTCCCCGCAGCAGGACTCCAGGCAGGTTGCAGCCCCCACGATGCTGGCACCCCGACCACACCTTGAGTCACGTTAGACCCTAACAATCCCCTCTCCTCAGCTCAGGGGCCCGGGGAATTGGGGGGCCGTGGCCTCACAGTTCTCCACTCGTCTCTTCAAGGGCTTTGCGCTGTGTCAGCCGCTGCCCCTGGAGTTCTGGAATCGCATCCTCCCGGGGCCGGGTCTGTGGCAGCTCTCTGGAGACCCACAGCCTCCACCTTTCCTATGGATGAGCCTCTGAGCTTCTGGGGACTCTTAAGGGACCTGTTCCGGAAGAAGGCGCACCTGTGCACAGACACCACGTTCTGCGACCTCTTCCGGAGGCTCAGGACCAACAGATTCCACCCGGGGGCTCTGGTCTGGGGACACAGGTGAGTTCTCCAGAGCGGCCGAGGCCATGGCACTGTCTTCTGCTCCATCCAGGGTCCTGCCCCCCTTGAAAAATGAGGACGATAATGGACTCAAAGGGTGTCTCTCTGAAAACCGCGGGGAGCCGTGCCCGGGGCCTTGCACACAGCCGCGTCGACCCGGCCCTCCCGGCCCTCCTGGCCGCCCCACCCAGGATGCTGGGCTCCACTGCCCTCAGGTTTAGACGGTCGGTCCACAAGGCCCAGCAGACTGCCCCTGGGCATCCCCAGCACCACCCTCCTGTCCAGAGCCGCCCAGCTCTCTGCACCTGCACCCTTGGGTTCTGCCTGGAAAGGCGGGCCTCACGTTCCTGTGTGCGTCTGCGGGGAAGAGTCCTCACACATCAGATTGGGAAGCATGCCCCCAAACACACGCACACACACACACACACACACACACACAGGTGTCCGTCCTCAAGTCCGCCTCTAAAAGAAAAGAAACTGGCGAGCGTGTGTCCTTGCCCAATTTGCACATCTCCCTGGTGTGTTTGCTGGCACACCTGTCCAGGTATTTTCTAATGGACCGGAAGGAGCCGGGGCCCTTGCTGGTGTCCACAGTGATAGGAGGGAGGCCTGGGAGGCAGTGTGTGCGGCTGTCTGTGGCACTGCGGCAGGCAGAGGGGACGGGTTACAGGTTCGTGAAACTTCTCCCGTTTCGTGGACTCTTTGGGAGGGTGGGAGAGGCGAGGTGTCCAGGCTGCCTGGGATCCATTGCCTCTCACCTCCCCGCAGCCCCAGCCACTCCCGCTGCCAGAGAGCTCCGTTTACAGAGGGATCCTCCCCAGGGGCTGGGCTTCCAGCAGCCGCACTTACTTACAGGGTGGAAATTCACCACCCAGGAACAGAACCTACCAGGACGCCGTTCACCATCCTCTTTGGAACTGACGTAGCTACACATGTCCCCAAGGGTCTTGAAACCCATCCAGGGAGAAGAGGAGGGAGAAGCACTTAGCTTCGTGCTTTGGAGGAGAGCTCGCTGGGCGGCTGCTCCCCCCAGCCCTGGAGACAGATAAAGAACTACTGGGATCACTTTGCCCCTTTCCTGTCCCCCTCCCTCGTCCTCAGGCTACCATGCATTTTGGCTCCGGAGGACATTCATACCAGAATCCTTAGTTAGAAGGAGGCGTGGTTCTGTAACACTCCCATTCAGGGCAGCCTCCTCTGACAGCAGTGCCGGAGGTTCTTGTTCACAGTGAAGCTTACAAGACCCCTGGTCTGGGGTGAGCATCGTCACAGCCCGTGTGCACCCCCAGCACCACCTGGGAGACGGGCGGAAAGCAAACATGCAAATTCGAGCCACCCAGGATCTTGGGGGGGGGGCCTCCTGAACACACAGACCGCTGGGCCCACCCCAGAGCTGCTGACACAGTCCCCTGCCATCTGGGAATTTGCATCTGAGCCAGTCTCCAGATGACTGTGTTGCTGCTCACTAACACGGAGGCCACAGTTGAGAAGAGCCACCCAGAAAATCATGCAAGGGTTGGGGTCTGGGTTCTGGTTTTGCTCCTACTCCTTCTGCTCGTTTGCTTCTGTGGGCGGAACCCAGGGCCCTACGTGCCAGGGAAGCCGTCTACACTGAGCTCCATTTCCCGGCCCCAGGTTCTAACTCCTGTGTGGCTTTATACAAGTCACCAAGTTTCTCCTCTTTCTCGATTCCTGTTTCTGGTGTGTATGAGATGAGACGACTGGATTGAGGGCGAGGGTCCCTTCCAGGCCTGCTGAAACGCAGCAGTGAGTACCAGCTAACCAGCAGCGGTCACAGCAGAGCCCTGCCCGCAGCCCCGCGTCTGCTGCCCTGCTCCCTGCCCTGCTGATGTCAACTTCTGAGCCCCCTGGAAGCTGCTGGGAGCCGGGCAAGTGCCACGGTGCGGCCCCCCAACATGGAACCTTGCACTCGCCCGGGGGTCTCCCTGCTGCAGCCTGAGCGGCCCGGCTGAGATGCTCAGCATCCAGGTAGAGCTGGACTGTGTCCCTCCCACCTCCCGGTGGACCCAGCAGTGTGACTCTCTGGTGCACCCTGATGCATCTGAAGAGTGACACAATTCTAGGCGATTAAAGGCAGCCAGGATATCTGATGAGGCTGTAATTATCGCCCGCTTCGTGACACAGGCCTGGCGCTCAGCATCCTGGAGACGCGAGCGCTGGCAGTTTTCCACGATGGCCTGACTTTATTTGATGAGTGGGGGAAAAATAAGTAAGGAAAAGAAAAAGATGGAAACATCTGTAAGGAACATCTGGGTTCTGTTCCCAACCAGGGAAGCCGATTCCTCCGAGTCAGCATGCCGGGAGGGCCGGGAGGGCCGGGGGGTATTTATAAACAAGTGCGGTATTTAAATGGGGAGACGCCTGGCACCTCCACTTCCTGTGTGAGCGGCTCTCAGAACAGCGAAGCCCTGAGCTGGGTTCTGCGTCTGAGCGACAGGCGCAGCCGCACCTGCAAGCCGGGCGCTGCTCACACAGGCATGATTACAGCCTCTGGGTCTTGGCAGTTGGTTCCCCAAAAAAGCCATTTGAAGAAAGAACTAGATGTGCTTCTGAGGGTCTGTGGGTGTGCGAGGAGTCACGCACGTGGCACGTGGCAATGTGGCCACAGCATCTACAGCCTGACGGGGAACAGGAGTCGTGTGCGAGTCATACACGGTGCACGGGTGTGGGCGCTGTACCTGGTCATGTGCACAGGGAGGCGCGGGCACACACACGTGTGTGCCATCCTGAGATCACACGTGTGTGTATGAGTGTGTGTGTGTGCACAGATGTGTCCTGAGGAGCGTCACACTCTGCAGCCTGTTTCTGCCCCGGGCTTTGTCTCCTGTCCCCAGGCTGTGCACATCGAGCCCCTCCCCGGCTCCCTGTGGTTAGTGGGTCTGCCACGGAGGTCTGCTGCGAAGGGGAATGTGTGCAGGCTGTTGCTGGGGGTCAGGGCCCAGGTGCACTGGGGAGCTGAGCTGAGCGTGGACGGTGCAGCCGTCCTGCCCCACACTACCTGGGCGCACAGAGGCTCTGGGTCCCCTCAGAAACCATCAGGACCCCTTCTCTGCCCGGAAGAGCAGGGCGCACACATGGGAACAGCCCTGGATGCTGTGTGCTGCCTCCTCAGGGTCCCTTTGGAGTTCTGGCCTCTTTGCGTGACCATCTAACAGTCAAGGAGTGGACGGCCTGCCTGACCCCTGACCTGCACCCTCTCCAGCCCACCAGGGGAAAACATCCCGCTGCCCCAGGCTCCTGGCACATGGACATAGCTCTATCAGCAGACGCAGGTGACGTCCTGGTGCGAGAGACGTCGGCCCCTGGGGTGGGGCAGGAGGTGTCCTCGTGGCCTCCCCAGCCTCCCTGCCTCCCAGCCCTGGGGGAGCCCTGCCCCTCCCGGCCCCGAGTGCAGTTGTGTTTGGAGCCCGGCTCTCCAGGTCTTATTCTTGCCGCCTCACCACGTGGTTTATTTACGGGGCTCTCTTGGGGAAGTCATTTTTCAGGCTCTGTGGCCTGTCAGGGCGAGCGCGGTGCCTCTGAAGACAGCCTGGCAGGCCGCCTCCCTTCCCTGACAGGGCCCTCTCAGAGAATTTATTTGTATTTTGTTGGGTGTTTGTTGTTTTTCTCTTCTGGCTGCGGATCTTGGTCCGCGTCAGTCTTTTCTCTCCTGATGAAACGGGCGGCCCTCGCTGGCTGAGGAGGCTGAGGCGCCGAGCGGCAGCCTGGAGAGCAGGTCCTGGCCCCACGGAGCAGTGGCCTGAGAGCACCACTGCCCCCAGGTCACTGCCCCCAAGTCCCTCCTCCGGACACACCAGCCACAGCCAGCAGCTGCCGCGGGGGGGGGGGGCAAGGGGGGGGAAGAAGGGCCAAAGGTGGCCTGGGGCAGCCATGGGGACGCTGACGGCTCCCTGGGTACAGCTGGTGGGCTCCAGAGCCCAGTAGGATAAGGGACACCCGATCCCAAGCAATTAAAACCAAGCAAATCCGGCGAACTGTGGCTTTAAGCTAAACTTAAATAAGGAAATCCACACTTAGAGAAAACCAGGTGAAACGATTCACTTCCCACCAGTGGCCCTTGTGTTCCTCAGGAATTCTAAGTGCATTTAAAATGTGGACCTTTCCGTGACTTCTCAAGTTTTGTTAAATAAAAGAAAGGGAAGAAGGAAGGAATAAGAAGGGAGAGAGGAAGAGAGAGAAAGGGAGGAACACAGGAATAAATAAGGGAGAAAGAAACTTAACAAGAGAGCAAGGCCCACAGCTGGGTTTCTGTTCAGAGGCCACAAGGTCCTCTGGCCACCAACGCCTGCCCACCCTGTCTTTCAGATCAATGAAATGCACCAGGGATACACAGTGGAATACTATTCAGTCATAAAAAAGAACGCAATTCTGTCACTTCTGACTTAAACTGGAGGTAATTATGCAAAGTGAAATAGCCAGGCCCAGGAAGGCAGTTCCCACAGGGAAGCTGAAAGGTTGACCTCAGAGCAGGAGGCTGGGGAGGGAGCATGGGGAGAGGAGGGTGAGTGGGTCTAGTGTGGGGTAACGAGGGTTCCCAGCCATTAACAGTGTCTCTCAAAATAGCTGGTAGAGAGGGTGGGAAGGTTCCTAACACAAAGGGGTGATGACTGTCTGCGTTGATGGATGTGCCAACTTCCCTGATCTGATCATTACACGTTGTATACAAGTACTGAGATGTCACACTGCACCCCGTCGTAGTCTAATCACTACGTGTCAACCAAAAATAAAAACATATTTAAAAAAAGAAAGGGGGAGGCGATGGGAATGGAGGGAGGAGCTGTGCTGTATTTCAGATGGAAGCTTCCTGAATCAATCTCTCTCTCTCTCTCTCTCTCTCTCTCTCTCGGAAGGGACCTCAGGAGACCTCACCAAACTCCAGCAGGTGTGAGAGTCCGCCACACCTTGCTCCTTTCACAGAGGCCCAGTGCCGGCAATTCCTCGTCTGTGAACCCGGACAGTGGCACCCTTCCCAACTACATGGAAATCCAGTGGCTCTTTCAACACTGGAGGAGAGAACGTGATGGAGCTTCCTGGCAAGAGTCTCGACTACCACCAGACCAAGGACCTGCTTCATCCCTCCGGTCCCTCTGGGGTCCAGGGACACCTAGGTTTGCTGCACATCAACCCGGAATGACGGAGGCCGCATTTGTGAGATTGCATATGATCCCAGGAGTGAGCAAGAGGTGATCTCCAACCCCGTGGGACAGATGTCTCAGCCCACCTTATAGACGGGGAAGCTGAGGCCCAGGGGGGCCAAGGACAGCCAGACAGCTCCCAGGAGTGTGGAGCGGAGGGGGACCCAGCCTGCACTTAGCTCTGCACTGTTGGGATTGCCGCCCTGTGCGGGGCCATGGATGGGGCCGGTCCTCCCCAGAGACAGCCACGGGGTGATGGCAGGGGATGCTGGGAAGCAGCCACCGATGTCCTCATGTAGTCACCTGCAGGTGGCAAGTCACATCTCCAGGAGAGCTGACAGCTGGCTTAGAGAGCTACCTGAGCCCAGTGGAAGGTGTGCACAGGTGGGACAGAGGGCTTGGGCGCCAGGATGTCCCCACCCAGCCAGGGCTCTGTGCCTTGAGTCCTGAATCTGATAACTACCCCCCACCCCGCCAAGACTTCCAGGAGTTAGGGCCCAGTGTAGACGTGCAATATGTTTTCTAGAAATGCCCTTGATTTTAGTATTCTCAGCCAGCTAATTTGAGTCTGCATAAATTAAAAAAAATCCCAGAATGCCAATAAGAGCCTCCTCGGGACCCCCGACTGCCCTCAGCTGTCAAGTGGCCCCTGGGGAACCAAAGCACTAGTGAAGACAGGGATGGCTCCATCACAACCTTCCCGAGAGACGCCCTTCCATTTGCTGTCCGTGCACCCCAGTCTGCCATACCACCCCATCGAAACTCCTGTCAAGGTCACCTTGACCTCCTGAATGAACAGTGGAGGCCACAGTCCTGGCCCTTCCTCAGACTCCACTCCCCCACCCCCACCCTCTTGCTGGAAACAGTCTTTTAGGTTTCATGACACAGCACTGCCACTGTCCCATGCCTGTGGGGCTGGCTCTTTGCTTTCTCGGCCTAACTCTGAATGTCCCTCAGAGGCGAACACCAGCTGCCCTCTCTACCTGTGCATTTCCCTGGGCAGCACAGGGTGTCCACCTTGTGTTTCCGAGGCACTGGACTTCTCACCCAAGGCACCGAGGAGTGTGGGCAGGGTCCCCGGGAGGTGAGGCTGTAGGGTCTGTAGTGATGCCCTGATCCACTCCCATCACAGCTGACGTGAGTCTTTCCTGTCTTGTCTTTGACAGTGCTGCTAGAAGCTTACCCACTGTATTGTTCTGTTCAAAGAACCAGCTTTCCGTTTCATTGATTTTTCTTTACTGTTATGATCATTCCAATTTCAGGTACTTTATTGTTTCTTTCTTCTGTTTCCTTTGAATTGATTTTGTCCCCTTTTACTTTCTTGAAATAGAATTTTACATGATCCATTTGATTTTTTTTCTAACATAAGCATTTAATGCTATAAATTTCCCACTCAGCACTGATTTAACTACATCCCACAAATCTTTTTTTATTTTATTATTATTTTGGGGTTGGTACCATGGATTGAATTCAGGAGCACTTGACCACTGAGCCACATCCCAGCCCGACTTCATATTTTATAGAGAGACAGGGTCTCACTGAGTTGCTTAGCACTTTGCTTTGGCTGAGGCTGGCTTTGAACTTGTGGTCCTCCTGCCTCAGCCTCCTGAGCTGCTGGGATTACAGGCATGCACCACTGCGCCCAGCTCACAAATCTTAATGTGTGGTGTTTTCATTTTCTTTCAGTTTTAAGTTTTTTAAAAATTTTCCTTTGAGACTTTATCTTTGACCCATGAATTGAAAAGTACATTTTTAAGGATTCCAAGTGTTTAAAGATTTCCCTGATATCTCTTTCTTGTTGATTTCTAGCTTGATCCCATTATGTGAGAGAACAGGCTCTATGTGATCTGTCAAGTTTTATTGTGTGTCCCAGAATAAGGTGTATCTTGGTGGACTCTCTTCTTTGAAAAGAAGGTGTATTCCTTTGTGAGAAGTAAGGGTTCCATAAAGGTCTACTGGAGATTGTTGGTTAAAGGTATTGTCTGGTTCTCTTATTTCCTTGTTGATTTTCTGTCTAGTAGTTTTATCAATTTCTGAGAGAAGGATATTGAAGTCCCCAACTACAAATGCAGATTTGCTTATTTTTTCTTTCCATCAAATTTTGCCTGTGTATTGTGAAATCCCAGTATTCAGTGAAGGCACATTTGGGATTTCTGTGTCTTAGTGCTCTGTTCACCCTTTCATTGTTATGTAAAATGTCTTTTTGTTCCTGATAATTTGTTTTACTCTAATGTCCATTTTATGTGATAATAATATTGTCACTCCTGTTTTTCTTTAATTAATGCTTACATCTTTCCCGCCTGCTTCCTTCGACCTGCCCATATCATTATGTTGGAAGTGAGCTTTCTTGGAGAGTTCATTATAATGAGGTCAAGATTATAAATCAATCCTGCCAATCTATCTTCTAAAACTTCCCATTGTTTTTAACTTTATAAAAATAGTAGGATGCCCAAGTTAATCTTTGGAGAGTTCAGTGCTCCATTTTGCTTCTTAGACTTGCCGTTGGGTAGCTAAAATTGGGCTTCCACAAAGTGCCATTTCTCCTGCCTGTGATGGCCACACACAGCTAACCACTCCACACTGACCTCTCAAGTGACACTCTGAAACTGAAGCTGCCGTCCGTCCGCCCAGACCCTCTGCTTTGACGACCCTTGGAACTGATTCATTAAAATCCTTATCTGCACACCTGCAGCCACCCCTGACCGCACTCAGCTCTCCCTCTGCCTGTGCGCTTTGCACCGCGTCCCGTGACCCGGCGGCCGTTTTCACCGTTTCTCAGTCTTTCTGTGACCTACTCACATACTGTTGTGTGAAGTGCAATGCGTGACTTGTGTGTTTACATGTCAGAAACTAAGATGGGGATAAAGAGTTTTCTGTCCCACTCCTGACTCCGGGTGACCCACAGGCGTTCCGTGAACTGCCACAGATGGAAGTGGGGTACCTGTGAATTCATGGTCACTCAACAAACTCTGCCACTGTGGAAAGACCCGGAATGTGTCGTCCATGCTGATGACACAGCGTGCTCACGACGCCAGTGTCCCATTGGTCAGGGTTCTCTAGAGCAACAGGGCCACAGGAAGTGTGATCATAAAGGGGGCTCACTAGGTTGGCTCATGTGACCAGAAGCTGGACGGTCCACAATGGCCGTCCGCAGGCTGGAGAGCTGGGAGAACCTGTAGCTGCGCAGTCCAAGACGTCGACGCCCCAGAACCAGAGAGATCAACGGGGCTGCCCTAGTGTGAGACCAAAGGCTTCTGGAGAATCGTGGCCGAGTCCGCTTTGGAAGAGGGAAGGAGCCAGAGTCCCACATCCTCAGACGGTCGAGCAGCAATCAAGAGCCCGTTCAAGAAGAATGGAGCTTGCAGCTGCTGCTGCTCCCGTAGGTCCCACTTTTACCCCCCAAGCCTCGCCCTCTTGGATGGTGCTGCCGTGACACTCTTCATGGGCTCTGGGTTGTTTCTTAGTGTTCGCTCCAGGGACACTTTTGAACCTGTCTTCTGCTGTTAGACACAGGCCAGCGTGTCTCCTGTGTGCTGGGGAGAGGGTGACCTGGTCATAGGAGATGACACCCTCTGTCTTCCAAAGGGGTTGGACCCACTCATGCTGACCTGCAGTGACCCTGGCCCCGAGGGAGATGGAAGACACAAGGTCAGGCAGACAGGAGGCTCACCGGGAGGGCAGGAGCAGTGACTCCAAACCCCCAAGCTCCACCAACACGCCCACCTCCGCTCGCCAGGCCTGTCCCCTCCAGACCTGAATTCCCACGAACCTTGGAGCACTGTGAGTGCACATAGTGGGGCCACATGCAGTCCTGGCTTGCACACCCTTCCCCGACTAAATAAAGCCAAAGGAAAAACACTGCCAGAGACCTAAGACATGGGACATTTTGGACCTTATCTAGATAACGTCAACCTAGAGATTCTGAAAAGAACCGGACCCCTGAGAGCCCCGTGCCCCTCCATTAAGAGAACGGAGCTCAGCAGGCCGCGTCACCCCCACCCCGACTTCCCATGTTCTCTATTCACTATGTTTCCTTTAAAAGAAGAGCCCGGGACCCCAGAGGAGCAGCTCACCCTTGAGATGCCTGTACTCTGTCCCCTCCAGGGTTCCTCGCCTTCCTGAAATCCCTGCTTGTGCCTCTTTCTGATGTGTCCTGAAATTCTGATCCATGGTGCGTGTCTGCAGGGGCTGAATTGAGGTCCCCTTTTTCTGGGGGCCTCCTCCAGCCCCTCTCTGGTGACAATTGTTCTGACATTTGGATTTGTCGTATTTTAAAATTTTTGTCAATCAAATGGAAGTTGAATGCCACCCATTAAGGTCTTAATTTGCATGTATCAGCTCATTAATGATGTCAACATCTCTTTTTGTATTTATTGAAATTCCAGTGTGTCTTCCGTCTCTTCTCTATCGGGATACTTTGTACTTTCTTGCTGACCGTAGGGGTTTGTTACATGTTCTTGACACTAATCCTCGAAAAACATTGCTAATATTTTTTTTTTCCAAAACTGGTCTTTTCACTTTTAGAAACATCTTTCACTTCTTGCATACCTCTCCATATACTGATTTTTTTTAAGTCTCTTAATTTCTGCCTCATTTTAGTGTACTCAAATCTAGCCATTTTTAGAATATTCACTTTTCATGCCTTAAGATCTTTTCCTCTAACAGATTTTGAACATTCAACTCCATCCATCTAATTTTCAAAACGTGGTGTGGGGTAGGGATCCACCTCCCACCTCCTCAGAAGAGCCTCGGCCCTGGTCCTCTGGCTGGCCTCTTTCACGACCCTCCTCCCGGCAGCGGGTGAACGCAGCCGCGTCTCTAACCCAGAGCTCCGTACACACACGGGGCTGCTTCGGGAACAAGTGGCCTGGTCAGCAGGTCAGTCCTGGGGCAGCCCTACGTGATCCTGAACACCAGACCCGAGTGAAGCTAGGACATGGACCCACTTCTCTTTAGGAGAGTTCTGGCTACTTTGGGTCCCTTGCTCTTCTGTATAATAACTTTGCCGAGTTCCGTGAAAACCTCCACTCGGACACTGACCACACTTGCTCTGGCCACAGCATTTCCCATCAACGTGGAGAAACGGACATTCTAATATCATAGAATCTTCTCCTTCGTTTATCAGAGACCCTCCCCCTACTGAAGTCTACAGTGTTTCCTACATGAATCTTAGACACTTTAAAAGGAGCTTATCCTTGTTTGACATTTCTGATTCTACCATAGATGATGCCTTTCCTTCCGTTACACTTTCTGGTACCTGAACAGACCTGACACTAACAGTAACCAACCTGATAAGCTCTCCAGTTTCTAGAAGATTCTCTAGGTAAGTTCAGGGGGTTCTATGTACATGACCATCGCTGTAAGCAAAACACTTGTCCTTCTTTCCAATCCTTATATATGTGGTCTCCTCCTCTTTTTCTCTTTATTGTGCTCCGTAGGAAAATGCGGAACGGGAGGTCTTACTCCACCTCCAGTCGGAATGTCCGTGGGCCGCATGTGAAGCCCTCTGTTCTAAGCCACTTTCCCCGTGAGTGGGGATGTCATTGGTGGTCCTGCCGCCCCTGTGCTGCTGCTGAAGGGCCTCCAGTCCACCCGCGCCGTGTCTCCGTGTGAGTCCTTTCAGAACCCGTCTTAGCCGTTCTTGAAGGTCATCATACGTGCGCAGGATGCTCCCCCTCCCGTCTCTGGCCTCTAAAGATTTTCATCTGAAAACTTCATCTCTTTTTAATTCCAGAGATGTCACCCCACATTCCCTGCCCTCTTCAGATTTCTCCCTCTCCATTGGCCGTCTATTACCCAGAGGTTCACTCCCACTTTCTTTCCCCTTCTGTGACAGCTTTGCTCTCGGTGGTCCGGCAGAGACCTCCGGTTGGTCCCCCGTTCGCCCCCGCCTCCTCAGCTGTGTTTATGCCCTGCGATGACACAGCCCGCTGACGGCTGTCACTCAGTATCCCAGCTCCGCCCTCCGCGCTCCCTTGTTCCTGCCCCGTGTTGCTCAGTGTCCTTGTCTCCTTCACTGTGTTTCTTCAGCTGTTTCAAACCTCAGTCTCTGTCTGGTGTTCCTTCTAAGGGGACCTGGAATCGGCAGCCGACTTTCTTTCCTTTCTTTCTTTTTTTTTTTTTTTTTAATGCTCGTCCTTCTCAGGTGCCTTTCCTGCTCACATCCCTCTGTGGGACATGAGCCATTCCATCTGCAGTGTGTCCGCGGGAGGGAGGCCAGCCCAAGTGTCCAGGTGAGCTTGAAGGGTGGCAGATACCCACTGGGTGGAGAGGCTCAGAAAAACCGCACCCAACACCCCTGATTCCTCTGCCTCAGAGGCCCACACCCTCGTCTAGACACTGCCCCTCCAGGCCCCTGTGGTGGCGGCCAGCCTAGCCCCACCCCGCCATGCCAGCACCAGCAAGGCCAGGAGGCCCCGTCCCGCTGGCACCCACACTTGACTTCACTGTGACCCCAGCCCTGCAGCTACCTCCCCTCGGCCTGTGACAGCACAGCTCGCTCCCTGCCACTCCCTCCTGACTCCAGCAGGTGCTCCCTGGGCGGCCGACTCCCCCCTGCCTGGCCTCCGCACACCCCTGGCGCCGGGGCTGCCCCGTCCTCTGCACCCACCACGCACAGCTCTCTCCCCCTGTCCACGCAGCTGCACCACCTTCCTTGGTTTGGGTCCCTATGACCCACCGAGCTCTGCCTTCCTGAGGCCACTGCAGGTGCCGCTTCTCTGCCTGTCACCTCCTCCCTGCTCACCAACTCCTACACACCCGTCAGGTCCCCACTGAGATCCCCCTCTCCGAGAAGCCTCCTGCTGTACCCCGGCCCACGCAGATCCTGGTGATACCCCAGCGCACCCTGCAATGTCCCCTGACCTGGGGACCCCGTCTGGGGTTCTTCTTCATCTATGTGGCCATAGTCCCCCAGGCCCGGCATGCTGCCCAGCAGGCTGCTGCTCCCCTCTCCCACCCCTCCCCCAGGGCCAGCTGTCCCAGAGGCGCAGTGGGTTCTGCAAATCAGAGCAGGAACAAGAAGCCCCCGCTCCACCTCCAGCGGGGCCTTGTCCCCTGGGACGAGGGGGTCCATCATGACCAGGCAGCAGAGGTCCCTGAGCTGTGAATACAGGACCTTGTCCCAGGGCAGGGGTCCACCATGACCAGGCACCAGAGGTCCCTGAGCTGTGAATACAGGACCTCGTCCCAGGGCAGGGGTCCACCATGACCAGGCACCAGAGGTCCCTGAGCTGTGAGTACAGGACCTCGTCCCAGGGCAGGGGTCCACCATGACCAGGCACCAGAGGTCCCTGAGCTGTGAGTACAGGACCTTGTCCCAGGGCAGGGGTCCACCATGACCAGGCACTAGAGGTCCCTGAGCTGTGAGTACAGGACCTTGTCCCAGAGCAGGGGTCCACCATGACCAGGCACCAGAGGTCCCTGAGCTGTGAGTACAGGACCTTGTCCCAGAGCAGGGGTCCACCATGACCAGGCACCAGAGGTCCCTGAGCTGTGAGTACAGGACCTCGTCCCAGGGCAGGGGTCCACCATGACCAGGCACCAGAGGTCCCTGAGCTGTGAATACAGGACCTCGTCCCAGGGCAGGGGTCCACCATGACCAGGCACCAGAGGTCCCTGAGCTGTGAATACAGGACCTTGTCCCAGGGCAGGGGTCCACCATGACCAGCACTAGAGGTCCCTGAGCTGTGAGTACAGGACCTTGTCCCAGGGCAGGGGTCCACCATGACCAGGCACTAGAGGTCCCTGAGCTGTGAGTACAGGACCTTGTCCCAGGGCAGGGGTCCACCATGACCAGGCACCAGAGGTCCCTGAGCTGTGAGTACAGGACCTTGTCCCAGGGCAGGGGTCCACCATGACCAGGCACTAGAGGTCCCTGAGCTGTGAGTACAGGACCTCGTCCCAGGGCAGGGGTCCACCATGACCAGGCTCAGAGGTCCCTGAGCTGTGAGTACAGGACCTTGTCCCAGGGCAGGGGTCCACCATGACCAGGCACTAGAGGTCCCTGAGCTGTGAGTACAGGACCTCGTCCCAGAGCAGGGGTCCACCATGACCAGGCTCAGAGGTCCCTGAGCTGTGAGTACAGGACCTTGTCCCAGGGCAGGGGTCCACCATGACCAGGCACCAGAGGTCCCTGAGCTGTGAGTACAGGACCTTGTCCCAGAGCAGGGGTCCACCATGACCAGGCACCAGAGGTCCCTGAGCTGTGAGTACAGAACCCATGTGTGTCTTGCTGCCACTGCGCCAGCCCCTGAGGAGTCACCGCCCATCCCTGGTGGGTCACTCCCTGCCCCATCTGTACACAGGGACCCACCCTCTGTCCTTGACCTTCAGCCTCCAGTGGGTCGGCCGGTGGCTGCCCAGGCACGAGGAGAGGCCTGGTGTCTTGCCGCTTTGTGCTCTGTCCACAGCTGTCTCTGTCTGCCGCCCCCCAGCTCTGCCCAGAGGCTATTCTGAATGTGGTCACTCTGTGCCCCACTGACCGTCCATGCTCAGGGGTCACCAGCCCCACTCTCTTTCCACCCACCCCGTGTATCTGAGTCTCCATAGTAAAGTCTCTCTCTGAAGCTCCTGGATGGGTCCCCCTCCTCCTGGGGGGACCCTGGCGCCTCCCATGACTGAAGGTAGCAGTTTTAGGTTAAAAGGAGTTTTACTTCATGGAACTGTCTATACTGATCCTGACCAAGTGTCCTGCTTGGTCCTGGACGAGCCTATCATAGAAGTGAAGGAGTACCTGCTGGACGCCATCCGGGCTGGGCACGCCCCACCATGAGGGGTGGGCAGGGTGGGATCCCTGTGCTCCACTGTCCCCCAGGGGGAGCAGGAGGGACCAAGCACACACACCTGGGTGTGCCCTCATGGCTGGCGCCTGCGGGGAGAGAGCCCTGTCCTACGGGGGCTCTGGCAGAGGCCGTGACCAGCCAGGGGGCCAGGCAGGGCTGAGGAGCCCGGGGTGAGTTGGGGCGTCAGTGGGGTTGGAGGGAGAAGCTCCCTGAGCGTCTGGGGTCCGGGCCCCTCTCAGTCCTGCTGTCCCTCTGGGCACACTCTCCAGTAACCTCTAATGCACTTTCTGCCTCTGAGCTGGACTGTTCTAGGTCCCCATAGGGGAGGACTCATGCGCCATCTGTCCCCTGTGTCCAGCTTCTTTCGCTCAGCACTGTCCCCCGGGGTCACCCGTGTAGTGGCAGGTGTCTGAATCTCCCTCCCTCTGTGGCGGAGCTCCTCGCATGCGTACCCGCCCCTGAGTGTCGCTCCCCTGTTGATGCCAGCGGCTGCTGCCAACTCCGGGCAGTTGAGCATCCAGCTGCTGCGCAGGGTCTGACTTGGTCCCTGGTTTCAGGTCTTGTGGGCAACGACTAGAAGTGGAGTTGCCGGGTCTCGGGACGATTCTGCGTCTGGCTTTGAGGAACTGCTGTGAGATTTTTCAAAAGTGGCTGCTTCATCTGTCGTCCCCACCCGCAGAGGGGAGGGCCCCGCTTTCTCTGTCCCCGCCACTCTTCTGTCCCTCCTGCCGGGTGCTCCGTGGACCCTCACCGTTGCTCTGTTTTGCTTCTCCTTGATGACGAGTGACCTGGACCGCCCTTCCCGGGGTCTGGTGGTCATTTATAAACTTCTATGGGGACGTGTCTATTTAAGGCCTTGCCTGTTTCTAAAACTGAACTTTCTGCTGTGCAGTCCTAGGAGTCTTTATCTGTTCCGGGTTCTAAACCCCACGATGCCCCGCAGCACCTGCTGCCCCTCTGGAGAGTCTCTTTCCACTTCCCTCCAGTGCCCTTTGATGCCCTGAGGTATCCAGGGCTGATGAAGTCCAGCGTGTTCACTGCCCTCTCCTGCTGCCCGCCAGCCCCTCTCTTTTAAGACTTCAGACAGGAGTTTTCCTGGAGAGTCTTTTAGGGACCCCTGGGCCTGGGGGAAATCAGGAGGGGTCAGCACCCCACAGGCCTGTGAACACTGTCCTCCCAGAGGAGGGGGAGCATCCCGGGCACCTGGCCTCTGCCAGCACCTGCTGTGTCCTGGCTGTTCCTTGAGTGGGCACAGTCTCCACGTCCCTCCTGCCCCCTGGAAAGGCTCAGCTGCATCCCGATCACATCCCTGGTCCAGTCTCTCTGAAAAGGCAAAGCTCCCAGTAGAACCCCTCGGGTTGCCAGGTGGCCCGCGTCCCCAGGGTTCCCTCACATTGTCCTGCGTGAGGAAATGTCAAGAGCAGGGCACAGGAGGCAGGAGGCCGAACCCAGGAGCACCCTGCTGGCCACCAGGGTACGGGCCGGAGGCGGTCGGGTCACAGTGGGACTAAGCAGCCCCGTCCAGCCACACCCGGGAATGATCCTGCCACGCAGGACCGTGCGGGTCCCCGTCCTTGAGGGTGAAGCATTGCGCCAACTGTTGGGGGCATAGGTGTCCTCGTCACCCCCAAGGGCCTGGGAGCACTCGCAGGGAGCAGGAGAGTGGGGCTTAGGGACTGTTTGCACATCACACCACACAGAGGACATTACCCATGGACAGCAGAACCACAAGCCCCCATGGAGTGGACTCTCGCCCTGAACATCCTGGGGGCCAGCCGGCAGCTGACCCGGCCTCCATGGCTACTGTGGATTCCGCCGTTATGAAGGCTGCTGTTTCAGTATCTGTGTGACTTCCCGCCAACCACGCTCTGGGTGCCTAAAGCCGCCTGCACCCTCCTCCTCCTCCGCGACCCCTCCCTGCTAGCCCCGGGGCTGAGCCTAGTATCCACTGACCTTGGCTGACAGAATTTCTGGAAGAACTAAGAGTCGAGCTTGGGTGTCGTGACTGGGACGCAAGGCTGCTGAGAGGAGTCCCACCCCTGCGATGCAGCGGGCACCACCCTCCACGAAGCCCCCCAGGAGCCAAGCGGAGCCGTGAAACTCTCCCAAGAAACCCCCGTCCCGGGGCCTGAGGCCCACCTGGCCTCCCAGGTCTCACTTAGCCCTAGCTGGGCATCGGCTGAGGGTGGAGACGGAGCGGGGCAGCCTCTGGGGTGGGAGGGCCCCACAACCCTCACTGCCCCCCTGGTGAGCCTGCAGGATCCGCCTCACAGACGGGGCGTGCGACGGGCTGTCGGCAGCATCCTGCGTGACCACTGAGACACACGTCCCCGCACCCCTCCAGATGACTTTTGTTTGTTCTGAGTAGGGAGGAACCCAGAGACCGGCATACGCTAGGTGGGCGCTCTCACTGAGCTCCAGCCCCAGCCCTTTTTATTTTATCGAGACAGGGTCTCTTTAGTTGCTGAGGCAGACCTCAAATTTGCAATCCTCCTACCTCAGCCTCCTGAGGAACTGGACTGACAGGTGTCTGACCTCGTGCCTGGCTCAGACTTAATTTTTAAAATATTTATCTTTTAGTTATAGGTGGATACGATATCTTTATTTTATTTTTATGTGGTCCTGAGGATTGAACCCAGTGCCTCACGCATGCTAGGCGACTGCTCTACCACTGAGCCACAACTCCAGCCCTCAGACTTGATTTTTTAAGAGGGGTTTGAGGTTCACAGTTGTTCATTTGTCAACACAGGCACATCCTCGGCACCCTGAGCCCATGGTCTACATGCAGGTTCACTTTTGGTGCTGGACATTCTGGGGGCTTGGGCAAGTGTACCATGACGGGGGTCCACCTTTATAGTATAAGGCACAGTGGTGCCAGTGTCCCAAACGTCCCTGTGCACCACCTCCGATGCCCCGGGAACCTCTGACCCCTTAACTGTTTCTGTTTCACTCTTGGTGGTGACAAACTCACAAAGCCTTGGGGTGGATGCGCTCCCACTATGGGATGAGGGTGGAGTGACCGGCACCCCAGGTGACCGGGAAGGGGACAGAGGGGAAGACAGCGAGGCCCTTGTCAAGTGCGGGGCAGGCACATTTCCTGAGTGCCCCCACGCTCCCCCAGGTGGGAGGGGTCAGCACAGGTGCCTGCCCCGCCCCCACCACGGGCTGACTTCTTCAGTGCGTTATTAATCATGAATGCGATTATTTTTAGGTCCAGAAGACTGGAAGACGTCTCATATGCTCTGCATTTTTGCAAGGTATCCTGATCCCTCAAACGCAGGAGTCCAGGACATAATTAGCTCACTTCATAGAGAACTGCTCCTGGTCGTTGCCGCCTCAGGGCCCCTCCCCTCCTAGCTGCCGGATTATTAAGGGATGTTATTGCTGATAGACCACCCCTTTAATGAGGGCTCTCCCCAGCCCCCCCAGTGAGACCACTCTGGCACAGGGACTCCTCTCTCACTTGGCTTAGAACAGTCCTGGGATCAGCTTCCGTGAGCTCAGCTGGAAGCCTGCAGATGAGTGGCAGCCCGGGCATGCAGGTCAGCAGGACCTGCCTGGTGGGCTGGGCCCAGCTCAGAGTGGGCTCTCTCTGAGAGAAGGACACCAGGATTTCCCTGAACTCTGATTCTTCCGGGTGCACTGAGAGCTTTGGAGAGACGCAGGTTTGCAAAGCAGCCTGAGTCTGTTTTTAGGTGCCCAGCACAACCCCTGGGGACCTTGCCAGGTGGGCATTTCCTCTCTCTGGGGGGCACCACCCTCTTTTTATGCTTGAATAGAAGCTCAGATCTGGCTGCTGGCAGGAGGCACGCTCCCCTCCAGCCCCCAGGTCCTGCTGCCTGCACTGTGGCACTTGCTCTTGGACCCTGAGTTCAGCCCGTGACAGCCGCCCGAGTCTGGTGACACCTCTTGTAAGCACAAGCCAGCTCCACACCAGCCAAGCAGCCAGAGCCTGGGTTGGAGTCGGCGACCTGACTCCTCCCAACTCCAACGTTACCCATGGACAGCAGGACCACAAGCCCCATTGAGTAGACTCTCGCCCTGAACATCTGCTGAGATCCTCAGACCCTCCCTCCTCCTGAACCTGGGGACGTAGCTTTGGAGCCTTCAAGTCTGAAAGCGTTCTCCACCCTTACCCTGACCAAGAACCATGTCCTGCCTGCCCCGAGTGCTCCGGGGGCAGGAAATGCAGGACAGTCACCCACCAGCTGGCTGGGGAAGAGCCAGCCGCCCTGGCCCCCAGTGCCTCTGCAGGGGGACGTGTGGCTTTTACCCTTAAACGGGGAAGTTTCAGAATTTTTGATGCCACTGGAAAAGGACACATTCAGGGGTAGGTTTGAATAACTATATAGAGAATGTCGATCTCTTTCCTAAAATGTGACCCAAGAGATGAAGACTAGAAACAGACCCAGTTGGAAGCATGGTGAAAGTCAGTCCCCAGGGCTCAGTTAAAAAGCGTTAAAAGGGCCACCAAGGCCCGACCCCTTTTTCTTGCAGCTCCAGTCCCTCCTGCCTGGTAAGGTCCCAGCTGAACCGAGAGGGGACTTCGGCTACTTGTCCCTTGCTTGAGAAGCTGTCCTCTAAAGTGGCCAGCTGAGCACTCCCAGGGCAACGCAGCGATGTCTGGGAGCCGGTGGCCCCTCACGGCAGCCCTGCTCTCCCAGCCCTGCCTCAGCCCCTGGCCCTCCACAGCTGGGGAAGGAGCATCCGCCCAGGTGCCATGTGCCGTAGAACCGCGTGTGCCTCCCCTGAAGGGCAGGGCAGGCAGGCTGCGGACGCGTGCTCAGGGCGTGTGCTCACTGGCCGTGCCCACGCCCACCTGGAAGCAGAAAGAAGGCCGCTCACCAATCGCCTGGAACAGAACAAAACAAACCCAAGGGGGGATCAGAGGCCTGATCCCCATGTTTAAAATTCCAGGAAAGAATGTTTAACTCCAAATGAGCAAAGAGTTAAAAGAGGAAAGGGAAAGAATGAAGGGCTTCTGGTGGGTTTTTAAAAAGAGAGAGATTTATCAACTCTAGAATTTTCCTTTATAACTGTTTTCAAATTCAATAAAAAGGTGTTTTCCAACTAACCTCATTTTTTAAATCACTGCATTGAGGGGCTTCCTCCTGTATTCCAGTAACTTCCACATTCAGGGTCCCACGCGAGCTACTTCTCATGGGGATTCAGAGACAGGCCAGGAGGGGATTCTGAGCCAGATGCCTCCACTCCTGCCAGAATCCTGCCTCCAGGGGCTACTTTGCTCCTCCGGCCACCCTCCTACCCTCCTACCTCTCCCGAGTCCAGCACATTGTCCCTGGAATGACTTTGCCCTCAGTCGCACCCTCGGGCTCCCCAGCTTCTCAGGAGATCACTCCAATCCCCCACCATGCCCAACAGTGACTTGGGGACCTAGGAAAAAGCCTGCCCTTGCCTCTTGTCCCCAAGCACTGCCAGAGAGCTGGCACAGGGCAGCCGCTGCAGGTGGCCAGCAGCAGCCCAGAGCTGGTGGCTCAGGGCAGCTTCCTCCCTCCCGGCCAGGAAGGACGGAGCTCCAGAGGCTTCCACAGAGGGGTCTGTCTTTCAGGCAGCCCCAGGCGGGTGCAGCCATCACTCAACATCTCCTCCTCTTAAGGACTTCATTCCATGAGTGAGGACATGGAGATTAGGTTGGGATGGGTGTATTTAAACCAAGTTCAGTTCCTGACAAGGATCCCCAAAGGCTTGGGGGGAGAGGGGAGGGAGGGCGTGGCTAATGGCCAGCACCATGCGGGTCCCCCAGGGCCACCAAGCTAGCAAACGAAAATAGGTGCCCATCCAATCTGAGTTTCAGACAGAAAGCAAATAGTTCTTAGTGTTGTAAGGGTAAAATTTCTAAGCTGCTTCTAAACTGCAAGGCCTGAGTTAAAGTGTAAAAGACCGGGCATTATAAAGTTTCTAAGCTGCAGGGCTTGAGTTAAAAAGTAAAAGACCAGGTATTGTTAAATTCCTCTGCTACCCCCAAAACCTGTAATTCCTGTAGTTGTTAAGACAATACCCGAACTGCCCAGTAAATATACCCACTGACTCCCTGGTTGTCTAATAACCTGGGGTTCTGTGTAGCCTGGCACGTAGGCATCGCAGGACCTAAACCAATCAGTTTGAATGTGTACCCCGCTCAGGAGTGACCAATCACCCCTGCCCATTCTGTTCCCGCCAATGAATGTACTAATCATGTCTCAGAGTTGTTGTTCAATTTTCCCGCACCTCATGATGATTTGTTCTGATGTATGCAAAGCCCCCACCCTCCTCAAAAAGTGTACTTAAGCTCTGCCTGACCTCTGCTCTGGGCTCTGGGCTGCTCTCCCTTCCTGAGGGAGCCTGCCTGGAGCCTCAGCACGCTGAATCGGATCCTCAAGCTGCTTATTGCATAAAGTCAGTCTCTTGGTGGTCTCTTCCTCCCACGCTTCGCCGGACCCTTACAGTGTGAGCATACCTCAAATGTAGCAAATAGTTCTTATGCTAAAAATAATCCACGGTTTATCCTAAATTCCAACTTAACCATGTCCTGTTTTACCTGGCCATCTACTTTCCCCATCACCCCAAACCCCGAAGACCATGGTTTTTTTCCCAAGGGAGAGACGCTGAACCGAAGGAGCAGATGGTGCCTGACCACGTCCTGCCTCATTGCTGGCATCTGTATGGGACAGGCCAGCGACATTGGCACATGCTCCCCAAGGCTGCTGCCCGACAGGGAAGGAAACACTAACTCCCACCAGACCCAGGCGGGCCCGGCCAGGTCACCCATCCCACGGCTGGCACCTCCAGCCACTTCTATTTCTTCATTTTTAAAACTCATTATATTTTAAAAAATGCTTTTAGTTGTAGATGGAGATAATACCTTTATTTTATTGATTTATTTTACGTGATGCTGAAGATAGAACCTAGGGCCTCATAGGTGCTGGGCGAGCTCTTTACCCTGAGCCACAGCCTGACCCAATTTCTTTCTCCTTCCTTCCTTCCTTCCTTCCTTCCTTCCTTCCTTCCTTCCTTTTTTCATGTGGGTGCCCAGTGTCCTTGGGACTTCTGGACACCCAGGACATTGTTCCAGTGGACAGCAGAGTCCAAGGACCCTCACGTCCTCTCCATAACCTCGTGTGGTATCTACATGTGACCTATACCCCTCCTCCCAGGACCATCTCTCCATCACCACGACACAGAGCACATGGCAAGCCCTGGGTCAGCAGCTGTGGTTCTGTATCGTCTGGGGAATGATGAAAGAAGAAAAATTTGTGTGTCCAGTGCACTTTCTTTTTTCCCCAGATATTTCTGCTCCCTGGTTGGTTGATGCAGAACCCCCTACAGAGGACCAGCGGCTCTCAGGACACTGGAGAACTATGTCAGCATCAGCAACAACACAGCAAAAGCAAACAGGGAGCATCTTGGAAGCCAAGAGAGTGGCAGGCGGCCCTGGCCAGCAGGGAGCCCCGTGCCCTCTCTGCACACACAGTAGGGCTGCACCAACCACCTGCAGGCACTGCGCGAAGCCCAATCCCAGGGCTCCCACCAGCTGATTTGCAAAGGGGCCTGCGCCGGGCAGGGAGCGAACAGCTTTCTTACAGCTACATCCTCGCTGAGCTGAAATGCATACGGCCAGCTTCAGGGACCACGAAACTGGATAAGCCCTCACCAGCGCCAGTGGAGGGAGTCCTGGCCTGGACTCAAAACCCCTATTACAAAATCAGACCATCAAAAAACAGCAAGGAGGAAGCCAGAACTCCCTCCGCATCTGTTCATTTATAAGGTCACTGGTGTCCGCAGTTTAGGAGAGATCCGATCACGTCACAGCCCGACTCAGAACTGAGCCGCGGAGGCTCACGTGATCACAAGTTCTGATTGAGAAAAATGGCCCTGGATTAAATTCCTTATCTCCCCTCCCCAAAGAAAGATCAAATCATGCTGGGGGCAGGGCGTGGCGACCTGAGTTCTAAACGCGCGTGATCCAGGGAGGTGTGACTGTAAACTCATTTGTGGTATCGTGAGTGGTTCCTGGGTGCCAGCCGTCTGTCGGGGAAGTTTCCACGGAATTCCACGCCATGCACAGGAAGGAGGTGGGCATCCTCCTCAGACAAAGGAGAGGAATCCCTCCAAGTCAGGAAGAGGCTATCCCCCTCCCTGCCCTACTGCCGTCTCATTGAGACCCACCCAGGGCGTGCTTTGTCACAGCCCCCGCTCCCCTAAGCAAAGGCTTTCTGTCCATGCAGGGACCCACCTCCCAACTGGGTCTCACCATCTGTGCCAACCAACAGGCTCGCCCACCCACCCAGCCAGCGGAGAGCTCCACGCACCGGCCCACCTGGCTTCCCCAGCTCCCCCGGGCGGATATCAGAGCCGAGACAAGGTCTCCAGGTGCCCCAGCTGAGGGAGGTACCAGGATGCCCAGCACCTCTCCAGGCCCCGTGGCCACCCTGCCGGCCCCTGAGCCCTCGTGGCTCCAGGGCTTCTCTGAGGGACCCTTGTGCCCAGGCGTCCCTCCTCTCCCTCAGGCCCCCTCCTTCCGTCTAGAGCGGGAGCCCAGCCCCAGCCGGGCAGCACCCCTGAGCCAGCTCCTCGCCCAGAGCCTGTGGCTACCCACGCCTGCCCCTCCCCGTCCCCAGTCCCTGCTGCCGTCACCGCCTGTGCCTCAGAGGCCTGCACCCTCTTTGGCTCTCGGAGTTGCTGCCCTCAGCTTCCCTCCTTCCTGTCCCTCTCTCTGAGCCCAGGCTGTGCAGTGGGGCCGTGAGCCACGTGGGGGATCAGGGCCTGCGCTTGCAGCCCTTGGGAAGCCAGGGCCGTGGGGGTGGGACTGGGTCTCTCCATGAGGTCTTGAACCAGTCATTTTCATACAGCTCGCCAGGCACATGCAGATCTCTGTTTCTTTATTTGTTCATTAAAACCTCAATAAAAATGTATGAAATGTCTTATTTTGGTAGTTAATTGCCTTTCCCATTTTCACATGCAAGTGGAGTCGGCCCTCCTCTGAGGTTCTCCGGGACTCTCAGTAAATAACACGCTGTGCTGGACGCAGGCTCCCTGCCTCCCGCGTGTCTGCTCAGGTAACACAACTCTCCACTCCAGAGAATAGGCTCCACCGACCTCCCGCGGGGCCACCCTCCATGGCCAGCCCCCACAGCGGTCTTCCAGCCCCATGCATGCCCGGAGATGTTCCCTGGTTCCCGGATATCCTCCCAACCTCAGGAAGATGAACGGCTCACCCCGAGTTCCTCTAAAGCCAAAATTGTCAGCTCATCACCAATTTAGACGCGGCCCTGCAGGACTTGGCCGAGATCCCCAGCCCAGAGCCTGACGAGGACAGCGGGAAGCTGAGGGCAGCAACTCCGAGAGCCAAAGAGGGTGCAGGCCTCTGAGGCACAGGCGGTGACGGCAGCAGGGACTGGGGACGGGGAGGGGCAGGCGTGGGTAGCCACAGGCTCTGGGCGAGGAGCTGGCTCAGGGGTGCTGCCCGGCTGGGGCTGGGCTCCCGGCAGATGTGGCAGGGCTGGCCGAGCACACATGGGTGGGGGCCTATGGCGCCCTGCGCGTGCGGGTGCCCGGAGACCTCTCTGCAGGCTTGACCCGCTGAGGGCCACCACACCCTGTGACTGGGCTGCTCCTGGCACACGCAGAGGCTCTGTGACCTGCTCGTGGCCCTCGCGCTGGAGTCTTGGCAACGCTATGGGACAGGGGTCTGTGGGCCCGTCTGACACCAGGTCGCTCAGAGAGAGGCTCCGTCGGCCAGTGTGGGAGCACAGGGGAACCCCGGCAGGCCCTGACCGAGGAGACAGGCAGGGTCCACTCCCCACTCCAAAATGATGGAGCCGCCTCAGCTCCCCTCGGACCCTTGAGGACGGAAGCACAGTGGGCGCCAGGGTCACTCACAAGCCACTGTCTTCTCTGTGGCAGAAAACCAAGCCACGAGGGACGGAAGTTCAGGGGTGGTGGCCCAACAAGAAGGTCCCCTCAGGCCCAGGAGAGCCGCAGGGAGAAGAGAGGCTGTGGAGCCCACTCCTGCCTCCAGGGGTCTTTGGAGAAGGCCCCCAGTCCTGCAGCCCCGTGAGGCCAATTGCACAGGAGGGACGCGGGGTGACATTCGACGGGGATTCCTGTGCTATTTGGGAAGGTGCTCTTCTCTCTGAAAATGGGTCCAAGGTGGCTTCTCTCAGCCCTGGCTTTAGTGGCTCTCCCATGCCACTTGGGATGAAGGATCCCAGCCCAGACCCAGACTCTGCCTCAGCCCTCCCTGGAAGCCCCACGGGCATCCTGAGCTCAGCATGCCCACACCAGACCTGCTTCCCCTTCCCGCCCCCTTTGCCTCCCTCGGTCTCTGCAGACACTCAGCCAGCAGCTCAACCCAAGATCTGGCCGTCTCGGATCTCGGTGTCTCGGATCCCTGATGCCTCCAGAGCCCCTGGATTGGGAACTCCCCTCCTCCCCACCCTGCAGTCTGGGTCCCCCTTAGAACATATGTCAGCTCATGTCACCACCCGGCTCAAGCCCTCAGCAGCTGCCCGACCGCACCTGGAACAACATACCAATGGCAGGGCTCCTGCGGTCCCCACCCTCTGCTCACATGGCCCCATGATGTCCACGATCACCCTGGCCCTCGGCTCCTCTGCACGCCAAGCTCAGACCCTCTGCCGGGTGGCTCCCTCTGCTTCCTGGGGCCCTGCAGCTCCTCCAGGCCTCAGTTCAGATGCCCCCCAGAGAACCTGCCCCAGCGAGTGTCCACCCGGGGTCTCGGGGAGACTGGGCTCAGCTTCTTCTCTGTGTCTGTCCCCTCCCTAGACAGCATCACCTGGCTGAGAGGACAAGAGGGTCCCAAAGCATCTGTGGCTCCTGCTGTGCTCTGCTTGGGACCCTCGGGGCAGGACATAGGTCTGGAGGTGATTCTCGGATGATGTGGGCTGGTGGAGGGCAGGGCCCACTCAGGTGCAGCCGGACTTGCTCTGCAAGGGAAGAGCAATGCCCCCCACGTGGGGCCAGGGCCACTCACCCAGGCCATGCACCAGCAGGATGGGAGCCTGGGGGTGGGACTGTCAGGCGGTCAGCAGGTGTTAACCAGCATATCGGAGGCACAGAAGCCCTACAACGCTCTGAGTGGGCAAGGATGGATGAGAAGGGGCCAGGCGTTGGGGACCCGGGGGCCAGGTGTGAGCATCCTGGATAGCCTGCTGCTGGCGTTCTGGTGGGAAGCACAGGTGGCACTGGTGGTGGGCCCAGAGGAACCCGCCATGGCTCAGAGCCACAGCAGAGCCCTGGGATGTGTGCACCAGCCCATCCCCCCCCCCCCCCCCCCGCACACACTGTGTGACTTGTAGCCCGGGGTTGTTCCCATGCCTGGGGACACTGTCCCCATGCAGTGAGGGCCACCTGCCAACAGGATGCTGACCCCTGGTGTCAGGAGGTGGCTGAGGCTAGGGCCACCCCATGGCAACTGTTGGCCCAAGGCTCAGACAGGCTCTGCCCAGTGCAGAAGGCAGGGCAGCCCTGGGCCCAGGGAGGGTCAGGTGGGGGCAGGCATTGAGGGACCCAGAGAGGGAAGCAGGACAATTAAAAATCGAAGTAAAGCCCACACGACTCTGCCAGCCTTGCCACATTAGGTACCTGTGGGGGATACGGGGAGGCTGCCTCTTGGTTTTGTGGGCCCTGCTCTGCCCCTCCACCGCACACTGACCCCTTCTCCGACAGGTGCCCGCACAGCCCCTCTGAGGAAGCCTTCACTCCTTGCTCTCCTGAACCCTTTTGGAAAAACCACTGTGCTTGCTCTGTGTGAACAAAACTGTCACCCAGCAGAACTGAGAGGCCACTGCGGCTGTGGGGGACCCAGCCTCCCCTCTGAGGTTAGGCCGTACAGCAAACTCCCAAATGGAACCGCGCTAAGAGAAAACGCAACGGAAGGCTGCCTGGACAGGGGACCTCGCGGACGCACAGTTCAAGAACAAAACCGGTTAAACGTCTGTGACAACGCTTGGCTTTAATGGTACAGTTGATTGGTACTTGATTCCAGCGGTGCCCACAGTGGCCCCCGCGCTCCCACATGCACCCCAGATAAATGGATCACAGCAACGGGGGGACAGCGAGCCCCTGCGGGAGTCAGCTTGGCGGCCGGTGGAAATGTGTTAACAGGATCCATCTCCCACATGGGACTCACTGCGCCTTTGATGAGACCTTCTCCAGAAGAGGGAGGTCTCCCCCACCTGAGAGCGGGGGTCGAACCCCGTATGCTGCGCTCACAGCTGCTCCCTGATTGAGGGCTCCTGGGCGTCACACAGGGAAGCAGGTCAACAACCTGGAGAGCGGGCAGGGGGCTGGCCAGAGGGCCGCAGCCACACCTCCTGGGCCCTGCGACCGAGGGACGGCAGCCCTCTCTGGGTATCCTGCACTTGCCCCAGAGCGGCCACCGCACCCATGATGCTGCAGAAGTTCCGCAGGCGCAGCTCTGATAGGGAGCCGTGGGCAAGAAGGGCAGCACTGGGGGAGTCCCACAGGGACCTGCCAGAGCCGTCTGCAGGCTGGTTCCTCCTGCTCTGAGAGGGCACTGTGCCACGTCGGGAGCCCTGAGCTGAGAGCGCGTGCTGGAAGGCAAGGAGGTAAAGTTCTGACGGTGGCGGGACCTGTGACAGCACAAAGCCACCCGGCCCCTGGCAAACCAGGGAGAGCCGGTCAGGAGGAGTCCCGGGGCAAGTCCACAGCCCAGACACTGACCTGGCACGTGCTGGTCTCCCTGGCAGGCGGTCAGCCATCCTGGGCACTGTCCCTGGTGAGGCTGCTGCGTCCTTTGTCAGGATCAGCACTGCCCGGCCAGCACCTCCCTGTTAACATCCGCATCAGCTCTTCCCTTTTCCCCCTTACAGTATTTATTTAGTTGTAAATAAGCGTTCTCACAAGCGTTCACAGCCACTCCCACGGCCACCTGCATTACCCGCTCTGGACGCCCATTAGAGCCCAGGCGCGTGTCACTGGGCAACTGATCAGTTCCCATGTGCCCACCTGAGAAGGCCTTTCAGATCCTATGGCTCCCGTGCAAGGAACACCCCAGACTTCGTCCCCTGGTCATGTCCCTCCTGCCCCCCTTTCTGTCCCAAAGAAAGCCCAAATGAGGAAAGAATGGTCAGCGGAAAGCGGTCATCCTGGGCAAGGACATCAGCAGAGCCATGATGGGGGCTCCCCTTGGAGACAGGAGAGGCCCCTTCCCTGGGTGGGCAGGGCCCGGGCACCGCCCTTCCTGATGCTCCCACCCAAGTCGCCTCCTTGGTGTCATCAGTGGCTCTCACGGAGGAGCCGCCGAGCCCCACTCCAAGGAGCAGCTGGATGACACCCGCCAGCCGGGACACTCCCAGGTGACTTCCCAAGGAAGCCCACTCGGGCCTCGCTGTGTGCAATCAAGACCCACCGTCGGCTGCCTCGGTACTGGCACCAGGACGGACGCCAACCACGTGCACACATGGTCACGCACACGCACACATACTAGCACACGTGCAATGTGAGTGTGAGCTAGAACACACTCCCTTTTCACACTCCCCTGCTCACGCCTGCTCATATGCACACGTGTTCACACACATGCTTGCACATTCACACGCTCTTCTGGGCCCTCGGTGTGAAGACCGGGGACCCCAGGTGTGGCAGTGGTGAGCTCGCCGTGGCGTCCTGGCACAGCACTCCTGAGGGGAAGCCTCTTTCCTCACTCCCCAGGCGTGTGGCAGGGGACTTGGGTAGGGAGGGGCAGCGGCAACAGTGGGGCTGCCTGGGCCAGTGGAGAGCTGTCCTGTCTGGGTGTTGTGGGGCTGTGTGCCCTGGCCCAGCACCAGGGACTTCCAACTCCGTCTCGAGGTCCACTTGGTCAGATGTGTGGGCCCTGCTGGACAGGGAAGCCCCCTTCATCTTCCTGGGCACCTGGCGTGGAAGGTGCTGTTACATTCCATTTAGAATGGGCTTGTCCAGGGGTTGTGAATAAATGACCGGTCACTCCAAACCAAAGAAGAGCCACCCAGCATGACCAGATGCAGGGAAACGCAGCTGTCCGTGATCCTCGACTGCACGCCCTGGTTCCCTCACTTCCTGCTCCCTGGAGGGGAGTCAGTCACACGGAACAGGGCCAAGCCTCCTGGTGGGTCAAGGGGTGCACAGACCTGCCAAACACACAGGCCAGACCGAGACGCCCAGTGGACAGGGGCCGGTGCCCAGCATGGAGCAGAGCGCACCAGGTGGTGTTGTGCACAGCTTTGCCCTGGTGTGATGAGCGCTCCGGTTCCCAGGTCCTCCATGCCCCAGCCACAGTCAGGATACCAGCCCAGCCCTGCCCCCAGAGGCCCTGGGACTTCAGGCCCTGCCATGCCTTCCTGGGGATTCACTCCCCACCCACAGGGCAAGGCAGGAAGGAGGGGACAGACACTCCAGGTTGAGCCGTGCTGGCCCCAGAGAAGGTGGGACAGGATGGCACAGAGTGTGGTGCCTGACTGGTCGGTACACTCAGATTCTGCCTGTGCTCCACTTCTTTCCGGTCGGAGAGTGAGGTCTGGATGAGGCTGTGAATCAGCGACACCGGAGCTGTGTGGCCGCGAGCTAGCGTGTGGCCGGCAGGTGTGGAAGTCAGGGCCCTCGGGCGTGCCAATCTTGGTGGCGTGCAAGGCACCTGGCCTATTGGAAGGAGACACAGAGTGTGGCCTCTTACCAGGGAGGCGGGGCCAGGGCTCCTAAGCTGCAGACTTCAGTGACAGGGCCCTGGAGGCTTCCAACCTGGTTCCCAGTGATATCAATGCACTGGCAACCCAGCCCTGTCCCACATCCCCCGTGCTCCTATCCCACCCCTCAGCCTCCACAGCCCCCAAATCCTCCTGGTTCCCACCTCTGCTTCCACTCAGAGGAAAAGGGGGCTGGCCAAGGACCCAGCCAGAGTTCCTGGCTCACCACAGGACCCAGGATGTGCACGGAAGCAGGGCCTACCCACAGCCCCAGAGGGGTGGACAGGCAGCAGCCTCAGCCCACCTCTGCTCCAGCCAACACACTCCTAGCATTTCCTCAGTTCCCTGCAGAAGGCTTGGTCAGAGGGGCCAGAAGGACGTGGGCTCTTCACAAAGCTCCGTCGGAGGACTGGACGTGCTGTCCAGGCAGGTTTACAGCCCAGAGGAGGCTCCGCAGTGCCAGCCTTGATTTAGATGTGGGAGTTCCACAGGGTGAGACCCCCAGGGAGCAGGGCCACCACCTGCAGAGCAAGCCCAGCGCCCGGGAGCCAGGCCAGGGAGAAGGCCACCCTATCTTCCTCCAGGGTCCCACCCACCACCCCTGTAAGCTCGCGGGGCGGCCCTCGGGGGTGCAGGGCTGGGGTGCTGGGGTGCAGGCACTTGTGTCCGAGTGGCACAATGCCAAGCCCGCTGCTCTGGAGAGGACTGGCCTTTCATTGCAGAAACAGGATTTCTAATGGATGAGAATTAAGAAAACTCATTAAGCTAATTAGTTGCTGCATAAGACTGAGGCCAGCAAACACACACTGGCAGGGAGGGCCTCTCAACATTCGCTTTAATTTAAATTGAACTGGAGCAAGGAGGACATGCAAGCTCTGGCTGCACCCGGGCTCCCGCCAGCCAGTGCTGGCACATGCGCCGCCCTCACCCCGCCGCAGCCCTCCTGCATGGTGGGCTTCTTGTTGTTACTTGTCTAGGTGTGACCTGCCTCAAGAATGCTCCATGTGCAAACAGATGCGTTCAAGATGCTTTCCATTGAGCAAAAGGATGGGATTTTGGAAAAAAATCTCTGCCCAGTTTTCTTTACAGACGGAGCCTCCCCTAGTGCATTTAAAATACGATTTGGTGTAAGGAAACTCTATGAATACTCAAGATTCCTCAGCCCTTCCACCTCCTCAACCAAGGGCTTCCCTCTCTCAAGATCCTAGCCACTGAGCTTTCCTCCTCCCTGGGCCCCAGGCTGCAGGCTCCATGGCCCCTCCCACCCAAGGCCCTGCCCACATGACTCCTCCCACCATCAGGCTCCGCCCACCCTCAGACTCTTCCTAGCCCCTCCCACCCAAAGCTCTGCCCATTATCAGGCTCCACCCACCATCAGGCTCCTCCCACCATCAGGCCCCTCCCACCCACCGACTCTTCCTGGCCACAGGCCCCTCCCACCCAAGGCTCCTCCCATCATCAGGTTCCTCCCACCACAGGCCCCTCTCTCCTGGTGCTGCCTCAACCCCTGCAGTTCTGTCTGCCCCTTGTCCCACTTGCTCTCCTGCAATTCAGCTCCTCCTCCTCCCCTCACCAGCCCCTTCTCCCAGAGGGAGACACCCTGAGTCTCATGGGGAGGCGCTGTCCTGGGGTCCAGGCACCTGCCCTCCAGCCCTGGTCATTCAGCCAAGACAAGTTCCCCTGAGGAGATTCCTGAGACTGGAGAAAAATCGTTTCCCAGACAGTCGGTCAACTAGTATTGATTATTGATCGACTCACTCTGCAGGAGCTGTGGTGGGCTGAGGGGGTGAAGAGGGGACAGAAGAGGGAGGAGGTCTGCCCTGCTTCTGTGAAGCTGCTGGCCAGGTGGAGAGAGGGGACACTGCTTCCCAGAAGCAGCACAACCAAGTGTCCAACATTATCAAGAGCAAGCAGAACCATCCTCAGCCCTGAGGGAGCCCAGAAGCAGGGGAGGGCGCTAGGCTCTGGGGAAGCAGGCGGAGCCCCAGAGAGTCCCACTACTCCAACAGACCCACAGAGCAGGCCAGTGTCTGGAGGCCTCCCTTTGGCCGCTGGCTTGGGCAAGCAGAGGCAGCAATGGGGTTGGTGGCCGGGTCTGGAGTCAGAAGCCTGACCCAGCTGTCCCCCCCAGCAGGCTGGCCTCCTCACTGTGTCCCCCCCCAGCAGCTGGCCTCCTCACTGTGTCCCCCCCCAGCAGGCTGGCCTCCTCACTGTGTCCCCCCCCAGCAGGCTGGCCTCCTCACTGTGTCCCCCCCAGCAGGCTGGCCTCCTCACTGTGTCCCCCCCAGCAGGCTGGCCTCCTCACTGTGTCCCCCGCAGCAGGCTGGCCTCCTCACTTTGCCCACAGCCCTGGGCAGTTCCCACCTGGACCCCTGCCTGCAGAGGGGATGCTTTATTCCACTTTGTTTTCTTTCCCACTTGGGCAGGAGACAAAGACCAGCTTCCCTCCTGAAGCTGCCCTGCATGGCACAGGCCAGCAGGACTCAGAGGGAAAGCGGAGGCAGAGGCTGGGGCCTCCAGCACCAGAGCAGAATCCTCTCTGGGTGACGGGGAAAAGGAAGGTGGTGGGCCCAGGTGCAGGACGCCCAGCCTGTCACACAGAGCCGCATGTCGCGTTCTCAGCTGGGTTCCTTTGCCGAGCACTGGAAGAGAAGTGAGAGTCCCCTGAGAGCAAATCGACTCCATCAAATCATGGTGGCCTCTCGGGCCCCACTACTGTGCTTGCTCAGGCAAGGGGCTGCCAGGCTGCAGAGGGCTGGCAGGAGGGGAGGGTGTCAAGGTCCCCATGCCGTGACCTTCAGCAGGCAGAGGAAGGACACTCAGACGGGGACAGGGGACTTGCACTTCTTTCCTGTCCCCCCACCAGGAAGGCAGCGTGGGAATAAGGAGAGGGGGCTCAGTTCGACTGCAGGGACTTGGCCCTTCCTCCCCTCTTGCCTGCTCCCTCCCTCCTACAACCACAACCCCTGCTCCTTCCAGCCAGGACGCTGCAGGGGGGCCCAGTCAGGCACAGAGGATCCACTTCCGCTTCCGCACACTCCTAACCTAAGAGGCCATCTCCGCCTCCATGGGGCTGCCCCCCACCTGAGTCCTTGCTGGCCTTGGGTGTGCATCCACAGACCCTGTGAGGACACACACCCACGAGTAAACAGAGACACGTTTATGGAGAGACACGAAGACCCAGTTGTGGGTGCACACGGCAGACACAGAGTCACACGTACACTGGACCCAGGCCTCTCACCCGTGCACACCTCTGCACAGAACACGCTTGCACGCCATGCACATCCTGCTTGGTGATGCCCCTTCTGTTCCCTGGCCTCAGGACAGCTGTCCTGCAGATTCCAGAGGTGAGACAGCCGGACCTTCCCTTTGGTAAGAGATGGGGCTGGACTCTGAAAGCAGCTAGACCTGGCAGAGGACAGAGGCCTCAGACTCAGGAGACACCCAACTCAGCTTCTGGGGGCCGGCACGGGAAGGGCTCTGGTCCTGCTCCTGTCCCTTATGTCTGCAGAACCTGAGAAAAACTCTCAGCTCGTCCTCCCTCCTCAGCAGTGGGGGGCTCAGGGCCCCTCCATGGAACCCCCTGGTGAGCCCCAGAGGCCCCCCACCCCTCAGGGCGGTGACAGAAGTGGCTGGCACCTGGCTTCCACCGAGACGCGTGTTCTGTCAGGCCCGGGGCCTGTGGCAGCCGGAAAATGTTTCCATACCTGATATTAAAGCAGCTGTCTCCTGCCTGCTCGGCGCCCACACAGCCTGTCTTCATGGAGGAGGGAGACCCGGCGGGCACAAGGCCCAGGCGCCTGGGAGGCCTCACATAGGCCCAGTGGGCACCCTGCTCCCTGGGGGGACACACCAGCCCCACCGGCCTCCACAGCTTCCAGAGGAGTCTGCCTCCACCACCACCCGGGGGCAGTGCCCAGCTCCATCGCCCCAGCCCAGGAAGATGAGTGGCTGAGGGGCTCAGGAAGGGGCTGGGGGCTGCTCCCGTCCCTAGGAGGCTGCTGGGGAGACTTCACTGTGGTAGGGGTGTTGGCCTCGCAACCCAGACCCTTAGAAAGAACCCCTGGGCCAGGCCTGGGCTGCCCGGGGCCACCCCACCCGAGCAGCCTGGCTTTGGCGTTTCTCACCTCCTGGGAAGGCGGGGCCCACCAGGAGTGCGGGGCCTGGGAGGTGGCCCTCCCTGCACTCCCGCATCCACCAGTCCCTCTGGGCCGACTGGGTCATCTGCTGTGTCACTGTGCTAATGCCGCTGTTTTACACGGTTACCCCGAGTTCTAGGGTAGAGAACTACTAGGCAGCATTTACTGATCACAGCGCATCGCTCCCGGCCTTGCCAGCCAGAGGCAAGGAGCCGGGGAGAGTCTGCACCCCTGAGGGCTGGTCCCCTCTGTCCCGCCCAACCTTGGGGAGGGCCCTGACTCCAGGACCCTGCCCAGAGCCTCTGGGCAACATGCCACCTGTGGGAAGGGACCTCTCACCTGAAGGAACCATCCCTCACCTGAGCACACCTCCTCCCCCACCACTTCCGCTGCCATCCTGACCCCCAGTGACCACCGCCCCATCGCGGAGGTGACGAAGTCCTCATTATGAGCACAGAGGCCGAGAGATGCCCCTGTAACTCTGCCCCTTGGGGTTTGTTTTGTGCTCCTCTGAAGTCCACCGAGGGGGCTGCGTGTGTCTCCATGTTGCAGATTTTCTACCCTAACCCTGGACTGTTTCAAGCCCCCTTGTCCCTTGGCTGGGGAGAGCAACATGCTGCCTTGGGATCAATGGACACGGGGCTGTGAGCAGGACCCCTCCCAGGGCAGGGTCCCAGGCTGGTGCTGGCTCCACCGCCCTCTGCCCTCGTGGGAACCCACACGGCTCTGCCCCAAGCCCCCAGGGGCCTGTTTGCTCCCCAGGGGGGATTCCAGGCTACCAGGAAGCCACCCATTGTGACCAACCCGCTTCCCAAAGTTGCCCCCAGAGCATGGTCCTCAGGAGAGCAGGGTCTGCGCAGGCATGTCGGCTCCCGGGAGTGCCTCCCCCTCCCCTGGGAGAGCCCTCTGCCCCTGCCCCCACCATCTGTCACTCTGCCTCCCTGTTCTGACCCCACCCCTCCCTCTTTGAGTCTCTCCACTAGTTACTCTCTGCACCCTGTGAACCTCCCCTCTCGCTGGGTCCCACTGCCCTGTCCTGCCCTTCCCCACGTCCCCAGCACTCTGGCCCTCCTACCTGGGCCCCCACCTGACAAGGCTCAGCACCCCTCCACCTACCGCCAAGCCCATCTCCAGCTCTCGGGGCAGATCTTACAGCACAAGGATTTAATTGCATGTCAAAATTAAATCTCTTTTGATGAAGAACAATTCAACTACGGCTCTGCCTAATCAAATTAACAAAGTCTTTTTTGATTTTCAATTATCTTCTTCACAGGAACACTTTATCCGAGGCTCCGGCGATGGTGTCCGACAGTCTGCGCATTCACAATGAGAGGCCTCATCTGGATGCGCTGACCAGAGCCCACCCTGTCCCTCACCCTGGACCCAGCGAGGGCTCCACAGAGCCTCCAGGTGAGCTGGAGGTGCGGGCTGCACCAGCAGGGCAGGGGGTGCTCTGGGCAGGATCTGTCCTTTGGACATGGAGCAACATGAGTGGGGCTGGGTCCAGGAGAAGGAGCTGGAGGTCACTGAGCACTAGCCTCAGGCTTTTTTTTTTTTGGTGGTGCTGGGGTTTGAACCCAGGGCCTTGTGCATGCCAGGCAAGCACTCTAGAACTGAGCTATACCCCAGCCCTAGCCACGGGTCTTTTAAAGGCACCCCGCCCAGTTCCTGCCTCACATTCTGCACACCCCAGTGAGCACTGGATCCTCTCCCTCAGTCGACTGGCACCTAAGATTATCAACAGACTCCGTGCCTCCAGACCAGAGCCGTGGATGCAAATATTCTTCAAGCACCTACGTAGCATTATATTCTAGTAGTCACACCAAAAAGGCAAAAAGAAACCAGCCAGGTAAACGTTAATACGTCATTCCACAAACCCAGCATGCCACCAAGGTGGTCACTGCCAAGACAGAATCAGAGTGGAAGCCTCCCCCAGGGCAGGCGGTTCTTTCTCTGGACCAAGTCTTTGGATCAGTGTGCAAGCCACACTCGCGGCCCTCTCACTGCCCTTGCACAGCTCACGGCACGGCCCTGGCAGTACAGGCCCAGAGCTGCTTGGCGGTTGGCTTCAGTGTTCCCATCCACTGTCACAGGGCTTGGCGTCACGGGATCAACGGCCACTTGTGCAGATGTGGCCCCTTACTGAAGTGCATGCAGGGTGGGGTGGGAGCAGAATTTTCCTTAGGGAACCGTAGCCTGTTTCCCCAGAAGGAACCCAGCAAGGCTCAACTCCCGCACAGCAGGACCCGACAAAGCCCGAGACCTTGATGGGTTTTTAGTTTGTGCCCAGGTGGTCTGGACGCACATGGCCACTGGGTGTGGAGGCCTGTGCTGTACATCGGAGCGAACGGTCATTCCAACAGAAGTGACTGTGTGCAGTGGCCCCGAGACACCTGCTGGGGGGGTAGACCAGCTGTCTACATGGCCCCCCTCCACCTGCTTCCTGGGGTCAGGAGCCCTGGCCACTCTGCCTGTCCTGTTTGTGTCCCACCTGTGTCACCAGAGAGCCTCTGTGACGATGGCACAAAAGCTGGACTTTCTCGAAAGCACATCTGGGTTGGTCAGCCAAGGCTCAGGGGACTGTGGCAAACCTGCTCCCCATGTCCCCACAGTAGGGACCTTGGCCAGGAGGCCCAGCATAGGCAGGACACCCTAGCCATGGGGCCCATGCAGCCACCAGCGTCCCATTCTCCTCACCTAAGACCTTTCCAAACTGGCCAGAGCCACCACCTCCGCACGGCCAGCCGCAGACGGCTGTCAGACGTCATTCACCCCTCGTCCTGGGCAGCACTGCCGACCGCCACCCCGGGCCTCTGCAGCCCCATGTTCCTTGGACATGTCCTGGGGACACCAAGTCAGGGGACAGGGGGCCCGGCCAGGTGTTCTCAGTGCTGCTGAGACTGCAGAGGGGGGCAGGACTGATTTTGGTGTCCGGGGGAAGTCACCTTCCTGATGGGCCTGGACCACTGGGGACCACGTTCTAGGACTGTGTGGGCGCATTTCCGATTCCGTCTCCCCTCTCACAGGCACTCCCACCGCCTGCTCCCTGTCCTGCAGAGAGCATGACACGGTCGTGGGAACAAGTGTGTCCCTAGAGGAGAGATAGCCCCCAGTCCCTCCTCCTCTCCTTCACCGGTGCCCTCTCCAGTGTCTGGCTTTGGCCCGGGATAGCCATTGCCCGGAAGGCCCAAGATGGCCAGCCACATGGCCACCCTGCCCACGGGGCTGGGGAGGGGTCACGGCGCCGTCAGCCCTCTGCAGAGGCACCCCGTCAGTCACGGCCAGCAACTTGCGCCCTTCAGCACACACACTTGTTTGATCAAAGACTTAGTCCCTTTCCCTCCCCTCCCAGCACCAAATCCAGGCTTTCTTGACAGAATTAATTGCTGCTGATTAAATTTCATTGCTGAAGGACCAGGCTCCCTGGAGGATGCCCTGCCCCAGGTGCCGGCTCCTGCCCCAGCTTGGGAAGAGCTCCTTGTGAAGTCGGGCTTGGTCCTCCGGGGGTCCCAGGAACCCGCCACAGGTGCTGCAGCAGGGAGCCCCTAGCCTGTGGTAGGACGGACGGCCCAGGGCTTCGGACAGCAAGGGTCAGGGTGCCCCCCCACGGCGGTGGCAGACCCAGGGGCTCACCACCACCCCCCACATCTGTCTGGGACGGCCCAGGCCTCCTGCACCCTGGGTCCCAGCACTTCTGACCTCTAATTTCAGAGGTGCAGGGAACCCCAGGCTCCCACCTGTGGAGAGTCAGGAGTTTGGAGGAAGCAGGGCTGGGTGAGGGAGGCAGGAAGGCAGCCCACTGCCCATCAGTGAGGAGCAAGCGCAGGCCTTGTACCCAAAGCCGGGCACAGGGCTAGACCTGGTGCTCCCCAGCAGCTCAATTCCAGGGGCAAAGCAGGGCTCAGCCAGAGTTCCTGCAGCTGCCGGCACCCTCCCCGGCCCAGACAGACGGCCTTGCAAAGTGTGGCCAGCGGCTGTTGTGGTCCAGGTCAGCCAGTCCAGGAGCACACAGGTGGAGAGGGGTCTGAGCCTGCAGGGCTCCTTGGCGCATGGAGAGCCCAGGTGAGGTGAGCAAGGAAGGAAAGGCTGTCTCCCAGGTGGTGCTCACTAGGGCCTGTCAAAGATCCTGGGGCTGAGACCAGTCCACCCACACCTGACCTACCACCCCCCTGCTCTAAGCTTGCAGGGGGTGGCCTCAGGAGGGTGCTTCCAGCCCGGGGGCTCCCCAAGAGAGACCGTACCAGGATTGCAGCAGGTGTGGCCTCAGGCCTTTGGCCATCACAATGCCCTCTGCAGATCTGAAGGATGGACAGCTTCCCAGTCCATGAAGGTGCTGTGTAGGAATCAAAGGGCAGGAGCCAACACTCGAGCCCAAGAGGGCCACGGCAGACCCGGGCCAGGCCCAGCAGGCCACCACCAGCCCAGCAAGTGGGGGAGGAGAGAGAGCAAGGGGCTGTGCTGCCCACCCAGCTGCTGGGACTCCCCACACCCACCGCCCAATGGAGAGCACCTGGATGCTGGCCAACAGTCCCGTGGCCAGAGGACTTTCTTGGGGATATTTTGAGGGTGGAGGGGGAGGCCCACCCCAACTTCCCCAGCATTATCCAGGGACAGCGGAGGCTGCTCGCCAGGACCCTTTCCGGGGGCCTTGAAATGGGGCCTACCCAGGCCGGGCCGTCTCTTCCAGGGCCAGGAGTGCCCAGGCCCCTCAGCCACCTGCCTCCACCCCCTGTAGCTTGTCACCGCGAGGACGAGGACGTATGGGAAGATCATAGCAGGGGCAGAGCCCAGGAAGGGAGTCCCCTGAGCCCCACAAAGGGCAGGCAGGGCTGGCATCAGGCCCTGCAGATCAAACCCAAGCACCCACCAGGTGGGGCAAGGACCTGCCTGGCACAAGACGTGCCCCAGGGAGTCTGAGCGCCTGGAGGGGACACAGGACAGAGAATCAGGGAATCCCACAAAGAGCGTCCTCATCCATCCAGGGCGGGCGGACTGCGGCGTCAGAGCTGCCGGAGAAGGGGCCCTGAGCCGCTCAGGGCCACACTGTGGCCACCCCCAGCCCCTGGCACCCGGAGCCGCCCTCCCGTGGCCTGTCACCTCCTGGTTACAGACAGTGCGACTCCACAGGAGACGGTCTCTCTGGTCAACACCTAGCAAACGGCCGAGCTGGGATCTGCCCCAAGCCAGACCCTCCCGGCGTCCCCACAACACAAAGGACACGGCCTCCTACACCTGGGGGCAGAGGAGGGGAGGGCCCAGGTCACACTCCCCACAAGGTCCCTCGGAGCAGGGAGCCCTCTCCAGGCCCTCCAGGGACTTCCAAATGTCCCCCAGCCTGCATCCCAGCCCTACCGCCCCCAGCAGCGTCCCAGTCCCCGCCTCTCTCCCGACTGGCTGGCAGAGAGGACTGTCCCCCGCCCAGTGCGCGTGGGTGACGTGGCAGAGGCCCATGTTTTGAGCTGTCATCTACCTGTGGGGGGAAGAAGGTAGAGTCCTGCTCTTACACAGTCGCTTTGCACTGTTTCCTAAACGACCGCCCTGCCCCGCCCACAGGCCAGGACCTCTGCTGACCAGGGTCAGGGGAGCAGGGCGTAGGGGCCCCAGGACTCCCTGAGTTCCAGAAGCTTCTCTAGTGCTGCAGCCTCGCTCACAGAGAGTCTTCAGTGGGCGGCAGTGATGGGAGTTTGTCCCCCACAAGGGCCTACGAGAGGGCTGTGGGGTCTGCCTGCGTCCTCGGTCACAGAGTCGGCTCCCTGAAGGAAACCCACAGGCCAGCGACCCCAGGCCCAAGGCAGGACACGGTGGCCAAGGCCCTGTGGACTGTCCCAGGCCTTCACAGACCTGCCCAGCACAGTACCGCCCTGGCCACAGAGCACCCACTGAGTGGGGCGGGCCACTCAGGCAGCCCCCGGGGGCCAGAAGAGGAAGCCGAGGCCCAGAGGGGAGGCTGAGTCGGACCCACCGAGGACTGGCAGTCTGGCCCACCCCAGAGCCCAGCACCTGGAGGGGCACAGGGGAGCTGCTGCTTCTGGTAACAGGTAAAGTTCCTCCCACCCTCACAACGCCAGCAGAGGACCCGGGTGCCGGGAGCCAAGGGACGCGCCCACTCCTGCTGAGCCACACCAGGCCACGTCGGGTGGTGGTGAGCGAGCCCCTGCTGTGTCCAGGCGTGTGTGTGTGTGTGTGTGTGTGTGTGTGTGTGTGTGAGAGAGAGAGAGAGGGCATGTCCTGTGTGCACGTGTGCTGCACATGTGTCCTGCACGTGAACGTGCACCTCCTCTGACCACGGACCTCCTGGGCCCCCACTTGGCTCACCTGCCATGGCGGGAGGGCTCTGTCGTAGGCTGGACTTGGGGGAGTCGCGCCCAGGCCAGAACAGGGCCCTCTGGAGCCTAGAAAGCACCCAGGCAGGGCCACGGCCCAGGGAGGTACCAGAAGAGGGAGAGGCCCTTGCCCAGGGAACCCTGTTGAGCTGGTCACCTCCCTACTCCCGGAGCCTGCTCCTCACGTTCTCAGAAACACAAGGGTGGTTTCCAGCTGTGTCCACACGCCAGCCGCCTGCAGGTGCCTTCCGTAGCCACCAAACCAGGCATTTTTTAGGGGGGGGTCCCAGGGGCTGAGCTCAGATCAGGGGTTGGCTCGCCCAGCAGGCCGGCCAAGCTCACTCCTTCCTGCCTTCAGCCGCACTGCCCCCAGTGGCCAGGCTGGGAGGCCGTGTCCCACGCCTGAGAGTCCCATGTGGCCCTAGCAAGACTCCCTTCCGAATCAGCCAGCCGGGAAGACCCTCTTTGTACACGGCCCCTTCTAGATTTTCCAGAGGATGGTGCGGGGGGTGGGGGAGTGCAGGCAGTGGGCAGCTCAGGGTCAGCTGGGCCTTGGGGACACTGAGGCTGGGCAGCCCTCTCCAGGAGACATCTTCCTGCCCAGACACCAGGGAGGAGCCGCCTTTCTCCAGTGGGGGTAGGACCTTGGGCCTCTGGCCACCAGCGCTGCTTCCTCCCTCCCGGCCCCTCCTGCTCCTCAGCCAGTCCCTGTCACTTCTGCTTGGCAGCCTCTCTTGCTGGCTCTGCAGATCCTCTCCCCAGCCGCTCTGGTCAGAGCCTTCAAGCCTGCTGTCCACGGCCTGTGGTCCCTTTGAGCCAGGCTCCTGCCTCGGCCTCCAGGACAGACCCGGCTGTCTTCCCACCCCCCTCCTGCACCACCAGTGACCCCCACTGTCGGGGCAGAACCCAGATCCCCAGCCTCATCTCACCTCCACCACTTCTCCCCCGACACCTGCCCAGGCCAGAGCGGGGAGAAAGGAGGGTCTGGAACCCAGCACAGGGGCCAAGATTCAGCTCCCAACCCCTTGGCTGTGAGGCCGGCCTCTAATCCACCTCCCCTGAGCCTCAGTTTCCGCACGCCCATCCTGGGGGTTGTGATAACGCCTCCTGCATCATTACGTCCGACTTCAAGTTCATGACTTGTCTGCCAAATAAAATGTGTCCACTCGTGTGCACACGTCCCCGTGGGTGCCTGCGTGTACCTGAACCTGTACGTGGGTGCCTGTGAGTCTGGCGGGGTACGTGGAGACACCAGGCCTGTGGGACAACCACTGTGCTTTGTTGGGCAGCACACCTGCTTTCTGAGCCTGCTTCTTCATCTGCAGACAGGAGCTGGGCTCCAGAACCCAGTCCCTCCCTCCCGGATCCTGGGCTCCCTGACTGTGGCTGGGAGGGTGCGTGCTGCCGCCTGGTGGACAGAACACGCATAGCAAGGCTGCCCACCAGTGCTGGCGATGGGGCTGCCACACAGAGCCCTGGCCCCTGGTGCCTGCTGCCGATTGCTGCCCATCCCCCTGTGAAGTGGAGCTGTAAGGGTGCGTCCTTGTGGGCTGGTGTTGAGGGTGAACGAGATCTGTAGAGAAGCCCTGGGCCTGCTGGGCTCTCGGCTCCGACGTGGGATTGCTGAGCTGTCTGAGGCGTCCCAGGAACACAGAGCTCCTCCCAGGTGGCCCCGGGGCTTTGGGCTTGGCTCCGCTTCCCCCTCCCACGTTCACCTCCTCTGGCTGCACCGTGGCACCCACGTCAGGACAGGAGAGAGGCCCATGCAGAAATGTGGAAGCCGGAGGCGGCCCTTGGCCCGACCGCTCCTCCTCTCGCCAGTGGTCACTCCTGAATGCTCGCTCAGGCAGGTGGGGAGGCAGCTTGAGGTCCCAGCTCTGGCACCCAGTGGCCTGTGCTCCCAGGCACGCTGTTTAACCCTCTGTGCCTCCCAGAGGGGAGACAGTTCATGGGACAAGTTGGTGCAGAGCTGAGCTCTCAGCCTGGCCCTCGCAGCTGTGTGGTCACACCTGTGCTGCTGTCACTGGGGCTGCACACAGCCTTCCAGCTCCTTCTCCTGCTGGGGCCGCGACAGGACTGCCCTTCCCACACATTCCAGGTTGGGCACCTCCAGGTGGCTCGCTTTGGTCCTTGGGGTTGGGGCTCTGTTGTTTCTGGCAGAAGTTGGCAGAACGTGGGTTCAGGGACTACGTTCTCTTTCCTTCCACCCAGCAACCAGCACCTGAGCCCTAGAGTGGGGGCCACACAGGGCAGACTGGCCAGCAACCCACAGTGAGCCAGAAATCAACCTGAATTTTAAGCAGAACTTGATCTGAGGCTGTTTGTTCCTGAGCACGACTTGGCGTATGCTGACGGCTACCTGTTCTTACCCTCCAGAGTTCTCTGAAGTCAAACCTCTCCTTCTCACTTGTCTTAACATACACTTACTAAGCAGGAGTCGACGACACACACGTTCCCTTTGTCAAGTTTAGAATGCCAGGCAGGAGTACCAGGGAAATTTGCAGTTCACAGTGCGTCATGAACTGGATGAGCAGGAGGTGACGCGCAGCTCCGAGGTGTTTCCCTCCCGCACTCAGAACCTTCCGGAGGTCCACGGGCTTTCACATGCTGGCCCTGGTGCCCACTGCAGAGCTGCCTGCCCGCAGCAAAGGGGCAAAGGCGGGGGCTGCCCCCTTCCACTCGTGGCTCCTCGCCACTCCCCGGGGCCATCTCCCTTGTTTATGAAAGACAACGTGCCAGGAGGGGAAGCCGAGCCAGCCTATGCCCGCAGCTGCTGGGTGAGCAGGTGAGGCGCCCAGGAGAGGCTGGATGCGTGGTCCCTGGTGCCACCTAGTGGCGCGGGTCGGCACTGCTGGGAGCCCCTTGGCAGGAGGCACCTGCGGTTCTCTGGCAGGCAGAGGGGCCAGCACTGGGATCGTCACGAGTCTGACTCTCCCCTGGGACCTGGGCATCTGGAGGAAAGGACAGAAGGCACCGGGAGGAGGAGCACCAGGCGGCCTGGGGACAGCAGCAGGTCCAGGTGCAGACAGCCTCGGCCGGCAACAAATCACTTGCACACAATGGTAACGCAGGGCAGGCCGGAGGCCAAAGCCCAGCCACGCTGGCCGCACCCCTGGGATGGGGCCTCTGAGTGCAGGTGGGCTCCTCTGTCCACCCACAGACACTCACTGTGATGTCCACCCAGACTGGCACCTCGGTGCCCAGCTAAGAAGGGAGTAATCCTGGCCAGCAGCAGCCTGTCCTGTGTCCACTGCAGGTGGCAGGCAGACCTCCCAGGGGGTGACAGAAAACAGACCACAGGAGACAGGCAGGGGCACGTATCCACGAGGGTCCCCACCCGTCCTAGTGGCCTTTTCTGAAAGCTGTGACCCTGCCACGCCCTTCCTCCCCGTCACTTAGAGATGTCTTCTACCCAAATGAGGAGCTCGCCCTGCGCTGCCTCAGGCACCGCCCCCAGCCCCGGGCACCACTGCTGGGAAGAGCCAGGCACCGGGCACCTCTCCCTAAGCGGCCGGGGAGCCGAGCAGAGCGGGGCAACAAGCCAGGCGCGAGGTCGGAGGCGGGAGAGGGCGGCAGACAGGGAGACGCCGCGAGCCTCGGAGCAGGAAGGACCCAGGGGCGCTGTGAAGAGGCCATGAGCCTCCAGGGCCTAAAACAGCCGTCCAGAGCACCCTGAGGATGGACAGCCCATCCCAAGAGTGACCACGGCCACCCCAGTGACCGGGCTGACAGGGACCCTGGCTCCCTAGGCAGACTGTCCCTTGAGCCTCACGCCAGCCCTCCCTGGGGACCAAGTGACTAGGACCAGATTGTTGGTCTGTTTTATTTTCACCCCCCCGGGCTGACACCGCGCGGTCCTCACCCCCTCAGGGAGCCACTCAGAGCCCTGTGCGCAGGAGGGGTCCACTCGTCCCTGCTCGGGGCACAGCAATGGCAAAGTCCAGCAAGAGTCCTGGGACCTCAGAGTTCCTGGCCCCTCGGGGGCTGGCAGTGAGCAGCCCGAGGGAGCGTGAGTGTCTCCAAGGGCCCGTCGGGAAGCATGTCCCCTGCCGGGCGTCCTCCTGGGGCAGGCAGCGCTGTCCACGCCCTCTCCCTGGAGGGGCCGCGCTCAGAGTCTGGCTCTCCCTGGAGTGACGAGGAGCTGGCCAGGTGGTCGGCACTGCCAGAGGATCTGGTCCACTGCCCTGGTGGGCAGCTGTGCATGGGGACGTGTCCCCGTGTGCTGACCCCACACCCAGCACACAGCAGGGTGGAAAGGCAGGGCCCAGGTGGGGCTCTGCAGGTGAGAGTGCCCCCCACTGGGCCGGGATGCCTGAGGGGTGCAGGTGGGGGCCTGGCAAGGAACCGGTCCCAGCAGAGCGGGCAATGGAGACGTGCAGGGCCTCGTCAAGAACACCCCAAGGCCCCTCCTGAGCAAACCCCTTGCCTGCCTTAGGGGACACCACTAGGGACAGGCCATTCTGACTGGACAGAGCATGATGGCCCCCAGCGCCTGCGGGAATCGCCCCCCAGGGGCCACTACACGCGCCTCATCAGTACGGTGAGCTGCACCCTGCCCAGCGTCCCCGAGGTCCCCTGTCCTGAACCAGGCTCAGTGCCTGTGGCGAGCCTCAGTCATGGAAAGTGAGGTCCCCTCGGCATCAGATGGCCGCAGCTGCCCCTCCACAGGCACTGACCGTGGCCCCCTGGGGCCCTCTAGTTCTCCTGCTCTGCAGAGGAGGTCACTGAGGTGCAGGCAGAAGGGCCCTGCCCAAGGTCAACGGCAGAAGTGGCCAAGCTGAGAGGTGAACACAGCCCGACCTGGCCAGTGGGTCTCTGCACAGGCAGCCGGGTCCTGGCTGTGGGCAGGCTGCCCTGTGGACACAGCCCCTCCGGCGGGGAGGAGGCCTCGTCTGCCGAGCCTGCCGGCAGTGCTGCAGGCCCAGGTGGCCCCCTGCACCGGAGGAGCCTTGTGGCCCCGGCCTCTTGCACCAGGGGGTCCCAGGGTCAGCCAGGCCTGAGGGCCGACAGGACCCCTCCCCAGGACTGGAGAAATGGGCCAGAGAGCAAGGTCACATCTCCACCCGGCCAGGAGGGTCTGTCCACCCCCCAGCTCCCGGGTGGCAGCCCTGGGCTCCTGGGGCCTCCAGCAGAAAGGAAAATTCCCTCCGGGACAAGCGGAGGCGGAGGAGGCCGGGGAGGGAGGCGCCATCAAAGCCCCTCGGCCTGCACACTGAGGCCCGGAGCCCCTTGCAGCCCCACAGTCCACGCGGTCCCCGGCCCCTGGGCTTCCTGCTTCCCTGACTGCGCTCTTTAAAGTGCTGGGTCCCGCGGAAAGGGTCCCCCGCCCCAGGATGAGCCCGGGCCTCCTCCTCCTGGGCCTCCAGGGGAGCCCAGGGCTGCTCTTTCCTAGTGTGGAGTGCATCCTGACCCCCGGCAGCCCCTCTCCACCCTGTTCACCCCCAGATGCTGGGGACAGGCCCCAGGGGACCCTTCTGCTGCTTTCCACGGGGCCAAAGGGACTAAACTCAGGAGGGCTGCAGTTGGCTAGCAGCACCTGGCAGGCCCCCCTGGTGCTCAGGGGGACCGGGGGCGTCCTCCCTGGGCTCCTTGGGCCCCAGGCTGGGGGCAGGGCCAGCCTTTCAAGATGGCATCGCAGACCGCCAGCTGCGCGGGTGCCTTCGGAGCACAGGTCCACCTGGGGGGGCTGGTCCTGGGCACCACCACCGTGTCCTTCCAGCGGATTGTCATTCTCCTAAGGAGGAGCTGACCTGGATGGGCTCAGCCTGTGGGGTCCCCGTCACACACCAGGTTCCACTAAACCACGGGGACAGAGCGAGCCCCGGCCGGGTCGGCTGGTCACAAGTCTGACTCGGGGAGGCCCTGACGCCTCCCTGGCCCCTCTTCCTTATGTGTTGGTCCAGCTGCTGGGAAAAGAGCAGACAGAAGACCCGGCAGGAATCTGTCTTGCCCGGGGCCCTGTCTCTCTGGACGCCTCCCTCCCTGGGCAGGACGGGCAGCCAGCACCGCTGCCCGTGGAGGTGGGGTGGCAGCTCGAGGTGGCGGGAGCTCTGAGCCAATGCCGGGAGCGACAACCACGGTCCGAGGCCCTGGGCCTGCAAAGACATTGTCCACCAGGTGACGGGGTGCTGTCGGGAAGGCGTCCAGTCTCAGGGCTGTGGGGACCCAGGTCTGGGCTCCTGCAGCCCCGACCACCTTGGGGTGTAGACACTCTCTCAAGGGTTCAAAAACACGGCTGCATGGAGTCTGAGCCTGGCTCTGGGGACCCCGCAGCCAGGGCTTCACAGCCGAGTGACCAGCGGGGCCCAGTCGATGGCTCCGCAAACCATTGTTGTGGGGGCTCTGAGAGCCTCCTGGGGCCCTGGGCTGAGCCCGGCACATGCCACAGTGTCCAGCTCAGGGACCCCTGGCCTGGACCGAGGCCTCACCACCACTGGAGGGGTGGCAGAGGAGGAAGCCGCCCTGCTGTCCAGCGCGTGCAGAGGCCAGCGGGGGCTGTGAACACTGCAGCTAGCAGAAGCCGTTTGACTTCGACTAAAGCTGAAATGACACACCCGAGCCACGTCCGCGCTCTCAGCCAGGAGCCATGTGGCCTCCCGGGGACCTAGGCAGTGTCTGGAGACATTGTGGGTTGTCACACTGGGGGAGCGACTCCTGGTCCCTAAAGCTGAGGCGGGGACACACCGAGACACCCCCAGTGCACAGGAGGTGACCAGCCCCGGAGGCCGAGGTGCTGCAGGTCAGGCGGCATCTGCCCACCCTCCTCACGGTACCCGCTTCACCTCCCGCCGCACCTCAAGTGGGCATTCGGGGTACACTCTGTCCCCCAGAGATCACGCTGCGTTCCGGCCCCAGTAGCTGTGAACATTTGGAAACGGGGCTCTTGCAGATGTCCTCAGGCAACACCAAGGGGCACTGCACCCCCCAGGACGGTGTCCTTACAAGAAGGGGAGAATGTCAAGTGAAGGCAGAGACCCACGGGGGACATGCCCCATGGCACTGGGGGCTGGGACCAGGGCCGTGCGCCTACAAGCCTGGGTCACCAAGGACGGTGGCAGCCCCAACCCAGGGCCTGGGGGTGCGGCCCGGCTGGTCCCCTGACCCCGGACTTGCGGCCTCCCAAACAGGGAATCGTTCATGGAGCCTCCCGGTGTGTGGACCTTGGTCAAGGTGGCCCGGGCTTCCGTCTGTGGACAACACTGTCCCCCTTACACAGTGGGACAGGGACTGTGAGGATGTGGCCCATGCTCCCAGGACAGTACCTCCTCAGTCCCCCTGCAGCTGGTGCCCCTGCTGGTCAGACCCCGAGCATCCTGTTTAGGTCCATGACAGGTTTCGCGGGCTCAGAGATTCCCGGGGGCCTTCGGTGGGTTCTGTCTGCACTGCGGTGGCCCTGAGGGGCTGACCAGTGGGGCCATCGCAGTGGCCAAAGCCCTTCCTAGTGGCAGATGAGGCCGGCAGGTGCACACCCCAGCAGCGGAGCTAGAGAGGGAGGAAGCTGCCTGGACATGGCGGGGGGACATGGCTGGACAGACCGTGCCCAGGAGCCAGCTGGTCTCCTGTGTCCTCGGACGTGGCCCCTTCTCCCAGGGCGACCTGGGCAGTCGTCCGGCTGCTCCTGGCTGAGCTCTGACCCCCCGCCGAGTCTCCCTGCCCACCCACCCGCCCTCTGCAGCCCAGAAGCAGCCGGAGGCGACTGGAGGCTCTGGGCTCGCAGTCCTCCCCCTGACCCCTGGTCACTGTGTGGGGCTGAGGCACGGGACAGTGGGTCACAGGTGGCATTAGGGGTGGAGCAGGACTAGTCTGGCAGTAAGTGGACAAGCCGAGGGGCCCTGAACTCAGCTGCACAGGGCTCCCTGGGTGTGGAGAGGGTGCGGGTGGGGGCCCAGGAGGACACCAGGATACAGGACCCAGCGGGCTCAGACGCACGGGGACAACGCCCTGGTAATTACCCCCACGGGCTGCCACACAAATGCCTGTTGACTGAGGACGGGGCCCAGGCCACCTCACCTGGGAGGGCTCCTGCCCAGGGCCAGGCCCCGGGCCCACGCTGCAGAGCTGGGCTGGGCCTCTGGAAGCCGGCTCAGAAGGCCAAGGCCAGAAGCCAGGGCTCGGCTCACTGCTGCTCCGCGCCGCCCAGTGGTGAAATGTGGGCACTACGTCCCCCGGCTGGAGGCTTCCTTCACAGGCCACGGGGCATTCGTCCACCGGCCACCCATCAGGCAGTCCTCGGCCAGTCAGGACACAACCTTGGTGATCCCCGAAGGCACACGTCTCCCTCAGCCTCCTGTGTGTGCCCCCAGGTGCCCGAGAGCCCGCATTGGGGGACAGGGGACAGGGAGGGAGGGGAGGAGGTGGGGGACAGGGGACAGGGAGGATGCCGGATGTCCCCATCCCAGTCCCCGTCCCCACCACCCATGCCCTCTGGGCACCCTGACAAGCGCACGGCTGGGCCCCTCTAGAGCCCCACAGCTCCCGGCGGGCGGCTGTGGCCAAGGCCCCTCAGCACCGTGGGCTGACAGCCAGGTCCAGACGCCGTGGCTTGGCCTCCGTGGGGTGCCCTGGGGGTGGGTGAAGTTTCCTGGGACCGTGGAGGTGCCCACCCGGGGCACCAGGGGGTCATGACTGAAGGGAACGCATTCACCCCCATGGCGGCTTGGGTTGTGCCACCGTCCCCAAGAGCCGTCTGAGCCCCAACCCCAGGACCCGCGGATGGCACCTCCTTCGGGAAGAAGGGCTTTGTGGGGCTGCAGTCGCCCCGTCCTGGGGCGCAGGGCCCATGGCCTCCGGGTGCCTGAAACTGGGTGACACCAACGTGGTGCCCGTTTCCCACGCGTGCCTCCCTGCCAAAGACCCCCAGACCAGGGCAGCCTCCAGGGAGGGGCAGAGAGGGGAGGGGGCTCCACACCAGGACCCTCTGAGGAGGCGGAGGCCCGTGGTGATGGGGGCAGGTGTCCAGGGACGCCAAGGGACACCGGTGGCCGCCGCCTGCAGGAACAGGTGACCCCAATGGCCACCAGGGCCCAGGGCGGAGGACCTGAGCAGGGCCTGGTGTCCCGGGAGCTGCCGTCCCCCAGTGCCACTCAGGAGGGGAGGGTCCCCAGAGAGAGCCGAGGGGACAGGCCAGGGATGCGGACCCGCCCGGCAGCCGCTCAGGTCTAGTGTGCAGCTCCTTTGCAGCGCAGAGGAGAAGGAAGGCCCTGCAGACGGACCGGCCCGTGATTCATCACCCCCGACGCGCCATGATGGCTTAATGATTTTTCTAACTGGGGAGAGACGCTTTCTGACAGCAGGTGCAAATGAATTCTCCACTGTTTTAGGGAGTGATTGGCCCAGGACAGGCGGAAAACTGGGAAACCTAATTAAATCTGTGGAATAAATGGAGCAGGAGCTGCTTGCTGGCTGCTGACGGGTATTAACGACGGTTCCCCCAGAAACCCGAGGGCTCCTGCCGAGCGCGCAGTGGGACGGCGCACAGTGGGACCCCGCGTGGGGACGCCGAGGAAGGCGGAGCCCCGCAGGCTGGGGGGACCCCAGGGCGCTGCTCAGGGAAGGGTGGGCTGGGCCTGGACGCTGGGCAGATCCCCAGTGAGGGGGACCTGCCGTAATGGGGTTGTTCCCGCCATGACTTGTTACCATCTTTGGCTCTCAGTTTCCTCATCTGTAAAGTGGGGGGTGGGGGGACCATCAATGACAAGTGACCACTCAGCCAGGTCCTGAGATCTGACCCTGGAGTGCGGGTCAGACAGCCTGGGTCCAGTGCCCCTCCTGACCTGGGTCTGGCTTGTGTGGCCTCTGTGAGCCTCAGTCTCCCTTTCAGTAACATGGGCACAGAAGCAGCTCCCACCCTCCAGATGCGGTGGGCTGAACCATCAGGGTCCTCAGCAGAGCTGGTGAGTGGGACCCTCCAGCCAGGATGCCCCCTGTCCCCTTCTCTCTTGCTGAGAGAGAGGACTGCAGCTGAGGAAAGAAGTCAGCCTCTCCCTTACCTGAAGCCCTGATCACACCTTGCCTGATGCTAACCCTCGCCACACACCACGAAGACGCCCTGCCCCAAGGACCCGCCTGCTGGACCACCCCAGGAGGCCCCGGGTGGCGAGGCTGCATTGCTGGCCTGCGCCTTCCTCTCCAGGTGCCTTGGCCATCAGGTCTGTGGAAACCGGGGGAGGCGGCCGGCAGCCACGACCCCTCCCAGGCCCGGCCCTGCCCAGACTCCAGAGCCCTGCGGAGCACCCAGCACCGCCTGCGTTCCCTCCTGTCCCCCCAGAAAGAGCCCCGTTTGAGACGGACCTTTGCCTCCAATGTTTTGTAGGGACATTGTCAGATACGGCGAAGTGGTAGGGCTGACAGGTGCACCCGCCTGCCTGACCAGCCTGCCCTGTCCCCCCGGAGTGCGCCCAGCAGCCTTGAGGACTGTTCTGAGGCCCTGAAGGTAACCTACGTCCCCCACCAGACGCGTGGGCGTGTCTATTACCCACCATGAGCTGTGCGTGTTGTTGGCTCCAGTTTTTCTTTTGAGGTGAAAGTCAACACACATCTGTGCAGTCCTCACCTCTCCAAAATGCAGATCCCAACCCCCTGGGAACCGTCCCTTCCCAGTCTCTCCCACCCTGGGGCGCAGGTCGGGCCACGCCAGGGCGCAGGTTTTAATTTTTTTCCACTTGGATTAGCTTTTCCTGTTCTGAAACTCCCTGAGAGTGGAACTACATCTTTCCTTTGGGGTTTCTTCCACCTGAAACGGGCTTCTTGTCTCGTCCCATCACTCACATGATCAGGCCTTTGCTCCTTTTCACTGCTGTGTAGTATTCCCCACGTCTCATGGTTTATTTACTTGTGTCCCTGCTGGTGGTCACTTGGTGGCTTTCGCTTTGGGCTCTTTGGAACGGGGCTTCTGTGAACATCCTCCCACGCATCTTTTGGTTATTATTCACCTGAAGGAGCTGCTTCCTCTTCCTCTGCGTTGTGTTTCTTCCAAGGGTAGAAATCAAAGAACAGACTCTCCCGCTTGCTCTCCCAGGGACAGGACTGGAGTCAGCACCACCTTAGTCCCCAAATGCCCACCTGCAGGCCTTGCTCACCCAGAGACCTCAGCAAGTGCTTCTGCCTCAACTTCCCATCTCCTCACAGGAGCACCACCTCCTGGGGCCATGGTGGCTGCAGAGCACTGAGCCACACACCTGGCCCAGGGGAGTGCTCCCCTGTGACCCCTGCAGGGGCTGCTCCTAAACCCCCTCTCGCCACAGTAAGAAGTGCCCCTAGAGGGGGACTTTATCACAGGAAGGACCTGCCGTCCCCAGACGCTGAGCTAGGAGGTGGTCCACAGGGTGGACGCATCCCAAGGCTGACTGTGAGGAGGCTGCGGAGGGCGCGGTGCCCAGGGGCCTGTGTGGTGGGCTCTGTGCAGCAGCAGCAGCAGGAGCCACATGAGTCATGCAGCCAAAGTCCCCCAAATCTGAAGTCCCCAGGGTCAGCGCAGAGGGAACCCGAGCTGCCGTCATCCTCCTGTCTGTCTGGAGTCGGTGGCCGGGGCTGAGGGCAGGGCCCGCCTCTCAGCCGTGTGGGTGCCCAGCGCTCACCTTCTGCCCAGAGGAAAGCAGCAGCCACGCTGCCCAGCGCCCACACTCCCAGGTCCCGCCTCCTCGCTGTCCCCTTTGAGTTCATTTTTGTCTATTTATTTTGACTGACCCGGCCCCCACGGAGCTCATCGCCAGTCCCTTCTGTCTTCTGTTTGGAGACAGGGCCTGGCCACGTCGCTGGGGCTGGACCTCGGGGGCTGCTGGAATGGCAGGTGTGGGCCACTGCGCCCGGTGTGTTCTAGCGTCCACTGGCTGAAGTGCCCTGAAGGGGCCCGGTGTGGGCACCTGCGAGCACCTCACTGGCCAAATGCAAGTGCCCCTGGCCGTGAGGGGCTGTGCCGGCCGCGGCAGCCAGTTCAGAGCACGACGTCGATGATGCATGGACGGCAGCTGCCCACCCAGCCCCGGGCTGGACAACACGGGCTTCCCCTCGCGCTCCTGGGGAAGCTGGGAGCTGCAGCTCACGGCCCTTGCCCAGCACCTGGAGAGCCAGGCACGGCCCGTGGCTGACCCGGACGGAGCAAGCCTCACAACTCCAAGCGCAGTGTCTACTGGACCCCGTCACTGTCACGCCGTCTTATATGGAGAATGTGAAGCCATCACGAACTGGGGCCCTCTGCACCAGAAGCCACCACACCCCGTTCTTAACGGTGGCTACCCGCAGCCACCCAGTCCCCGTGGGGCCTCTGCAGTGCCCGTCCAGCCAGAGCAGCTGGGGTCCTGCCCAGGGCCTCTTCCTCAGCCCTCGCCGACCTCTCTCCCGGTACAGGCCAGGCCCCCCTTTGCACATCACCACCTGCCTGCGGGCGCTCCGCGTGTCCACCGCCCAGGAGGCTGAAGGTCCACGAGGCAGGGCCACGGGGCTCCTGCTCTTGTCTATCCCTAGACTCCCACGACGCCTGACAGGCAGCCTTCAGTCACCCTTCAATTCACGCACAAACATTTATAGAGCACCTACTACATGCCAGGCCCTTGAAGAAGCCAATGCCCAGAACTCGGGGGCAGCGTGAGCTCGGGGTGTGTTTGCTAAAGGCAGGTAGGGTCCCGCTGGACCCAGGGCGGGAGGAGCAGAGACACACGTGTGTGTGTGTGTGTGGGGGGGGGGTACAGCTGCGTGCCAGTGTGGGTGGGTGAGCACACGAACATGTCATGAGTGTGTGCATGGGTGTGCCTGTGTGCCAGGCCTGTGTGTGTGGCCGTGCCTGTGAATGTGTGCAGATGCGCGTTCACGTACGCACGCGTGTGAGAGCGTGGGATGCCTGTGAGCGTGCTAGTGTGCGGGGCAGTCTGTGCACAGTGCACACAAGGATGTGTAGCCCACATGTGTGGCACGTGTTTGCCATCGTACATGCGTGTGTGCGGGGTGAGTGGCTGTGACGTGATCCTGTGACTGTGGGGGAGGGGCCATGGGCCCTCCTCCCTCCTCGGGATCCCAGGAGCTCTGGCAGCCAGAGGAGGCAGGCCACCCCTGCTGTCCCCTTCCTGTCCTGGGAGCAAGAGCCTGGGCACTCTCCCGAGGGCTCCCCCTCCCGGGGGTGCGAGCTGCCTGCAGGCCTTGTCCAGAGGAAGACACCGTCAAACAGACCAAACCTGCCCAGAGCCTGCGGGCCCTCCCTGCCAGGCCCACTCCTCGGCAGGAACCCGCTCTGGCTGCCCAAGCCTGGGCTTCTGCGTCTCCTGCCCGAGACTCATCTAAGGCACAAAGGCGCCCGATCACAGGTGCACGGAGGAGTGGCTCAGGCCGAGGCCGCACCAGGTCACCTGCCCTCCGGCCAGAGGTCAGGGCCAGCGGCCCCTCCTTCCTGGGGACTGGGGACCTGGGGCAGGTGTTCACAGAGTGTGGCCAGCGCAGAGCCAGCACCTGAGGGAAGAGGCCCCGGGCTGCGAGCCACGGCCACGGCCAGCCCCTCTGCAGGCCCACGCCTGGGTGATGGCGGGTGAGGATGCTGGAAGCCAGCCTGCTGGCAGCTGTGGCCATCCCGCGGAGGCCGCGGCCCGGGGCCCTCCCACCTGCACTCCCAGCCTGGGCTGTCCTTCTGGGGCCTGGCTAGCGTCCACGTGCATTGGCTTCCACGAGGCAGACGGCTGCCATCCCATCTGCACCTCAGCTGGCGACCTGGGTTCTGTGCCCAGCGGCCCCCACCTGCCTGGCATGGGCAGAGGGTGTGGGGACATGGAAACCGCCCCACAGAAGTGGCGTGGGACCAGGGCGGGTGCCATAGGTACCAAGGGCCGCACAGCGTCCCCCTTGTAGGATGAAGCTGGGAAAGTGGACAGGTGTGGGAGGCTCCAGAGGCCGCAGCCTTGCTGTCCTCTGGGGCCGGCTGAGGCCCACCGAGGCCCAGGCCACCTCCCGGCCCCCTGCCTGCCTGCAAGGCCCCCTCTGTCCACAATAAAGGCTTGCGGGCAGCATTTTCTAATAAAATGCAAATTAGCAATTGCCTTGCTGTAGAATGAGAGGGAAAAAAATCACTGTAAACAAAATCTCCGTCGCCATAGAGACCATTAAAAATAGATCGCCTGCCCCCCCCCCCCCCCCCCGCCTTCTGGGTAATGTGCAGCTGAGTTCCTTCACACCACATTATTATTACTTTTTAATTATGAATAATTTCCTCCCTTCCACGGGAAGACGGATTAACACAGGGCTTAGGAAGCCCCTCAGGATGGATTTCAACAGGCAGATGCAGGTGGGCCGCGCGTTGGCGCCCTGGGTGGAGGCCCAGCACTAACGGGTCCCACCTGCTCCCGGGCCCTACCTCTGTCTGCCTGTCTGCCTGTCCCTCCACCTGCTGCCCTGGTGCAGGCTGTGACTCAGAACACAGAGACAGGCCCCGGAGGAGGGCGGCGGAGCCTGCCAGGGACAGGCACCCCGAAGACAGCGAGCCCAGGGCAGGGCCCAGCACCCCGGGCCCCCGCGGGGGCTGGAGCAGGCTCGGGTGGAGTCCTCAGCTGGGCTCCGTAGCTCCTTACTGGCATCTGTCCACTGGGCCCAGATGACCACTAGCTGCCCCTGGCTCAGAGGAGCCGCTTGGCCACAGCTGGCAGAGGGTGGCTCTGTGCAGGCGGGAGCCAGGGCCACAGGAGGGAACGTCACGGTCCAGCCCTGCCTTCCCAGAGTGCTCCCAACCACCGATGCCCATGCTGTTGACAGCTCCCATCAGCCAGGAGAGGCAGGGCTCCCGGTGACACAGAAAGAGGATCACAATGTCCCAGGCCCAGCTCCACCCGGAGTTCTGAGTCTGGGGCTTCAGGGGCTTGAGCCCAGGTGGCTCAGTGGCCCCGTGCCTCCTGAGGGCTGCTGGCACGGAGCTGCCTGGCTGACGCCCAGCAAAGTGAGACCACATCTTTGTGTCACCTTAAGCCCAGACGGTCCCGAGGAGCCGGGTCCTGGGGCACAAAACCCCACCTCAGGAGACGGACTCCCTGTGTCTGGGGCCTGAGGGACCCCAACATGAGCCTGCGGCCTGAAAACCCCAAGGTCCCTCTTGTGTCCCTGGGGTCACTCAGGGACATGGAAGAGGAAGGGGCAGGGAACGGTGTGCTGCTGCTGAAGGGCCCGTGAACCCGGGGCCCAGACCTTCTTGAGGGCCAAGAGGACTCCCCGGCCCTGCCGCCATCCCTCCTGACTTGTCCCTGGGTAGAGAAAGAGGCGTCCCCAAATCCTAGCCGAGAGCCACAAAGCCAGGGAGACTCTGGGGAAAGTGACGGGGCACCTGGTGCCATCAGGATGACTCAGAGCAACACGTGGGGCAGGAGGGCGAGAAATCAGAACCAGCGCACCCTGCTGGCGGGGGTGGGAAATGGCCCTCTGAAAGCCAATGCAGCAAGGGCCCCAGCAGTCCCAAGCCCCGCGCCCCCGCTCACCCCATTATTCACAAAAGCCAAAAGGTGGAAACAACTAAAGTCTCCACAGATCAGCCAAAGGGGCTCCCTCCAGGCCATGGAATACTATTCAGCCTTAAAGAGGAAGGGAATTCCGAGCCCTGCACACGAGTGCACCTCGAAGCCACCCTGCTGGGCGCAGCAGGACACGATGCTCCTCTTACGGGGGCCCTCGAGCCCTTGAACTCAGGAAGGAGAATTGGTGCCCGGGGCTGGGAGTCAGCGCATCAGCATAGGAAGGTGGACAGTGGAGGTGGACAGTGGTGAGGCAGCACAATGCCACACATGCTTCGCCACAATCATAAGTGGCACACATCAGACACTGGGGTGTCCCTCACTTCATCCGGCTGGCACGAGAGCCCCTGTGGGCTCCTCTCAGACCCACCCTCGCGCACACACCATGCACATTTACGACACGTTGCCCAAGTTCTCTCTGCAGCTAGGGGAAGACGCTGGCCCCGGGCCGCCCCACACACGCTCTCCTTCAGCACGGTGGGTCCACCCTGCTCCAGGCTGATCTCGCCACAGGAGGGGCTCAGCAGAGAAAGCTGCTCACCTGGACGGGTCAGCGGGCAGGCCGAGAGGACGGCCAGGAGCCTGCTCTCTCTGGCCGAGAGTGAGAAGAATGACTAACCAACCCACACACTGGCTGGGCCAGCTGAGCTCTGTCCACCCCAGTGTCCCAGCCTCGGTGCCTCCTAGGGGAAAGTAGAGGAGCTGGCCACGGCGGAGGCCGCGAGGGGGCCTTGCAAAGGCCTCAGCATCCCCGCCCTCGCAGACCTGTGGCCCAAGGAGGAGGCTGGGAGCTGCACTCCCGCCCCAGCCACGAGGAAGGGGCCTGCAAGGCGGGCAGGGTGCTGGCCCCTCCTGAGGCCGACCAGCAGCGGGGCGGGGTGTCTGCAGTCCAGGGCGGCAGGGTCAAAGGAGCCGGCCCCACCCTCTGCACTAACTCCCATGGGGTCACAGCCCAGCCCCAGATGCACCCTGATTTAATTTACAGCAATCATGCTCACATTCTGCTCGACGAATGGAGCCTACGATCCCTCGGTCAAATGTGGATGATCACGGCTGCCGATGTCCAGGGACGTCGCCCAGCCCTGGGGGAAGAATTCCCTCCCAGGTCCTCCTAACATGGCAAACAGCAGGGACATGGCCCCGGTGACTGAGCAGTTACCCGCCACTTCACCTTCCCTGTGCCTCCTGCCTGTGTGCCACTCTGCCACACGTGTGAACGCGTTCCCAGCACACGCTGCCGCGCCTGGCTCTGGGGCTCCCCCAGCTTTGGAGGCCAGTTCTGCGGCAGGATGGCGCTCTGCCTGCACCTTGGACCGTCCACGTGAGAGCAGCCACGGGTGCCCCCAAGGCAGAGTACCACCACCAAGCTCCCTGCGGCCCAGGCCAACCTTCCTCCTGTCACGGAGGGGTTTCTGGAAAGCAGAGGGCACCCCAGAACGGCAGACTGCACGTGTGCGCCCTTCATGCAGATGCAGGAGATCAAACTGGAGCTTCAGAATGCACGGGAAGCCACCATGCTGGCCCGCTGCTGCCCACCGTCCCTGGGTGTGCACATGCGTCCCTGGGTGGGCACACATGCACTCAGCTCTGCCCCTGAGACAGCACAGTCCTGGGGAAGCCCCCTATCTGTGAGCTCAGGGTCTTCACTGTAAAGAGAACCATGCCACCACCCCAGCCCCGATGCGGGGTGGGGAGTGTGCCCCACGGGGAGGAAGGCGTCCCGGCAGACAGACCGAGGGAGTCGGGGGCTGCTGTGGGTGGGAGTTCTGGCGGCCCCAGCACCCGCGTCCTCTCCTCTAGTAGGATCGGGGGAGGCACGGGGGTCAGCAGGTTAGCAGGTGCACCTCCTTTTAGGCAAATCCAGTGTTTAAAAAGCACAAATCAGCAGATGAGTCACCTCCCCAAGGTCCCCTTCGTGTGGAAATAGAAAGTGTCAGAGTGCATCTCGAAGACGCTGCCATTTGGTGAGATACTTGTTTATCTGCGTTGCCCAGAACATATGTGCCGTGTGCCGTGGGGGGCTCCCTGAGAGAGCAGCCTCCCGTGCAGGGCGCGTGGGAAGGGAAGCTCAGTGCAGGTGCCCAGGACCGTGTTGGCGGGTGGGGTCCTCGACAGGCCTGGGGGGTCTGCTTGGACCTTCTCCCTCCAGAGCCATTACCAGGCCCAGGCCAGCTGTCCTCCTGCCCAGGGAGAGCTGCCCGGGTCTCAGGGGCTGTCCATGGCACAGCAGTTAGCAGGCAGGGCAGGAGGGAAAGGCCAAGGGTCCTCCTGTCTTCCACCCCTCGCTCTGCAGTTCACGGCCGTGCGGCCCTCTCCAGGGGCAGGTGAGGGGCCTGGGCAGGGACTTCATCATCACCCTGGAGTCTCGGGCCAGCCACGGAGTAACAAGGGGACTTAACTAGGGGCTCTGAGTCACACCAACAAGGTGACATGGGGTAGGGCTTGGGTCCCACAGTACAGCTGACCTATGGGGATACTAGAGGCCAAGGTCAGCCTCTAGTGCCAACGTGATGGGTCCCAGGAGGACTGTGGTCACCGAGACTGAGGGAGTGTCCTTGACTGGCGCTATTCCTTGAGGGTTGTCACCGTGGGTGCCAGGAAGGGGCCCCTGTCCCAACCTCCCAGAAGCAGCGGACGGGACCCTGTTCTGTACCTGCCCAGGCCCAACCTGCTGTGATGGCCTTCGGCTGACCCCCATCTGTACCTGTCACTGTCACAACATGGCCGTGGCCACGGCTTCCTGAGCTCTGTGGGTTCTTCTAGCAAGTAGGTGAAACCGAGGGTGGTCTTGGAGCCTTCTGAACTTGAGGCTGGGGTCAGGAGCAATGTGGTCAGGTGTGGATGGCCCCCGATGTTAGAGGCTGAGCCACCCCCTCGGGCCCAGCCACAGAGTCCCCATTGAGTCTGCATGTCCCCCCACAACATCCCTCCCATCCCTCCTCTCTGAAGGGAGCACATGGTAAGTGGAAGGACGGGGGACAAGACCTCACCTGGACATGCAGCCACAGGTTCAAACTATGCACCATTGGCATTGGGTAACAAGGCAGGGTACCCAGGAAAGCTGGGGTCACAGGGATGTGGGCCCATCACCCCAGCATAGGGGATGTTAGAAATACCAAGGTACTGCAAGAAATCAAACACAGGCTTGGAAGTGGTCAGTCAGGCACAACTGAACTTCTGCAGAAGGTGTGCCGGGCAGGCCGTCGCCAATATTCATCCCTAATGAGGTACTGCCCCTCACCCCTGATAGGAAGAGCTCAGAGGTACAATCTATGGGATTATCGGATCTAAAATCTGAAGGTGGCACAGAAAAGGGCTACAGTTATGGATAGATAATTTTTAGGGAATTGAAAAGGGTGCCCCTCTGGTCATGTGATTCCCTAACTTAAGATGGCTCCATTCTGACCACATGGTTCCCTAGTTTAAGATGGCTCCATTATGCAGGTGAAAATTGTTAGAGCAATCATGCCTGGGTTGCATCACTAGGGTTTAATTTTGATGATCTTTCAGGGCACCTGGTGGGCGCCTCCAACGTGGTTCCCAAGGACCAAGGGAGACATCACAGGCCCCAGGCAGGGCCCAGGCCTGGGCAGCAGCAGTGCTTTACCCTCCTGTGGGAGGTCACAGAACAGGGGAGCGAGCCGAGCAGGAAGGGCAAGAAGACCCTGTGGTTGGCCCAGGAGGCTGGTGGCTTCCCAGGGCTTCCTCTGCGGCCCTGCCCCACCCCAGCCTCGGCGGACCACTCCTCTGCAGGCGCCCTCTCCCGCAGTCCTGGACAGAGCGCCAGGGGCCTCGGGCAGGGCCAGGGCAGTGGGAAACTAAGAAGCCGAGGAAATGGCCTTTTCCAAGGTAAAGTGCATTTGGCTGTGCCACCCAGGGATGATGGCACCTGGGGCCGGGGGCAGGGGGCTCTCCTGAGAGCCCCTCCCCTCCAAGTCCCTCCAAGGTCCCTGGGGCTGGGAGGAAGGGGAGGGCTGTGCCGTTCCGACCCCACTCCTGCCTGTCTTGGAGCCATCAAAGGCCATGCCGCTTTCCCCGGTGTCCCCAGGCTCTGTGAAAACCCTGCCCCGTGAGACCGTCAGGGCGTGCTGCTGGCTCCCTGGGGAACTCTGCCAGCCTGGTGGGAGCAGGGGACCCAGGGAGGCCGTGGGGGAGAGAAGGCCTGGGCTCAGAGGTGAAAGGCAGGACCAGGAACTCAGGGGCCCAGGGAGAAGGGGCTGCGGGGGGACAGGAGTGTCCAGGAGAGCAGCCGTCTGGGGAGGAGGGGAGACAGGAAGCCCAGGAAGCCAGGCCCCGGAGCTGCCAGCCCCTGGGTTGGGCATGCAGCCCGAGGGCCGGTTCCCAGCGGGGCCAGGCCGCCCATCTTCCTTATGAAATTGTCCCGCCCACCTTGCTGCCCCCTGGGGTTGCGACGCCCACCCTCACACACACTATGACCGCCCCCCCTGCATCTCTGAGCCCCAACCTTCCTCCATTCCCGTTCGGTCCTCCCCTCCACGTGTGCAGAGGGCGGCCCTTGGCCAGGCTGCTGCCTCCCAGAAGCCAGGGAGGCACCTGCCCTGAGCTGGCTGCAGGTGGCTCTGAAGGGTCCCTCCCAGGGTTTCCTGGCCCAGGCTGCCCCGCCCACACCCTCATTCTGTGGCTGTCATATAGAAGCTGGCCAGGGAGGCTCCTCAGGGTCGCACCGAGACGGGCCGGGCCGGGCTGGTTGGGAAGACGCTGCGCGTACCCTACCCACCTGAGTGCCCGAGCTGGACCCCAGAGTTCTTCCAGCTCTTCCTCCGTCACCACCTGCTGTGGACAGAGCTGCCCCTGTTCACCCTCCAGTGACTGCTGGGGATGGGACCTCCGAGGAGGTAATCAAGGGTACACGAGGTCATAAGGGTAGGCCCTCATCTCAGAGGGTCAATGCCCCCTCTCCCTCTCCAAGTGTGCACAGATGCAAGGTCAAGTGAGGACACAGAGAGAAGGAGCGCAGAAGGGCCCTCACCAGGCACCGAACTCACCAGCACCTTGACATTGGATCTGCAGTACCCCGTGCACCGCCAACCCCCGTTTCTGCCCCCAGCCCAGATCACCTCCACAAGCTCGGAATCCCAAGTCCAGCTACCCACCAGGGTTCAAAGGCATCTTGAAGTCCATGCATCCAAGATCACACTTGGATGGACACCGCATCTCTGCAGTTTATCAGGCAAAAGTCCTTGCCACTGTTCCCAAGTCCTCGACTCCCCCACCCGGGTCCCTCGTACCCGCACACCCTGTGGATCCTGCTTCTCCAGAATCCCTCCACGCCCACTCCAGCCCACCCCCGCAACCCCGCCCCAGGGTCTGTATCTCCCGGCCCCCTGCCCTCCCGTCCTCAGCGCAGCAGCCAGGGGTCCTTTAAGAGGGAAGTCCTGCTCTCTTGGATGTCGCCTTCTCATGAGCCATGGCCACCCTACAGAAGGGCACAGCCCTCCTCTCCACTGCCCACAGGGCTCTTGGTGACCCAGTCCTGGACGGCCTCCAGCCTCTTCCCACCACAGCTTACCAGCCACACTCAGCTGCAGCACCGCCCAGAGCATACAGCTTCCCCTGGTGCCCCCCAGACCTCTGCACCTGCTCACCAGGCACCTCCCTCCTGCTTCTTGAGATGGGCTGCTGGCCACACCACAATCCCAGCTTAGGTACCACTGCATCCAAGGCCTCTGGGCCCACCCAGGTCAGGGCCAGGTCAGGAGCCCCTCTAGGGCCCCTCCCAGCTCCTTGGTCCATCATGTAGCCATGGGGCCTGCCTGTCTCTCCTCAGACCATGGCTCATGCAGCAGGAGTCCCGTGCCCACCCTTCCCCAGAGTCAGAATCCTCCATGCCCTTCTCTTTGGATGAAGGAGGCAGTGAACAGACCCACAGGGCTTTCCACACCGTGCACACACACACACGCACACCATGCAGGCACATAGGGGCACGGCACACCGTGCACACAGCGCATACACACACACACACACACACACACACACACACATACCATGCAGGCACACAGTACACACACGTGCACACCATGCAGGCACACAGTACACACACGTGCACACCATGCAGGCACACAGTACACACACGTGCACACCATGCAGGCACACAGTACACACACGTGCACACCATGCAGGCACACAGGGACACTGCACACCATGCACACAGCACACACATACACATGCGCGTACACCATGCAGGCACACAGCACACACACATGTACACACTGTGCACGCACACAGGGACACTTCACACCATGCACACAGCACACACATACACACACATGCGCACACACCATGCAGGCACACAGCACACACACACGTGCACATCGTGCACACACACAGGGACACTGCACACCATGCACACACATACACACATACACACCGTGCACACACACAGGAACTGTGCACACCATGCACACAGCACACACACGTACACAATGTGCACGCACACAGGGTCACTGCACACCATGCACACAGCACACACACACGTACACACTGTGCACGCACACAGGGACACTGCACACCGTGCACACAGCACACACACACGCACACAGGGATATGGCCTTCTTGAGGATGCCCTGCCTGCAGCTGCTCCTCCCACAAGACGGCCGCTGGCAGCACCAAGACCCCCGCAGCTGGTGCTTGGCTGAAGCTCTGCTGACACTTCACCCTGATGGGGCTGCCACAGAATCACCGTGTCAATCCAGACCTCCAGTGGCCAGCACCACACGGCCCCCTCCTCCTGTTACGGGGTCTGGGTCACTCCTCCCACTTGGCCTGAGGAAGGTGGCCATGGGGCAGCCACGGTGCCCAGAGGCCGGCTTGGCTACCGGGAGGGCCTCCTGCTTCTGTGCTTGCCACCCCTCCCTCCCTGGCTCCTCCTCCCGCCACCCCCTGCAGGTGCCTGGTCTGCCTTGGGATACCCCGGCCTGGCACAAGCCACCTGTCTCCTGTCACACCTGGAGCTGTGGTTGTCACTGAGCCCTGCTAAGAGCCAAGGGGACACCCACCCTGAGGTGCCCGGGGCTGGCAGGGACAAGGCGGCTCTCCTGCGAACTCGCCTGCCTACAGCAGCTCCCCACTTCTAACCCTCATGGCCAGGACACAGCCACAGGGCAGGGCCCGCTCCATCCCAGCGTCTGGCACCTGCCCAGTTGTCCCCGGGTCTCCACTCGCCTCTGTTCCTCACGGCACCAGGGCTGTGCCGCCCGGGTCACGTGCAGCCGCCCTGCTTCCTGCCCTGGCCCGAGCCTCGCCGTGGTTCAGGAGGGATGGGTCCAGAGAGCCTCCTCCAACAGGTCGCGCTCGGGACACTTTGTCTGCCACATCCGAACCACGTCCGTACCACCTCCGCCGTGACCCGCGGTGGCCACGTCCACAACACCTCATGTCCCCAGCAGGGCGGGGCCTCGTGCCCTCCCCAGCTCAGGGCACAGGGCGGGCAGTGCCTCCCACCACTGCAGCCCCTCTCCCAGAACGAGGAGACCAAGGTGGCACTTGCCCTAAGCATCCAGGCCTCTGAGGGTCCTTCCTAGTCTCTCCTGTCCCATCCTGTGCCATCTGCCACCCAGCGACTGTCTCCACCACTGTTAACGCCATGGACGCCTCTTCCCAAGCAGCCACAGGGCCAGCACCCCTCTGCACACAGGGCCCAGAGCACGGGCTCTCTGGCACTCACTCCCATGTGCCCCAAGCGTGAGCTCCCAGCGACCTCCAGGTCTGTCCAGGAGCCACAGGCGGCTTGTCAGGGGCACCATCGTGAGTGCATGCCAGAGTCTAACAGCTCCACTGGGTGCCGGAACCGCAGCCCCTGCCAGATTTCCTCTCTCAGGAGGAAAAGGAGGATTTAAATATTGAACACAGACTGAGTTCTACCCACTCCTGTAGACCCAGGAGCCTTGACCTCTGAGTCCAGAAAGGAAGATGGGAGACCGAGGACGTGGGCCTGCAGCTCACCAGGCCATCCAAGCAGGAAGCCACCGAGACCCACAGTCCCCGGCCTTCGCCCTAGCCGCCTGGACACACCAGGACCAGTCGGGCCCCATCCTGAGTGTGCACAGGGCTGGCGTGGCTGTAGGACGAGTTCAGAGAGACAGCATTTGGCCCCCAGAGCGGCCCCATCACTGGGAGACCCTGTTCACAGAGGAAGCGGGTCTGACTCTCCCCTCAAACAGAAGACGTGAAAACAGGTGAGGAGAGGCGCAGAATAACGACCCGGGCACATGGTGCTTCAGAACCCTTCAGCACACCGACAAGTGGGGAGAACCACGTCTAGTCCGTCCTCCCGGCCCGTCGCCATTCAGCTGTCCTTTCCAGGGGTCTTTTAATCAGAAACATGATTTCAAAATCAAACATGCTTGCAAAAGTACCTCTGGTCCCAGAGTAAGCTGTGAATACAATGCCCCCCACTTCACACTCGGCAAATATTATTTCTCATCTGCCCACAGCTTTCCTCATAAGACCATCGGGCGTGAGGTCAAAACAGATGTGGAACGCACGCACGAAGCCCTAAACTCAGTGGCCGCCTGCAGACAGCAGCCTGTGGACACACTTTTGCTGGAAGCATGCCTCACGGGTGCCGAGGATTGGAGACCCGTTGATATCTGCGGCCAGAGGAACACCTTGAAATTTCCCAGATAAAATCAGAAAATTGTTCTTTAAAGTATGAAGACGTCACGTCAGGCTTGAGCCACGTGCCAAGGGTCAGCACCTGAGAAGGGACCCAGAGCCCCACTAATGACACAAAAGGCACAGAATAGAAACCGGTCCGCCACACAGTCCTGCTCGTGACCACAGTAGCGGCTTCTATGGCATCTCCACGCCCCCTACCTCAGCAAACCCTGAGCAGCACTTCCTCAGGAGCCACCAGCCAGGCGTCCTGAGCATTGGCCTCTGCCCACGGATACGCAGCCCCTTTACCCAGGGTCTTGACCATTTCTCAGGGCGCCCTTCCTGCCGTCCATCTTCAAAACCCCTTTTCATCACCCCAACTGAAACTCTGCCCCCACCCAACAACCCCACTCCCCTCTGCAGGATTGGGAGTGTCCCTCCCTGGGAAGGTGAATAGGACACCCCACGTGTCCACCTCTCCGCCTGTCCATGCCACCTGAGCTGCTTCTGCCCCTTGGGGGAGCAAGCGTCCGTGAGGGCTCCTGCCCTGGGTGCAGTGGTTGCTGGGACGACACCTCTTTTCTTTTCTTTCTTTTAATTTGTAAGAATAAGCATCTACCCAGAGCTCCACTTCTTGGGCCAGGCTGCCAATGCCGGGCATCAGCTCCTGGAGGAACCGGTGCTGTGCACATCAGACGTCTGGGGCGGAGGGGCGTCCAGAGATGCCCGCCTGCCCGTCGGGAGCCCATGTTCATCCTTTAATGGTCACTAATGGCCTTTTATTGGTGGGCAACCTGTTCCATTAAAAAAATTACCTTATTTGTTTGAAGTGAAAATAGAGGACATTAATTAATTTGTTGATTCCTCTCCCCTCCTTCCCACACACGCTGGTATCAAAGGCCCTGGAAGGGATGGGAGGGGAACAGTTTTCTTTGCTGCTAAGGAGCCAGGGAGCTGCCTGAGGCGGTGGAGGAGGCCGTGTGGTGCCAGCCTTCAAGAGCCGATCTAGTCGGGAGGCTCCTGCAGACCTGCAGCCCCCTCTTCCCAGCATGGCGGGTCTGCCCAGCAAGGCCTGGCTAGAGGCCAGGTCCTCCGCCTGGGCGCCATGCTCAACCCAGAGTGCAGAAGAATGTCCTGAAGAATGTGTCCGTCGCCCTTACCTTCCCCTTGCCTCTTGCTCCCTGTGCCGCAGTGTTAATTAACTAGCCCATTCTACTCTCCCAGCGCAGTGCCAGTCCCCCCACGCGGGGGACAGCTGTCTTTGTCCCATTGGGTGGGTGAGGCTGGCGAGCTTGCCTGTTGTCAGTGGGATGAGATGTCTCTGCAGAAACCCCGCCAGTCACTGTGAATTTCCAGCACTGTGACAAGATGCCGGACATAATCGACTTAAAAGGAGGAAAGGTTCGCTGAGCTCACGGCCTCGTCTCAATCCACAGGTGCCCGGCCCTGTGGCTTTGGGCCTGTGGGAGTATGTGATGGACGAGGCCAGTTAATACATGCAGCCGGGAAGCAGAGAGAGGCCAGGGCCCCAGGGACACTCCAGGGCCCACCCCCCGTGACCTGACTCCCTCTAATCCCCATGGCTCCTGGTAGCAGCTTGCTGCAGGCCACACCTTTAACAACAGGCCTTTGGGGAACATCCCACATCGACACTCAGTCCTGCCACGACTGGGGGACCCAGGGCAACCAGAGCAGCTGTGGGGTACCCCCTGCCACCTTCCATTCCTGGGACGTCCTCAGAGAGACTGCCCTCGGCTCCAGCCAGGCTCCTCCCCAAGTTCCCTGCAACCCCGGGGGGTCCTCTGGCTCGGCCATCCTGCCCACATCTCCACCTCAAAGGTAAGATGTGAGTGTCCACGGGTGGCCCCAACCACACCACCTTGCTGTGTGGCTCTGCAGAGTCTCCCACAGAGCAGTGATGTCACTCAGCTCTCGGGGGTGGCCTGGAGGAGACGCACTGGGACCAGTGGGCACGAGCAGGCTGGTGGCAGGGCGGGGCTCCGATGCTTGGGCCTCTGCCACGGCCAGGAGAGCCAGGCCAGAAGGATTCCCCGAAAGCGGGCCCTGCTGACCAGCGGACCCCCGCCCCCCCCCCCGCCGACTCACACATGAGCAAGGTACAGCTGCTGTCATCGTCCACTCAGTTCTTCCCATAAGGTCGCCGTGAACGCTGAATTAGCAAATACTGAACCCATGCTCCCAGACGGAGCAGGGCTGGGCTCCCTGAAGCCTTTGGCCACAACCGTTTTGTCAATATGTAACCTTATTTTCACGGTGTTGCCTTATTTAATACAAACTGTTGGTTTTCGAGTGTTGGAGTCATGGCCAGCAACCCTCTGTGCTGGACCCCAGAGGACGCTTCACTCTGGAAGTCACTCCACAGCCTCCTTGTGCTTAAGGTCAGGAGACAACCCTTCAGCACTGCGTAGGGGGCTTGGTAAACAGTGAGGGCACCGAGGAAAAACACAAATCATGGAAAGCAGAGAAGTAAAGAGACCCTGAAAAGACGGCTGCTTTCAGGATTCTGAGAATCAGAACAGGGGGTCACGGTGGTCACCCAGGCCCAGGAAGACATGCACCAGGCTGCTCAAATCTTGGGCTCCGTATGTCCGTGAATGACCACAAAACTGCTTCTGCCATTGATCTGAGGGTTGCCAATGAATTTTACAAGTGGGGGAATTTGAAAAAACAGAACCTGTGAACAACGGCTACTGCCTGAGTGTTTGCAGTAGTGACTTCTGGGGGAGCTGATCGTGCAGCAAGAACTGACCTGGCCCTCAACTTCCAAGTGGAAAAAGTCTGGACTTTTGAAACCCCAGGACAGGCTGAAGGGTTCTTATCCTGCAACACTGCTAACAGCCCAGTGTTTCTGAGATCCGGGGGCTCTCTGGGACACAGAAGAGACCCTTACTAGATGGAGCCCGAGATCTGTGAGCATGACGGGTCCTGCCTGTCTCTAGTCAGGTGAACAAAACACCAGTGTATGCTTGTAACCAGGTAAACCGAAACCAAAATCTTAGCAGATGGGGTGTCATCAGATCCCATGTGCCCACAACTGACCCCCGACTGGACTGCTGAACCAGGAAGAACCACCCTGAACCCCAGGAGTGAGTGGTCAACATGGGGTCTGATTCTCATGAACAGTCAAGAGCTCAAACCTGGGCGTGTGGCTCATTCTCTCTAAGAGGAAGGGCATCCTCACCCTGGCTTTGGGGTGCGCATATAACCTGTCCTTTGCTTGTGGCTTGTTCTGACATGTCCTGAAATTCTTTTCAGCAGCAAAACTCAAGAACCTGCCTGGGGTGAGTTAAGGTCCCACTGCCTCCTTGGTGGACCTTCTTGAACCCCGTCTGATGACATTTCCATCACAATAGGAAAGAAAAGCCCAGGAGCCCTCCTGCAGGCAACCCCCAGGCATAGCTCTCCAGCTGAGAGGCATCTGGGGGAGCCCAGGTAGCTCCCAGCCCCGTGCCGGGGCAGAGGTGGGCTTCCCCCTCAGGGTTCCAACAGCCCGGGCGTTGCCTTGACAACTAGGCAGGGGACGAGGTGGCTGCTCTGCTATGCTTCAGCTCTGGGTCCTGTGAGCAGGATTTCAGAACCTGAGCAGTGAGGGTCCCCAGAGTCCTCCCCCCCACCCCCCCCTCCCCTTCCAAGGAGCACAGCCAGGCTCCTCCTCTCTCCCCTTTGGCTCCGCCCACAAAACTAAGCCCCTGGGCACCGGGAGAGAAGCCAGCTCACAGCAAAGCCCTGCGAATCTCCCACAATGTGGACTCAAGCACAGGGAGCTGCCCTGTCCACTCTGAAGACAGAGCTGCCCGGAGTCCGGGGTGGAAGGCAACGAAGGCCGCGGCCTTGCAGACAAGCCCTCACAAAACTAGCAGCCACCTCCACTGCCACGGTGACCGCACTGCAGTCTGATGTCCTCTGGAAGAGCCAGGCCACGCGAAATGGGAACAGCGGGCAGGACCTGGCCGTCTTCAGTGCCCACAGTCTGATTCCGTAGAGGAGAGTTAGCCAAGAGGGAAGAGGACCACCTGGGCCTCACCTAGGAGGGCAGAGTCCACTCCCCAGCTTCAGGCCCATGGGGAGCTGCTCTCTAGAGGGAGACGGACCGTCCTGAGCTACACTGGGGTCAAGAGCGCTTTCCTTCAGATATGGACATGGAGCTGGGGGTCAGGTAATGGCTGAGCACAGCTGGGACCCTGGGGCAGGGGTCAAAACTCCCAGAGAAAGACCACCCACGCCCTAGCAAGCTCTCATCCGAAAGAGACGTGCAAGGTCTAAGTCAAGAGGCACAAGCCTCCGTGTCGAATACCAGGGACTTAAATTCTCCTGTGCAAAACGAGAAGGCACAGCTGGCTAGCCTCGAAGTGTCACCCAGACTGTGCAGGCTGCTCCCCGGCGGTGGGACCCTGGGTGTCGGGTGGCAGCCAGCCTCCCAGTGCTCTCAGACTTGTCTCTTGGTCCCCGAGGAAGCAGTCCTCTAGTCAGCTTCTGTCTCACCGGGCACAGTGTCCCAGAGAGGCTTTGGCTCAGGAACAAGGGTCCCAGGTCTGCCTCACCTAGAACCAGAACCCAGGTCACACTTTGTGATCTCCAGCCAGTGGCTCCTCTCTGTGCCTCAGTTTACCTCTCTGAGTAGCCACAGTGTCCCCCTCACTGAGTGGTCAGAGGGAGACACAGGGCTCAACACAAGGAGGATGCCTGGCACCAGAGACGTCGGCCCCCCACCGCTCCCCGTCACCGGCCTCCTGGGCACGGCGTCACATCCGCTGGCACTTGTTTGTTTACAGGTGTCTGTGCAAGTGGCTCTTACTGCTGGCATGCAGCCTTTCCATGACAGCCTCTGAGTCCTGTGTCTTCTCTCTGCCACCTCACACGTCCCCAGGCGCCCCTCCCACGCCCGCTCTGTGTACTCAGCGAAGGCAAAACAATTTCAACATTGTTCTAAGCCAAACATAATTAGGAAGGTAAATCCACAGCAACCCCTAGGTCCCACGACGCAGTCCAGCCCAAAGGGCCTTCACTGGGGGTGGCACGGGTCTTGGACCCTCGGAAGCACATAAGTGACACCATGTGCCCCTGCTGTGCTCATCCTCCCACTGCAGGAGAGCAGTGAGGCTCTGGCCTTCCCTGGGTCACCTGGAGTTCTCCCTGCTGGGGAGGTACCTACGGTAGGTGGGTGCTTCTAGAAACACCGGGGAATGCTCACTCTGCAGGTGGATGCGGGCATCTGCCATGGGCTGGCCCTGTGGGCATGCGTGGGGCCGGGGCCGCCTGCAGAACACCCAGCCGGGGGCAGGCAGACCCCTGGGGATGCTCGAGGCGGTGCAGTGGGACAGAACAGGGCCTATTCCTGTGCTCCATGCGTCCAAGCTGAGCAGGGTTGGAGAGGAGGCTGCAGGAAGTACAGCAGCCTGGCACCAGAGGGCAGCCTGGACTTCCAGCCCGAGTGGCAGGAGCCAGGGGACACACAAGACAGGGCTGGAGGGCAGCTGGAGAATGGCCAAGCCAGGACCCTTGGGAGGAGCTGTGCCTGCCGGTCAGCAAGATCGATGGGGACGGGACAGGTGGATGTGCACTGAGAAGGAGCACAGGTGGCGGTGGGGGCCCTGAGAGGGACCGGAGGGAAAGAGTGCCAGGGGGCTGGAGGTACAAGTAGCTCTTGCTCAAGCCAGGAGCCAGGACGGCTGCCCGTGAACAAGGGAGCAGAAGAACACAGCGCCGCAGTGCCCGTTCCCACGTGCAGCCGTTCAGGGGACGTCAGAGCCACTCCAGCCCCTGGCTCCCGCGGGACCAGCCAGCCCAGCCTCGGCTGCCTCTGGGACAGAAGGTCCATCTGTGACTTGAGAAGCCTCCCAGCCCCTCCCTGTCCTCCTGGGCACCTGGCAGGGCTCCGACTTCCCCAGGGAGGGTGGCAGAAGGCCCCCCGTGGAGGCCACAGAGTCACATGACCCCCAGGGCCCACATGGGATATCTGCCTCCTGTCGCCCAGACCCCCCTCCCCAGCAGGGGCCTCCAGACGCTGGGTGGTCCCCCAGGTCTGCTGCCCTCCTCCCAGGATTTCTCACGCTCCCCAGGAACAGGCCCCACGTGGGAGCCCTTTCCTCTGCCTGGGGCCACCTGGCCCTGGCCCAAGAGGTCTGATGGTGACCCCCCCAGCGCAGGCTGGTCTTGACTGACCCAAGCTCCTTTCCAAGGCTCTGGGTCCCTCGCTCTGGGTCCCCCTGCTCCTGTGACACGTGCAGAATCATGAAGACAGGACTAAATAAGTCATGAGAAAGGGGCAGCCGAGAGCCAGTGCCACCTCTGCCCTGCAGCTGTCAATCACAGCCGCCCCATCCTGCCATCCTGACACCGGCTCTGGGGTCCCGCTGTCTGGCCCTGAGCACTCTGGAGGGAGGAGCCCATTCCAGCTCCCAAACACCACCCAGGCAGGAGTTTCCAGGGGATGTTTGGCTTTGGGTGGTGTCTTTGCCTCTTGGGAATCTGGGAAACCATTTGTTCCAGTGTGCAACACACGCATCTTCAGGGAGCAGACCTGGGGAGACCCATGTGGGCACACACCGGCACACACACGTGCACAGGCACAGGTGTACACACACACGGTCACCACCAGGGGCTCCAAATGGAGCCAAAGGGAACATCATATTTAAAAGCAAAGCCAGCCCCTTTGGTGCTGTTGGACAGGATCGCAGGGGGCTCCCCTTGCATTGGACCCTGAGACAGGCTCCAAATCCAACAGGGCCCCTAGGCACGGGATTCCTGTACCGTCTCCCTGCCGAGCCTGACTGGCTCCTCTAGAATGATAAATGTCAAGTAAAACCAAGCTGTCTTCCATGGAAGGATCTAGAAGCGACCCATCCTCCCTCCTCTCCAAGGTCAAAGGCAAGCTGCAGCCTGCATCTGGCTCTGGACCCAGAGCCCCCTCTACTTCCCCAGCCCTCAGCCCGCACCAGGTCCCCTGGACAGGGGCGAGAGCCGGAGAACCCTCCACAGGCGCGTCACACAGCAGGGCTGCACGTGGGGTCCTCTGCCCTTGGGGTGGCTGCTCCTCCCCCAGGGAAGCCTGGGCCACCACGCAGGGGCAGGTAAGGGGCAGGCTGGCAGGGCCATCTGGGTGCCAGAGAGGCTGCTGGCCTGGCGGGACCCGCACCTGTCACCGGCCATCAGACGCGGCTCAGATTCCCCGTTCCGCCCAGCAGCTCACCTCCTGCTTTGGTCCTTCTTTTCAGCCATGACTGTCACCTCTACTTCCTCCAGCAGGGAGGGACCCCTGCCCTGGAGCAGGGCCGAGGAGGGGAGGGGCGAGGTGGGGAGCCTGCCCCAGCACTCCTCCACGGCGCAGCAATAAGAGGAAGTGGATCTGGGCGTGAAGTCCCCACTGCTCGATATGCTGGTCCTTCCATACGTGGGCCAGGGAGCTGGGGAAATATCTTTCCTTCCCTTCTTCCTGAACCCCCAGCTTCTTTTCAAATTCCCCAGTTCCCATGATTTTAATTTTACGGTTCACATTTTCTCCCAGCAGAATCCCAGGATGACAAGGTAGAAAGTCTGCCTTGATTAACTGTCCCTCTGGTGCTGAGGCAGGGCCTGGCGTGATAAATAGCAGGAATAAAACCGAGAGAGGCGTGTGGCAGGCAGTCGGCAGGCCCGGCCGTAAATCCCAGCTCTGAGGGGGCCTGAGATGAGCTGGTTACTTCATGGAGAGGGAGAGCGGCTGGGGGCAGAGGCGGCTCACAGAGCAGCGCCCCCCACCCCGGGCTCCCCCCACCATGCTGTGTATATTGTTTAAGTAAGATAGAGTGGAATCGCTCGGTCGTGTCATTGATTTTTAATAAAAACAGGTAACATGCTGCAAATCTCACAGTTATTTCATTTCTCCTCTCCTTCCCCGAGATGTCCAATAATGTCCCCCAAGGGCTCCATCCAATGGGCAGCGGCCATGACTGGCGTGTCTGGCGGGGGCGGGCCCAGGGCTCTGAGAGGTTGCCAGGAGGTCTGGGCTCTCTTGCCTCTGTACACACACACAGGCATGCAGTGCTCATGAGCACAGATGTGTGTGCACAGAAGCACGCGAGGCACACGTATACACAGTGCACAGACACTGCATATGTGTGTGCACTTGTGACCACCCGTGCACATATAGGGCCTGCACGCACACCTTGGTGCATGCACATAAGCCCCTGTGTGCACGTTTGCATACATGCATACGTACACGTGTGTGCACACACATACATGCATGCACACACATTAGACCAGCCAGCAAGGAGGGACAAACCAGGCCTGAGCTCTCCTCTTGACTCAACTCGACTCTGCTGACCTTGAGTCTGACCTGAATATGCTAGAACATTCCAGAAGTAGGAAAAGATATATAGGTGAGGACAGGAAAGCAGATTCAGAGAATGCTTAGCAAGAGAGGCTCATAGGAAGAGAGGGGTATGTCCTGTGAGGTTCATGAGGGCCTGAGCCACACACACCCGAGACAGGTCACTCAGGAGGAAAGGGCTGGGCAGCAACAAGAATGCCGGCCACCACTAACAGCCAGGCCCCCCCGGGGGCTCCCTGGGGTCTCTGAACATAGATGGTGCTCCACTCACCGCCAGCTGAAGCGGCAGCTGTCTCCCTGCATCTGATGAGGAGACAGCCCCGTCCTGCAGAGGAGCCGGGCAGCTCCATGCACTCCCCACGTTTTCAGAGCATTCCAATCAAGAGCACTTCCTTTTAGTGACACATCACTGTCCCCTGTGACTACAGAGAGGCAGGCGCCATCATCCCCACCTCACAAGCCAGGGGCCTCAGCAGCTTCCTGTCTGCAGAGTTCTAACTGCGGCACCTCGAATTTCTCCCTGGGCTTCCTGGAGCGCTGGGCAGGGTGCGGAGTCTCTCGTCCTCCACCATCTCCCCCTCCCGCCCCCCGAGATCCCTCCATGTTTTCATCTTGGCCTTCCCCACTGGATTTTTGCCTTAATCAAAGAATATGCAGCTAAATCACATTTGGATCCCAGGACCATGTCCTCACCACATGTCCCCGCGCTCAACTCTGACACAGCGTGGCCCAGGAGGCTGCTCTCTTCCCAACACAGCCCACCACAGAGGCCCTCCACCCTGGACCCCACCCTGTAGACACACTCCCCCAAACCCACCCACACTGGGGCCGAGCCCCTCCTCAGCAGCATCCAGATCTGGGCTTCCCTGGCCTTACATGAGCTCAATGCTCACAGGCCTGTCTCGAGGCTCTTCAGGCTACTGAGACCAGACGCAAGATGTCCACCATCATGCTATGGCTGGCTCCTGCCCCAGACTCAGTATCTCAGGCTGGTCACATACCTGAGGAACCTGGCAATGGGGCATGCTGAGTGGAGCAGGGGAGGAGGCAAGCAGAGGCAGAGGCAGAGGCAGAGGGGCCTGGGGGAGAGAAGTGACAGGGAAAGGCCCCCAGGAGTGGGAAGCAGAGGGGACAGAGGCTGGCAGGGCTCTAGGCAGGTGGCTGGCAGGGCCCAGGGAGCAGGCTGGCACCACGTGGTCTTGGGTGTGTTGTGCCCCTCTGGGAGCCCTGAATCTTCAAGAGGTTATAGTGTCCACTTAGGATCATGCTAAAGGGTCCCTGTCCAGCTCAGGCCTGTGTTCAGAGCACTCTGAGCCCAGCCAGCCAGGGATGGCGGGGTGCATGCCACCAAGGACCACTTCACTCCCGACAAGAGATCTGACCCCGGAGCTAGTGGGCTGGGCCAACCACCCCATGAGGTCAGCACACCCTGATCTCACCACTCCCCACTGAGCAGAGGCCCACCCTGGAGTCCTCACTGCCCCCCAGTGTGGCCGTGGCTCTGCGCCGTGTCCGGGCGCGTCGGTAGCCAGCCTCGCTGGCTCCCGCTGAAACTAGCGCCCTTCTCAGCAGTGTCCACAGCTCCTACCTGGAACACACCAGCATCACTGGAGGCTGTCCACCCCGGCGGGCCGCTCTGTAGGCTGGTGGAGGGGTGGGTAGAGCCCAGCCTGCTCTGGACGTTCCTTACAAGGGGATCCCACATGTTGCCTGGGGGTCTGGCTGTCCCCACCGACAGGAGCCCCCACCCAGGCTCCTCTGACCTGTCGCTCAGACAGAGCTTCATTCTTCCTGTGGCTGGACCTCCACTGGTGTATTGGCTCACCACTTGATGGACACTTGGTTGCTTCCACTTTGGGGCCACTGAGACTTGGTGCCAGGAACACGGTGGTCAGTGTTGTTTGGGCATCTGTGTTCATTGGCCTTGGGTGTGCGGGGAGAGCATTTTCCCGGGGAGAGGACCACTGCCCGGGGGTGGAAAATATATTTCTAAAGGCCATGGCGGGGGGGTGGGGGGGGTGGCAGGCCTTGGATGCTCAAGGGCATGGCAGAGCCCGATTCTTCCTACCAAGACTCCAGCCCCAGGCCTTGGGGAGGGGGCAACTCCATTTCCGGGGCGCTGACCCCTGCCCACCAGCAGAGCCTGTTTCCATGGGACCCTGTCTGGTTCACGGTGAAGTGAGGGCAGCAGGTCTGAATATCAGGGTCAGAAGAGTCCATGCAGGGTCATTCCTAAGGCCACCCAGGCCCTTGAGCTCAGAATCCCAAGAGGCTGCTTAGCTGGACATGGTCACCTTATTGCTGGAACCTTCCTATTCAGCTGGGCCTGCTTGATAGGCCCCGGGACACGTGGCCTCGAGAGGTTTGGCTAAGAGCAGGAGCTCCATGTGTCTGAGGGGTGGCCCCTGGGGGTCTTGCCTGGGTGGGATTGCCTTGGGCCATGTCATTCAGATGTTTCTGGTTGTCACAACAGGAAGCCAGGTGCTACGGCTTCCAGTCAGAGGAGGCCATGGTGCTGCTGAATGCCCTGGATAGACCCCGTAAGGAGTGATCTGCCCTGCCCACCAACAGTGCTGAGGTTCAGAAGCCCACCCTAGAGGCACCCCCTAGGTTCAGAAGCCCACCCTGGAGGTGGCACCCCCTCCGGACCCCGAAGCCCTAACCCACCAAACCAGGCAGAATGACACACAGGACACCGAGCCTGAGGCCCTGGACCACACTGCCCCAACCACCCCTGTCCTCCAGGGACACAAGAGACCACTTTCAGGAAAGTTCTGAGCCAGGACACATGTCCCTGGTTCCTCTCCAGGTCACGCTGTGGCAGACCCCTGCTCGGGCTGCAGTCGGGAGGATTAGGGTGCAGTCGTACCCTAGGCCCCACACAAACCCCACACTCACAACTCAGGCACAGTCAAGCCCAAAATGGGTGAGGGCTGGGCCTCCAAGCCTGGCCTCCCTTCATGTGCCTCCGTGGCTCTCGACAGCACCTGAACAGCGAGTGGAGAATGTGAGTCTGTCTGCGGGCACCTCCAACTCGGGGTTCAGGGGCTATCACCCACTTCTGGCTGGTCCGCCCTCTCTCAGGCAGCTACAAGTGGATGGAGCCCAGGCCTCGGAGACTTCTGACAGGCCCCGGGGCAACTCTCAGGGCTGGAGCTCTGCAGCCTCCCCACCTGCCTCGCTGCCCGAGCGCCCCCACGAAGTGCCTCTCCCCAGCAGCAACGCACTCCTCGCTGGGCGCTGCTCACCCCAAAGGCCCGCACTGCAGGCCCCGTGCACCTGGATCCTCCTGCCCGCTGGGGCAAGGCCAGTACTACGGCATGTCTGCCTTCTACAGAAGGGCCCACTGAGGCACGGAGAAGTCAGGAAGCTGCCTGAGATGGAGCTGGGGAGGGCCCAGCACTGGAACCCAGGACCACAGGGCCCCAGGCCTGGGCCTACTCCGCCGTCCTTGCTCCCACCAGGCTGAGCCTGTGGGGTTTCCTGTGCAGATGGCCGTGGGTGTACCTGAGGCTCCTATCCATCTGGACTCTGTGCTGGCCCATATGAGCTTTGCCCAGTGCACGAGCTGCGGCCCACAGGGGAGGAGGCCACATGAGGACGGAGACAGAGACTAGAGGGATGTGCCCACAAGCCAAGGTGCTCCTGGACCAGGAGAAGCAGGAAGAGGTGGGAGGGGCTGGGCAAGAGGTGCACACTGTAATCCCAAGGGCTCCGGAGGCTGAGGCAGGAGGACTGCAAGTTCAAGGCCAGCCTCAGCAACTCAGTAAGGCCTTGAGCAACTTAGCAAGACCCTGTCTCAAAATAAAAAATAAAAAGGGCTGGGGATGTGCTCAGTGGTTAAGTGCTTAACCCCTGGGTTCCATCCCCTGTACCAAAAAGAAGAGGTGGAAGGGTCCTCCCTAGCCTTCCGAGGAGCGGGGTCCACCTGACTCCTGGATGTCCGACTCTGCCCTCGGGAACTGTGTTTTAAGCGGCAGTGTGTGGACCTCTTCACCGGCAGCCCAGACGCGGTGGAGGGTGGGGGCGGAGGGGCCCGGAGAAGCTCCGGGGAAGGCGGCCAGCACCAGGCACTTGCTCTTGCCACAAGCCGAGAAATAGCCAGCTCACCTTCCCTGGCTGGACGGCGGCCCAAGGCCTCTGTCCTGGAGGTGCCCTGACAGAGAGGGCCAGGCTGGGTGGTCCTGCAGGTGCCCGGCTGGGTTGGCATCCTGGCAGGGTTCTTCTGCTGGCCACACACCTGCCATAGTCACCCCTGTGTCCACCTGCCTCAGCCACAGGTTGAGCCTTGTCCAGGCTGGGAGTGGGGAGCTGAAGACAACCATTTCTGGAGGGGGCTGTGGGCTGTCACTCGCCTGCCCCTCCCCTGTCCACCCTGCCCGCCCCTGTCCACCCTGCCCTCCCCTTCCCCTCCACAGCCCTCCTCCCTGGCACTGCCCGGACCCTCTTCCTTGCTGGCTCAGGTCCCTCTCTCAACCCTCCTCAGGGCGAGCAGCAGGAATTCCCAGAGCCTTTCCCCGACCCTCCCCAGACCCTCCAGCCCAATTTATCCCACGGAAACCACTCTGCGCCCTGTGACATCTTAGATTTGAAAATATGGTAAAATTTTGCATAATTGCCAATTAAGATCAGTTTTCATCTTTCAATTACAAGTGAATGTTCCTGCGTGTGTATCCGAAACATGTGCACACGAACGCCCGCACGTCTGTGGAATCTGACCACTGATAGATGCTACAGAGCGTGTCCCTTGGTGGACAGCGCCCGCAGATGCTGGGTGGGCAGGTGTTATACGTTGGGGCAACCTCAGCTCTTTTAGACAAAGAAAGGGGAGCGGCCAGGCAGGGGTGGACGCCAGGGTTAAAGGTGGGTGGCTGCTCCCCTGGGTGTTGCCGGCTGGGTGCCCCTGCCACCCTTCAGCAGGGTCAGCGCCTGCATTGTCTCGCCAGCCTGCTTGTCAATTACTCATTCATTAGACGAACCACAGCTCTCTCACTTCCCACAGGGGGGACGACCATGCTGGTACAGTGGAATGCCAAGCCCCAAATGCATCTGACAGGTCTGCTGAGGCAGGAAAAGCTGACCCCCAGTGCCCACACCCACCCACCACAGAGCAACAGAAGGCATGTGTGCGTGGAAACCCGCTGGACGTGTGTCTGGCCCGTGAGGCTCAGAGCTGCCTGCAGGTGCCCCGGACCCTGCGGGCCACCCTCCCGTCATCCTTCTCTGGGTGAGTCGGGCAGGGGAGGGAGGGAGGCCTGTCCAGTATCTGTTCTCATCAGTCCCCTCCTTGGGCTGTGAACCGAGACCCAGGCTTGGAGAGTTACTTGGGGTCTAGGAAGGTTAAAAGAGAAGGGGCAGGGAACCCAGGGGTGTAGGAACACCTCACTATCAATACGAGAAGGCACACGCCAGGGTACTGACCAGAGGTCCTCACTCGCCAAACCCTGGGCTGGCGACTCCAGGGCAAGGAATCACCTGCAAAAATCCAATGGGAACTCCAAGTTCCCCCGGGAATCCCTGGCCCCCAGGAAGAAGGAGAGGAGAGAAGCTATCAGCAACTCATCAGGGTCCCAGGCTCGACGTCGGCAGGAACCTTCATCTGCTAGAACAGGCCAGGGCACCAGGGCCACCACCCGGGGAACGCCAATCACCACGCTGGCACCTACACGCAGGACGCAGCCCACACGCCCAGAGCTGAAAAGACAGATCCTGAGAGGGGGACTGAAGCCCTGCCGAAGGAGCAAACTGGAGAAGGAAACCTGCTTCAGAGCAGGACAGAATGGGCCTTGCCGAGCAGGGTCAGCCGCCTTCCGCTAGAAGCCGGTGGGCAGCCTCTGCAGGGCCAGCTGCTCACCGGAGTCGAGCTCCTCCCACAAGTCCCCGCCCACAGACATGCTGAGCCCCCTGTTGCCTGCCTCACTTCATTAGCACTATTTGCTATCAAAATGTACAATTATTAGGGGACATAATGATGTTTAGGTACATCATTTGGAAGAAATTAAATCTAAACACCTGGGTAGTAGATGAGAAAGAAAGTACATTAGGAAATCTGGCTTCACATGTTTTATGCTGATTTATTCAGCTCAGTCAAGTGCAGTCAGCCCTGAACCCCAGGGACTGTCAGTGTGGGTGACAATCGCGAGCGATGACGTGCAGGGAGGAAGTCGTCACCTGGCTGGCCACCGAGGCCAGAAGACAAGCATGTCAGTGTCACAGAGGCATCATCTTGGGGACAGAGGAAGCTGGGGAAGTCTTCCCCCTGGGGACAAATCTCCGCCTTGACTGCGATCCAGCCGTCCAGCCTGAATCCCGGGCAAAAGGCAGACCCTCAGATCAAGGCAGCAAGAGGGGAGCCCGCGGTCGGGCTCCAGGGCCCGGGCACCGCCTCGGAGCAGCCTCACCCAGGAGGCAGCGAGGAGCAGGGGGTGGCCCTGGGGTCAGGCTCCGCCACTCACCAGCAGGGAGAGCCAGTCAGGCTGACTGACTCCCAAACCTGGCGTCTCATCCTCTGAGGAACAGTGACAATAACAGGACGATGTCACCAGCTTGCCATGGGGACTGTGACAGGGCGCGAATGTGTCAGGACTGGGTTCCATTCCTGGCAGATCACAGGAGCCTTGAGATGGGGACACGTCCACAGGCACCTTCCTCCAGGCCGAAGCCCCACGCGCCCAATGTGGGCCACACACCCACCCGAGTCAGGATGGTGAGCGGCCACCCGCCGAGGCTCTTGGCACCATGGAGCTAAGAGGGCTCTCTGCACCTCCACCTGTGGACACGGGGGCTCCCAGAGGAGGACCCGAGGAGGGCGGATTCCTGATGCCAGGGGAAGAGGTGGTGAGAGCCAGGCAGGCTGAAGTGTGGAGGGGGATGGGCAGTGGCGGGATTCAGCAGGGCCTGGGATGACCAGGTGGAGGAGGGAATGAGGTGCAAAGGCAGGCGGAGTCAGCTTGTCCCCCACAGGACCCGACCCTCAGAGAGCTGGCCGAGGCTCAGTGGGCTCTGCAGCAGCCTTGGCTGGAAAGGAGCGTGACCGCCAGGCCCACCGAGCAGAGGGCAGGGTTCGCTCTGCACACACGCTCTGGAAGCATTCCGCTGCAAGCCTCTGGGCACTCAGCTGTCCTGGGCAGATGCCCCTGGGCGTGGGCGTGGGTCTGCCATTGCTCAGGCAGAGGCGGTGGGCTCTGTCTTCTCCCCGGAGATGTTGCCCTGCTCTCCTCGGCACAGGGCCCCTGCGAAGCCCCTGGGAAGCCCCCTGGGAAGGCCCCTGCGAAGCCCCCGGGGAAGCCCCCTGGGAAGGCCCCTGGGAAGCCCCCCGGGAAGCCCCCTGTGCACTGCTGCACAGATGAGCAGGGTCTTTAAACAGGTCGGAGAGAGGAGGGAAGAGACCCATGTTAGCTTGGCAGCGAGGACTCCGGCCCTAGGGCAAGTGGACTCAGGAACACAGGGCCATGGAGGGACACAGGGAGCGGCCAGGGCCACAGAGGAAGCAGGAGGCTCCAGAGAAAGAGAAACCATGTGGCAGAGAGGGCATCGCCCCGTGGCACCTCCCAACCCAAACTCTCAATTCCTCCCAAACCTGTTCCTCTCCCACCGGCCTTCCCATTCAGCCAGGGCTCAAGCTGGTGATCCCTGCGACACCCTTACCCTGTCCTCTTCCTCTGTGACCTGCCAGTTCAGCTCCTTCTCCCTCCAGGGCTCATGGACAGGGCGCCCTGGGCATTTGGGGCTGGGCCATTCTTTGTGGCAGGTCCATCCTGTGCACTACAGGGTGGTCACCAGCATCGAGGCCTGGGCCCCAGGAACCACTGGCTCACCCCACCATGACAACCCCAGGCAGGGGGGCCCGGCCCCTCTCACCTGGACCCCACCATGGCTCCAGCTGTCCCCTTCCTCTGACCTCGATCCCTCCCATCGAGGACCAGGCCGTTCTTGTTAAACACCAGTGGGTGCCGTTCAGAGGTGCTGCTGTTGTAGAAAGACTCAGACCTCATCCACTCCTGAAGCTGAATAAACATTTGTGCAAAAAGCCCCGAATCCAGAGACGGCCCTTTCCCTGTTGAACAGCCTCGGGCGAGTCCCCACCGCTCTCTAAGTGACCCCCACGCCCCCTCGGCCTCCCTGCCCCTCGCGGCCTGGCCTCACCCACACCTGGCCAGTCCCTTCTCGTCTCGTTGAGCCCCTCACACTCAGCTCTCTGCTCTGAGGTCTTAGCACAGTTGGCCCCCCGTACCCCGTCCCCAGCTGCGGCACCGAGCAGTCCTACCCACCCCTGCCCGTGCCTCTCCTCCAGCACCCTCCTGCAATGTTATGGTGCACAGTTACTGTGCTCGGGTCTAGGCCCAAAGGTACCCATGTGGGTGACACAGGTACAGACACGGTTCAGTGGTCCCTGCTGTCCATGGGGGAGGGGACCCAGAACCCCTGAGGATGCCAAGTCCTCAGTGACGCGCTGCAGCATCGGCTCAGAGCCCGCCTGGTGACGTCACACTGTATCCTTTAGGGGACAAGAATGAGTGCAGCCCGCCCAGGCTCAGCTCTAGGTTCTCGGCATTTTCTTTTTTCCAGCAATTTCTCCCCAATACTTTCCTCCTGTGGTTGGTTGGCTCCACTTTTGAGAACCCGCAATCCCGAGGGCACCTGCACTCACGGACCCGGGACAGACAGAGACCCGCTGGTGTGGCCACCCTCCTGGCAGGTGTCCGGCTTGCGAGGGCTTGGCCTGCCTCTGCCCACCTGGACGTTCCGGTCTGGCACAGGTCAGGCTTCAGGGTGCTCTCTGGCGGGGGGCCAGAGCCTCAGGGGGCGGGGAGCACCTGCCCATGGGGACAGCACATGGCTCCTCGTAGCGGCGTGGGGAGGAGGATGGCCTTAACGCACCTCATGACGGGGACAGCCTTTCTAACCTCCACAAATGTCATCGACGTCCAGAGGGCCGTGAAACCGCCTGACCAGCCACGGGGCTGCTCACTGCCTTTGACGCGCACTCTCAGCATCTTGACGGCTCCTTGTGCCCAGGCTGTGAGCTTCCCCCCCACACAGCGCCCGTCACCCCAGGATGGAGGCAGCACCCACACAGAGGGCCACAGCTGGCCTCTGCTCCGGAACAAGGGGCGCTGAACAGGTGCGTCCTGAGCCTGCGGCATGGGGGACAACCCATGCCCACGCACGACAAGGTCCCTGTTCTCAGACGGTGGAGTCCGGAACACAGGAAGCAGCAGGTGACCCTGACAGCAATGCCCCCTCTCCCGTAAGACAGCGCATGTCACATGCAGAGGGCCTGGGTGGGAGGGGTCACAGGATGAGTACCTCAAGTGCAGGAGGACACAGGGCAGGGAGCCCAGGGGTCCCACCACAGGACAGCCAGGCCCCAGAGCAACCCACCTGGCCAGAGTAGCAGGTGGGCTTGTGCCCTCGTCCCCCGAAAGAAGTGACCGAGTCCACAGTCTCTGCAGCCGAGGGACCTAGAGACACAGCAAAGCTGCAGGCGCCGTGGCTCCCAGGTGTGCCAGAGAGGGAGGGGGAGGACACTGGTGAGGGATTGTTCCCAGGGAGGTCACGTCCTCCTCCCCGGCCCCAGGAGCCCTGGAGCCTCCAGACGGCCAAGGCCAGGATAAGGCCCCTCAACCAGCCAGCTGTTGGGCCCCGACCCTGGGGTGCTGAGACGGGAGGGGGCGGGGGGAGAGGTTAGGGTCCTCACTGGACAATCACGCTGAGCGCTATGATTCCCCCTGGAGACTGGCCCGTCGGGGTGAGTGGACACACGGGCGTGTGCGTCCATTTCCCCACCCAGAACAGGGCCAGAGACCCCTTGTGACGAGCGACTGAGGGCAGACCCCAGGGCACACAGCGGGGCGGACCCTGGAGACTCACCAGTGGCTCACCAGTGGCTGGGGAGGGACCTAGAAGCCGCGGTGGGTGTGGGGTCCTTCTGGGGGGGTAAACGTCCTGGAGGGTGGGGGGTGGCTGCACAGATGTGAGGGCTCAGGGCCTCCCACCGCAGACGGCTGAGGCTTCATTTTAGGCCAGGTAAATTTTACTTGGATTCTTTCGAGGTCGGGCCTCTCTGCCTCTCCGGCCCAGCAGAGTCCAGGCTGTCCTCCTGTCCACCCTGCTCCAGAAGCAGCTCCCTAACAGGTCCACGAGTGTCCAGATCTCCCCTCTCATGAAGGGGGGCCACTGTCTACTCCACGGCCACCACACCAGCTCACTGGCAGGACGGGACACACCTGCCTTGTGTCCTGCACAGCCAGCTCGGGCCAAGCTGTCCCCTGCCAACGGAGCTCGCCCTGCTCCTCCCAGCTCGCCCTGCTCTGTGTACAGTTCTCTGCTGACCTCTCCTCCCGGATGCTCCTGTGCGTCCTTCAAAACCCAGCTCAAAGCCCTTCCACGGGGCTCCCACAGCACTGGCCCTGCCTCCATACACTGCTGCCCTCTGTGGGCCTGTCTTCTCCATGAAAGAGAAGGTTCCCTGGGGAGGGGACACGTTGGGTTCCTCTGGAGTCCCCAGGACCTAGCCTGATGCCTGATACAAACATGGCCAGAGGCTGGGGCCCAGTGAGGGACGGACAGAGGGTGACTCGTGAGGACTTCCTGTTCAGACCCTTTCCGCCCCAAGCCCCCGGCTCTCTCTGGCTCAGTGAGCTGGAGGCCAGGAAGGGGGGGAGCGAAGATGGAGAAGCCCCTCTCCAGTCCCTGGACTCTGCTCATCTAAGGGAGCCTCAGCATTCACTGGCGATGGTCACACCTGCCTCCCACACGCTCTGTGCTCCGCGAGGTGCTCCCTGCTCAGTGCACGGCCCGGGCCCCGTGCCCCTCTGTTTCCCGTGGTGAGTATGTGGGTACCGTGGGCTGAATGTCCCCCCTACCCAGCACATGTCCACTCAGGACCTCAGAACGTGACCTTACTTGGAAACAGGATCTTTGCCGAGGTACTTAATTAAGGATCTAATGACGAAATCCTCCTAGATTTAGGAAGGGCCCCACTTCCAAAGACCGGTGTCTTCACGAGAGGGGAGATCGGCACACTCGAGATAAAGAGGTAAGGGCCTTGTGAGGACAGAGCAGAGACAGAGCCATGTGCCCACCAGCCCAGGAACACCGAGGGCTGCTGGCCACACCAGGGTAGGAAGAGGTGCCCCTCGGAGCCCCCCAGGACCAGCCCTGACACACTCCATTCCTCACTCTGTCCCCTGGGACTGCGAGGGAATGAGACTCTGTTCCCAGCAGCACAGATTGTGGTGACGTGCTGTGGCAGCCTTGGGGACTGACCCGCCTGCTAACGTGCCCTTCAGATCCCTGCCACTCACGAGGACGCCTGTCGCCATGAAGGCTGGCTTCTGTCTGTCCTCCAGGGGACCCTTGGACAGCATCAGATGGACAAGGGGCGAGGCCACAGACACACAGCTGCCTGGGTCCCTCTCCAGCTCCAGGCCACCGACGCACAGTGCTGGCCTTGGGCAAGTCCCCAAGCCTGGGAACCTCAGCTTCTCCTCGTGAGGCAGCATAAAAACAGCAACTGGCCCAGGAGCTGCTGCCTGGATTAGATGTCCCCAAGCCCCTCACAGCTCCCCAAGAGAGCACCCGCGTCTCTCGCGTTTGGACACCGAGCCACTCGAGGTACAGGCTGTGGTCCCCAGTGGGTGCACGTGGGACGTGGAGCAGCGCCCTTAGCCGGGCCCACCGAGGCCAGTCCAGACCCCGCTGGCTGTCACGTCTTGCCTGGGGAACTGTACACGGCTCAGGGGGGCCCGCGCTGGGGACGCTGCTCCACATCCTGTGGGGCAGAGCCAGCTCCCGTAACAGGAGAGACCAGCCCCCATGCCCACAGCGCGCAGGAGGAGAGACCCTCGCAAACACAACAGAAGGCTTCTGCGGGGAAAGCAGCAGGACGTGGGGGGAAGTCACAGGCTCCGTGACTTCGCCGTGCCTGGGTCCAAGGCCAGGCAAGGCCAAGCTGCCAGCTGCCATGTGCCAGCTCCCACAGACCCCAGCCAAGCTTCTCGGGGACACGGGGCCCACTCCTGCTTGGTGGGGATGAGGACAGGGCCGAGCCTCTCTTACTACCCGCCATTGCTCTCATCACGCCCCTCCGCAGCAGCAGCGGCAGCAGCTCCCCGGCTCCTCTGCAATGACCGTCTCCTCCTGGCTCAGCCCTGAGCGCCTGGCAACCCACGGTCCTGGGGAGCTCGGCTGCAGGTTTGCTGGACACCGACCAGGAGATCCAGATGGGAAGACGAGGAGCACAGAGCCCCTTGCTCTCTCTGGAAGGCTGCCACGAGACAGGGACCCGTCACAAGACCTTCCCTCCCCCTTTCCACCCAGGGGACCCTCCAGGTCGTCTCCTCCACACCACTTCCAACACGCGGGCAGCCTGCCAGGAAGACGCCCTGGGGAACCTGGGCAATGGCCAGGAGCAGAGGGGAGCCTTGGTGGTGGGCCCCAGGGGCCACACCGTAAAACCATGGGTCTGGGGAGGATGCCCATTGAGACCGAGCCTGGGCACAGTGTGCCCCATGAGCCTGGCAGAGGCGCACACCTAGCGCATGGAGGAAGGGAACCCCTGGGGAACAGGGGACATCTGTCGGGGGCCTGGGGACCGGCGACAGGTCCCCACACAGACATCTGCCTTAGAGGCAAGGGCTGTGGTGCGGCCCGGGGGACGGGGGGGGGCACTGTGGGCTGGTGCTGCCTGCCGAGGGGAGGGAGGGGGAGGCGACTCTTTTTATAGCAAACAAGCAAACAAACAAACTGCTTTGCTTTAAGAAGCCAAAACTGAAAAAAGAACGAGAATATGTCTCTGCCGGCTGCTGGGAGAGTAATGAGCGGCGTCCCAGCCGGCCAAGGGGACGCAGGCAACGTGCCAAGGACTCTCTGGCCAGGGCCTCCCCACAGCCGGCGGACAGCTGGAACAAGGCGGGCCCTGCCACTTGGGCACCGCGGGCACTGGGCCCGGCGCCGGCCTGCACGTGAAAGGCTCCTTGCACTGCAGAGCCCAGTGAAGTCACCCGCGCTGCCACCCACATCTGCAGGTGAACAGCACAGGACTCCTCCGGCTACTGAGGGGCACGGGGACGGGGCCTGGCTCCAATGGAAGGTCTCACCCTACGGCCTGTTAGTGGGTTAGCCAGAGGGCAGGGCTGTGGGCCTCACCCACCCCCCTATCTCCCACCCCTCGCTCTTCCTCTGGCCTCGGACCCCAGGCCCAGCTCTCCTGCGACCTTGGTCTCCTTGCCTCGCTGGCCCGGGGAGGCTGGCATTGTGCATTCTGCTCAGCTCTGCCTTTGTTCATGCCACAGAGAAGCCAGGGCTGCTAGTTGGAGAGGAGAGCTCCATCCCATAATAAGCAGCATGAACTATTTATAACCCTGAAAACATCTTTATTATTATTTTTCTTCCCTCCAGAAACAATCTCACACAATCCTGTTAAGTACACACCACCAAGGACTGGAGGGCCGAGGGCCGGACGCTTCCCCCGGCCCTGCCCAGCCGAGCAGATGGCGGCGTGGGCGTTAGGTACCAGCCTCCTGGCAATCCGAACATCTGTTCCCGTTAGAAAATGCTAATTGCCATCAATCAGGACAGCACCTACCCACATTTACATGCAAGCACACATGCAAAAAAAAAAAAAATACATCTAAATTTCTCCAAGCACTGCGCTCCCTGCATGTTAACGAGCCGGGCAGCGCCTGGCCGCCCGGGAAGCTCCAGCCAGGGCCGCGCAGCCCCTCTGGACCCACCCTGCACCACGGCAAGGAGAGTGCCAGGGAGCCTCGGTGGGCCTCCCAGTGGCCCACCAGGGACACACAGGGTCCCCGACTCCAGGCAGCACAGGCCACCGGAACGGAACTCCTCCAGGGCCTGGCGCTCCCTGAGCACCTCCACCGTGCTGCATCCTGCCCTCCCTGTGGCCCTGTCCCCCGCAAGGCTGAGGCTCCCTGAGCTCCAGGGAGGCAGCGCTAGTTGCTCAGCCCCGACTCGGCTCCACGTCTGCCCCCTGAGGGCTGCAGCCTCCCTCTGCCGACCTGTGGGGGGCTGCCAGGGCTGGCCTCCTCCGCTGTTTCCTACCCACGGGAGCTTCCCCAGCACCTGAGACCATGCCCATCCTCGGGCCCCAGGTTCCTGGGCTCGGCTAGGCCCTTGTACCCCTCCCTGGACCTCTGTTTGGTTGACAGTCACTCAGCTTCCTACGTCCCAGTGTTCTGAGCTGGCCCTGGAGAGCCAGAGGTGACCACAGGGTCCCAGAGCAGAAACTGGGCCACCCCTCTGCTGGGAAAGGGAAGAGAAGGGGGCACTGGCTCACACTCATGCTCGGGGAGAAAGGAGTGGCACCCCACCTTCTCCCTTGACTTCTTGCAGTCCAACCCTTCCCGGAGGAGCTGACCAGCTGCCCAGCTGGACCAACAGAGCAATCTGCTGCCCCTGGGCACTCCGCCCATGTGTGCAATCCCAGGGCCTCCAGGTTTCCAGAAAGGGAGCTCAGGAGACTGGCCCATTATGTAACAAGAAACAATGACTCCTGAGTGCACCCACCGCCACACACACCCTCCCCAAAAGAAAGCGATTTTGCTAATTTTTCCCCCAGGCACCAGGCACCGTTGCCAGCCTCGGTTGCTATGGGGCCTGTGACTGGTTCGAGGTAAATTCTGAGGATTGGAGGAGAGGTTTCCATGGGGAGCCTCAGCACCCCATCCCCTGGGGCCACAGACAGCACTGGGTAGGAAAGAGAGCCTGTGGACTGACCAGGCAGGTGGCCCCATGATGTGACAGGAGGGTGATTCACGGGCAGCTTTGCCGTCTGTGAATACTGCGCAGGACTGTCTGCCGGCAAAGCATGGCACGAGTCGTGCACAGGAAGGGTATGTTCCTATCAGAGGCTCACCAGCACTGTTGCAGGGCAGTACTGGGAGGCTGGCAAGTGGCTTCCTTCCCCCGGTAGAATGACCTTCTCTGAGACAGCAGGTGCTTCGTGAGAACTCAGGGGGCGCAGGGGAAGGCGGAGCCCACCAGCCTCGTCACATGACCCTCTCTGACGTATTCCTCTTTCAGGAAGAGCCTGGCTTTCAACCAGGGCAGTGGCAACACCTGTGATCCCCGGAGCTGGAGAGGCTGAGGCAGGAGGATCACAGTTCAAATCCAGCCTCAGCAACTTAGCAAAGCCCTAAGCAAGACCATGTCTAAAATAAACAATTAAAAAGGCTGGGGGTATGGCTCAGCGCTGAAGCACCCCTGGGTTCAATCTTCAGTACCAAAGAAATCCAAGATCCCTGCGCTGGACGCTAGGGAAACAGACACGGATGTCAGGGACGCAGGGCCACACAGCGTCTGCAGAGCCCATCTGGGACACGCCTGCCCCCAAGCTCTGCCTAACCTGAGGAGAGGCTTCAAAACCCACAGCAGCTCCCTCCTGACTCGCTCTAACTGCAGCGACACCTGTGTGGGGCTGCCTCCACCTCCAGCCAGGCCCCACGTGTCAGCCCCCCGCCCACCTAATGCTAGCCCAGACCTGCTTCAGGCCAGCCTCGCCAGTGGGCACATTTGCTTCCTGAGTTCCACTGGAACTGGGCTCATGATTGTCTTTGTTCAGAATTCGAGGGTGTCTCTGCTAAGGGCTCTGGGTCTCCAGGGCAGGGTCATGAGCGAGGACTCTAGGGGGCTGTCAACCTCCCACAGCCCCTCCCATGCCCTGACAGCCTCGGCCCCGCAGCCCCCCGGTGTGGCCTGACTCCCAGCTGAGGCACGTGGCCTGCAGACTAGAGGCTGGTCCTCCAATTCCAGGGCCCGACACCGCCCCCTCCTCTCACTTCCCTCTCCCCAATCTTGCTGAGGCTCCAGGTGAGTATGAGGCAGCAGCACAGGAGCGGGGCCTGGGTCAGGTGCCCTTCCCACCCCAAAACACCAGAAGAGGAGGAGGCTTTAAAAATAAAGCTCGTGACAATGATAGGAATCAATGGCTACCAGATAGAGAGAGAGAGAGAGAGAGAGAGAGAGAGAGAGAGAGAGAGATGAGTAGATGGATACGTAATACCTACAAGGATGACAGATGGGTGGATAAAGGATAGAGAGCTAATAGATGCATGGATGGAGGCAGAGATAATCAATAATAGATAACAGATGGAAAGATAGATGCAGAAACGAACGGTCCCTTGCTGAGTCAATGAACAGGCATGAAGAGCAGGTACATGGCACATGCATCTAGACGCACAGATGGGTGGATGATAAATATGTAGACACATAGAAAGATAAACAGTAACAGATGCGTGGGTAGATGATGGACACACAGCAACTGACGGCTGGATGGAGAAAGGGATGGTAGGTAGATGGAGAGGGATGATGGGTGGATGGAGAGAGGGATGATGGGTGGATGGAGAGGGGGATGGTAGGTGGATGGAGAGGAATGGTAGGTGGATGGAGAGGGATGATGGGTGGATGGAAAGAGGGATGATGAGTGGATGGAGAGGGATGATGGGTGGATGGAGGGGGGATGGTAGGTGGATGGAGAGGGAAATAGTAGGTGGATGAAGATGGATGATAGGGAGATGGAGAGGAATGGTAGATGGATGGAGAAAGGGATGATAGATGGATAGAGAGGGATGGTAGGTGGATGGAGAGAGGGATGATAGTTGGATGGAGAGAGGGATGGAGAGGGATGATGGGTGGATGGAGAGAGGGATGGTAGGTGATGGAGAGGGATGGTAGGTGGATGGAGAGGGATGGTAGGTGGATGGAGAGGGATGGTAGGTGGATGGAGAGAGGAATGATAGTTGGATAGAGAGAGGAATGGAGAGGGATGGTAGGTGGATGGAGAGGGATGGTAGATGGATGGAGAGGGATGGTAGGTGGATGGAGAGGGATGGTAGGTGGATGGAGAGGGATGGTAGGTGGATGGAGAGGGATGGTAGGTGGATGGAGAGGGATGGTAGGTGGATGGAGAGGGATGGTAGGTGGATGGAGAGGGATGGTAGGTAGATGGAGAGAGGAATGATAGTTGGATAGAGAGAGGGATGGAGAGGGATGATGGGTGGATGGAGAGAGGGATGGTAGGTGATGGAGAGGGATGGTAGGTGGATGGAGAGGGATGGTAGGTGAATGGAGAGGGGATGGTAGGTGGATGGAGAGAGGGATTGTAGGTGGATGGAGAGGGATGTAGGTGGATGGAGAGGGATGATGAGTGGATGGAGAGGGATGATGGGTGGATGGAGGGGGGATGGTAGGTGGATGGAGAGGGGGATAGTAGGTGGATGAAGATGGATGATAGGGAGATGGAGAGGAATGGTAGATGGATGGAGAAAGGGATGATAGATGGATAGAGAGGGATGGTAGGTGGATGGAGAGAGGAATGATAGTTGGATGGAGAGAGGGATGGAGAGGGATGATGGGTGGATGGAGAGAGGGATGGTAGGTGATGGAGAGGGATGGTAGGTGGATGGAGAGGGATGGTAGGTGAATGGAGAGGGGATGGTAGGTGGATGGAGAGAGGGATTGTAGGTGGATGGAGAGGGATGGAGAGGGGGATGGTAGGTGGATGCAGAGGGATGGTAGGTGGATGGAGAGAGGGATAGAGAGGGGGATGGTAGGTGGATGGAGAGGGATGGTAGGTGGATGGAGAGAGGGATGGAGAGGGATGATGGGTGGATGGAGAGAGGGATGGTAGGTGGATGGAGAGAGGGATTGTAGGTGGATGGAGAGGGATGGTAGGTGGATGCAGAGGGATGGTAGGTGGATGGAGAGAGGGATAGAGAGGGGGATGGTAGGTGGATGGAGAGGGATGGTAGTGGATGGAGAGGGATGGAGAGGGGGATGGTAGGTGGATGGAGAGGGATGGTGGTGGATGGAGAGAGGGATGGAGAGGGGGATGGTAGGTGGATGGAGAGGGATGGTAGGTGGATGGAGAGGGATTAGGTGGATGGAGAGAGGGATGGAGAGGGGGATGGTAGGTGGATGGAGAGGGATGGTGGGTAGATGGAGAGGGATGGTAGGTGGATGGAGAGAGGGATGGAGAGGGGGATGGTAGGTGGATGGAGAGGGATGGTAGGTGAATGGAGAGGGATGGTAGGTGGATGGAGAGAGGGATGATAGTTGGATGGAGAGAGGGATGGAGAGGGATGATGGGTGGATGGAGAGAGGGATGGAGAGGGGGATGGTAGGTGATGGAGAGGGATGGTAGGTGGATGGAGAGGGATGGTAGGTGGATGGAGAGGGATGGTAGGTGGATGGAGAGGGATGGTAGGTGGATGGAGAGAGGGATAGAGAGGGGGATGGTAGGTGGATGGAGAGGGATGGTAGGTGGATGGAGAGGGATGGTAGGTGGATGGAGAGAGGGATGATAGTTGGATGGAGAGAGATGGTAGGTGGATGGAGAGGGATGATGGGTGGATGGAGAGAGGGATGGAGAGGGGGATGGTAGGTGAATGGAGAGGGGATGGTAGGTGGATGGAGAGGGATGGTAGGTGGATGGAGAGGGATGGTAGTGGATGGAGAGGGATGGTAGGTGGATGGAGAGGGATGGTGGGTGGATGGAGAGGGGGATGGTGGGTGGATGGAGAGGGAGATGGTAGGTGATGGAGAGGGATGGTGGGTGGATGGAGAGGGGATGGTAGGTGGATGGAGAGGGATGGTAGGTGGATGGAGAGGGGGATGGTAGTGGATGGAGAGGGATTAGGTGGATGGAGAGAGGGATGGAGAGGGGGATGGTAGGTGATGGAGAGGGATGGTAGGTGGATGGAGAGGGATGGTAGGTGATGGAGAGAGGGATGGTAGGTGGATGGAGAGGGATGGTAGGTGGATGGAGAGGGATGGTAGTGGATGGAGAGGGATGGAGAGGGATGGTAGGTGATGGAGAGGGATGGTAGTGGATGGAGAGGGATGGTAGGTGGATGGAGAGGGGGATGGTAGGTGGATGGAGAGGGATGGTGGACATAGTCCAAATGCAGCAAAGGCCCACATTCCTCTCCCCTCTCCATTATGGCTCACTTCAGGGACGTGGCCAGGGGCTCTGAGGCGGAGTTGTGGCAGACAGCCCAGGGCTGAAGCCAGACTAAGGCTCACAGGGCACGAGGCAGTCGGACGCCTGTGTTGGGTAGGCCCAAGCCCAGCCCTGTGCCCATCGCCTGTCCGTAGCTCTGGGCCCTCGACAGCTGTGTGGCCTTAGAAAGCCCCTCCTGCCCCAGGACTGGCCCTGGTCTGGAGTGGGGTGGGCTAGAGCCTCCTGGTCCCGTCTAACACTCTGCCTGGATAGCAGTACCCTTGGCACATACTTAGCCCCTGTCTCAGTGTCCTGCCAGTGAGGACCTGGCCACTTGCTCTCGGGTCCCCCAGCAAGAAGGGACAGGGCTGACCTCTTGGTGCGCACGTCCTCTGTGGCTGATCCTCCCCAGTCCTCCTGACCACCCTGGAGGCGCTGCACTGCACTGTGGGGCTGGACTTCCCCTGCCCCTCAGATGGACACAGCTGTGACCCCAGGAAGCAGAGCCCTTCCCAGTCCCTCCTAGTGGGTCCCCCTCACCCTACCAGGACAGGGCCATCTGAGCCAAGAAGTGGCAGGAGCCCTGGGTAAGTGCAAGGGCAGTGGGTGGGTGAGGGGTCTGGAAGGCGAAGGCTCTGCTCACTGAGCACAGAGGCAGGCCTTGGCCCCCCACCTGGGATACAGGCCCCCGAGCATTCTGAGGGCCAGTTGAGCCCAGCGTCAGAGAGCCACACCACACACGTGTGTTCTCCTGCCCTAGGGGGGCTCTGCATCCCCCCATGCTTAGCCCCAGGCCACGGCACCAGGCCCACAGACTTAAGGGGTGTGTGCTTGACTTCATCCTAATCCAGAAGGTCCCCAGGGTGAGACGCCACCCCTGGGCCACATGCAGCGTGGGGGGCCGTCATTCCACAGCGGTCCCAGGGTCACCAGGCACCTCTGAAATGCCCAGCAAGGCCTTCATAAAATCTCACAGCAAGACGGCACTAAAACTCACCTCGTGCAGCCCACCCTCGTGCCCACTCTCACGTTGGAATAAGTGCAGCCCTACCAAGTGCTTCTCAAACTGGGGAACCCCTCCTCAGCCCACTGAGATGCGTGGGGATGGGAAGAGGAGCCGCCCTGGGCATCCAGGACCCATCGGCTAAGCCTGCGCCTCCGACGGCAGCACCGGTTCTGTCTGAGCAGTTCAGGGGAATATTACGGTTCGGTCGCAGCCGGCGAGGCGCATTGTGGATTCAGTGTCAGATGTGTGTGAATTTTTAAGATAACAAATAAGACTTCAAAGAAATGTCATGCTTTCTCTGGCCCCCTTCTGGCAACAGACGCCCGGTTCCCCAGGGTGCAGGCTTACTACTCCCTCTCTTTGGAGCCTCGGGAGGAAAAGTGCACACCTCCAGAGTAGTGCCGGTGCCCTCTGTCACCCGGACAGGCCATCTAATCTCCTCCGCCGGAGCGCAGCCCGCCGTGCACAACACACACTCTGGCTCTGTGTTATGCCACCGGGTTAGAAAATGAAAAAAAAATAAATAAATAAATTTCCAGTCCTTCCTCTACGCTCAGTAAAGGAGAAAAACGCCGCAGAATCAACTCCACAGACAGACAAAAGGTTTCTGCCGCCTCAGCAGAAATACTCCGCGTCTCCATCTGCAGAGTGGGGGTGAGCCATGGGCCTGTGGCACCCCGAGCTGAGGCCGGGAGGAAGAAGCGTCTGGAGGACTGGCCCTCCCTGGCTCTCAGCTTGAGAAAAGCAGAGAGACGTGGACGGTCCCTCTATCACGTTGCACACACAACCATGACCCACGTCTCCAAGGGCAGGGAGACCTCAGAGAGCACCCTTCAGGGGTGCTGGTCAGGGCGCAAGGCTCGGGGTATTTGCCATGAAGCGAGGGCCCCCATTCTGCAGAGGGTGTGGGCTGGTGAGTGATTAAAACATGACCCTGGGCTGGGGCTGGGGCTCAGTGGTGGAGCACTTGCCTAGTACATGTGAGGCCAGGGCTCAGTTCTCAGCACCGCATATAAATAGATGAATAAAATAAAGGTCCGCAAACAACCGGAAAACATTTTTAAATAAATAGTTATGACCCGGGCTCGGGAACCTTATGATCCAACGGAGTGTCCTATGGCAATGACCACGGTGACATTCCAGCCCACAACTAGGAAACAGCCTTCAAACGCCACCAATGGTCAGCTCTGCTCTTGTGCCCAGGAAGACACTGGTACCCAGCAAGCAGGGCGTGTGCATCGGCATCCCTAGCCACAGAGGGCACAGCAGAAGTCAAGGAGGCACAAGAACCAGGCCCTCTCGGCGGGCCCAGGTCTAAAGGTCGTCAGCACTGAGAGTCCTCTGCTTGAGGGTGAGTTCCCTTGAGCGGACAGTGTCCTGTGAACACCGCTGGACGGGCAGCCAGGAGCATGGCTGTACCAACACAGGCTGCCCCAGCCCCCATCACGGGCCATATGTGACCACGACCACTGTGTCCCAGAGCAAGGGAGACTTCAGGAGGGTGACCAGGCACCGTCCAGACCATGACATCAAAGGCGTTTTGTGCAAAGCCTTGCAAGTACCCGGCCACAGCCGTGGGGAAGACAGAAGCAGCAAATCTGTGCCACTCAGAAACCCGAGAGGGAGGAGCCAAGGGGCATCGTGGCAGGTGGCCCAGGGGCAGCCCCGCCGCATTCCACTCACCTGCCACAGCCACAGGCAGGCTCAGAGGGCCAGAAGACAGAGAGCTGGAAGGGCAGCGTCCAGACCAGGCCCACTGGACACCCAGACCAGGGAGCACTTGCTCCAAACCCAGGGCAACGGGCCTGCCTGCTGGGACTCCATCCAGACCAACCCCCGTGGCCGCGCTGCCGGAAGGGATTTCCTTTTAAAAATAACCATTTATTTTGAAATGATTTAAGGCTCATAAGATGATGTAAAAATAGTACAGAGAATTCCCATGTACCCTTCTGTCATGGACTGAACTGTGTTAAAAAAATATATATATACATGTGACGCGAAGTCCTCGCCCTCGGCACTTTAGAATGTCACTGCTCTGGAGACAGGGCTCTCGAGGAGGTGGGCAAGGTGAAATGAGGTCACGGCGGTGGGTCCTGATCCCGTGTGGATGGCCCCTTGTGAGAAGGGGTCAGGACACAGGTGCACAGGGAGGCAGGGCCAGCCACCACAGAGGCCTCAGGAGGACCCTCCCGTGCGCACCGTGGACCCCAGACCTCCAGGGCCTCGAGAAGACTAATTGCTGGGGCCAGCGTGGTGCTCAGCTAGGGCTGAGCTCTCGCCCATCCCGGGCTGCCACCGTCCCATCTGGGGGCCGGCCCTGGGCTCAGCAGAGGGCATGCAGACATGGCCCACTCCATCTGCTGGCTCGGGCCTCCTCGGTGGGAGCACGTCTCAGACCCCCTGCTGCAAAGGAGGCAGCCCTGATTTCAGATGCACTGTGGACCTGACTTTTGTTTTCAAAAGCAGCTGCCAAAAAGAACTTACTAGGAACATGGAATGAATTTACCAGAAAAATAGAACAAAAGATACATGCGAATCACAAAGCCTAATTCCTTATTAGATTCACAGACCTAAAATCACTCTTTCAGATTGCTATGAAAGACTCATTGCTATGGCTGGGATCTGGTGTCAGCGTGTCCCCCAGCATTCACATGTTGGGTACTTTGAACCCAGTGTGGCAATGTTGAGAGGTGGTGGAACCTTCCGGAAGGGTAGCCTGGTAGGAAGTCCTCCAGCTACAGGGCCCTGACGTGGAAATGATTAAGGCGGTCATCCCAGAACACTGACTTAGCTCCTGCAAGAGCCCTTCCCTCTCTCTGGCTTCCTGTCTGGCCACAAAATCTCTCCCTCCCCTGCCAATGTGGTACCATCTACCAGGAGGTCTGCACCAGAGCCAGGCAAATACAGGCTCCATGCCCTTGACCCTCTAGAACTGTGAGCTAAGTAAAGCTCTTTTCTTGTAAAGTTATCCAGCCTTGGGTATTTTGTTACAGCAACAGCAAACACTCTAATGCAGTTGCTCTTGAGTTCCATATTTAATCGCAGGGACCAGCAGCAGCAGCTCACCGATAGGCACTGGTCTGTGGACCTCACTTTGAGTAGCTTTGATATGGATCATCATGACACGTCTCATATGAATGTCTAGAGAATTGCCAAGGGATCGAATTCAGAATGGTCCTATGCTCATCGTCTACCTGTGACTCTTCCCAGGGAACCCAGTCGGTGTTGTGAGGATGAATGGGGTGATGACTCGTGTGGACTGGGGACGATGGCCGTGTCAGCCAGGAAGACCATGCTCGGGTGCCCTCAGGTCAGCAAGTGTCTTCTCGCGGGATGTTGAGTTATGAGCTTGCGGTTTGACCTCTGTTCATCCTGGGCTCACCTTTGATTGCTTCCAGGACTTCCACAATGTCCACATCCTGATTAACCCCCACCGGGAGCTGCAGGTGGCCACGCCCTGAGAGCTTCCTGCAGTTTCAGCCATTACTCAGCAATGCACAGTGGCTCAAGGTCACCTAGGCACCATCTGTCCACCTCCCTCCCTCCCACCCCAGGGAAAGGGGAGAGATCACCCTCCACCCCTCTCCCTCCCTCCCACGCTGCCTTCCCTGAAGCAGTCCTGACTCCACATCTAAATCACCTGTCTCCCGGGGCCTTTGCCAACATGCCTCTCCTCCGCTGCCCACTCCCGCCCACAGATGTGGCGGACAGCGCCAGGCCTGAGGCTTGGTGCATCCCGCAAATCAGAGGAGAACTGGTTTCCTCCCCATAATAGGAGCCCTCGCCGTCCACCAGGCCTTGGTGGAGCTCGCTGGCCACTGCATGTGACGCAGGACGTGCATGTCCCTGTGGGAGAACTGGGCCAAGACGCTACGGGGCAGACCCGGGACCCGCCTGGTCCTGTCAAGAGTGAGACCAGGAGCTGGGTGCCGGCCAGGGCCCAGGCCCTTGTGGCCTCCATGACAGACCGTCCACGCTGAACCAAGGTGCTCTCTGTCCAGGACATCTGTGAGTCACTAGACCAGCCCTTATCACCGGGTGGGTCATCATCCCCAAAGAAGAAGAGGGTGCATTTCCCCAGACACTGCTGACCGCTGGCCACCTCAGATGGGTCCGTTGCAGAGCAGCCCACACCGTTTCTGCACCAGCTCCCCCCTGCCCCAGGGGACTACCTGCTCCTTTTCCTGGCGTCCTCGTGGGTCTGGACAGTTCAGATCCTCACCTCCCCTGTCCCCGGGGCTCCACCCCTCTGGCCAGGCCCCCTCTGAGGCCCCCGACACCCTCCGTCCCCAGCCACGAGCTCTGACCGTCCGCTGCCACAGGAGGGAGAGGAGCCCGCTCTCCTCCCCACAGAGGTGTGTGCCCGGAGCCTGCCGCGCCCTTAGCTTAGATTCAGGGTCCCTCTTAACTTCTCAGCTGGCTCTCGAGGTGGCAAGTCTGGGGGCACCAGAGGGTCTCCAGAGCCAGGAGCCAAGTAAACTTCTATTCTTCACAGATCATTCTGCCTCCGTATGTTGCGATAGCAACAGAAACCTCACTGAGACTCCCCCCTCACGGTTCCTCGGCTGAGTGGCCAGGGACCTCCTCACCTCCTGCCGTTGTCCCAAAGCCCACACTGCCTGGTCCTCTTGACACCATGTCTGCTAAGATTCGTGCTGTGGGGCTGGGTCAAGGCCACAACGCCAGGGTCACCCTCCTCAGTGGGGTACGGAGGGTAGGTGGGTAGAACTGTGTCCCTAGGAGACTGCTCAAGTCCTCGCTCCAGAGCCTGTGATCGTGACCTTATTTGGAAACAGGGTCTTTGCAGGTGCCGTCAAGAGGAGGTCCAGCTGGAGCAGGGCAGGCCCTGGTGAGATGACTGACACCCTCATGAAACGGGGGGGCCTGGGACACACGCACACACACAGGAACGTCCCACGAAGACACAGAAGGAGAGACACGGAGGGGAGCGGCCACGTCAGCACACAGCAGAGCCTGGACAGACGCATCTGCACGCCCAGGAATGCCACGGACAGCCACCGCCACCACCGGGAGAGGGGCCTGGGCTCCCGGCTGTGTTTTAGGTCACCAGCTCCCGCAGCCACAGGACCCTGAGAGCAGCCCTGAGTCTTCAGTGTGCCTGCCAGAGCGCCTGCCTGCGGGCACGCCTGCCCAGGAGCCACACCCACGCCCCTGCCCCACCCAAGGGCCGCAGGCATCCTCAGGGGCCAGCCCGCAGAGCTCCCCGTCCCCAGGCCCTCTGGCGCCACATCTGGAGGCTCCTCACCCTTAATCGTCCTTAATGCTCTAACACACGGTGACTAATGGGCTCTAATTGGCAGCCTCGCGGGAGCGGTGGCCTGGGGAACTCTGTCGTGCCCTCCGACCTGCAGGGCCTCCTTACCGCGCACTCCCGGAGCTCCAGAGTCACCGGGAAAAATCGCTGGTCCATTTTTCTATTTTTTAAAAAAACGCCACAGCAGTGCCAACGAGCCACTGTGCCCTTCAACCACCAGAGACAGGGCGAAGGAAAGGGTGGAGGAGAAGCAACCAGATGGGGCAAAATATCGCAAATGCCACTGAGGTCTGTGACATCTGCCGGAGACGCGCAGGAGGCCTCTTGGAGCAAGCCCAGCGCGAGTCAGTCAGGGAGCGTGGAGAGAGTCTGGAAGATTCCAGCCCAGATTTCCCCTTGAAGGGAAGCGACAGGGCATCTCTGATACCTGCTCGTCTCCCCCTGACCCGAGGGTGCTGCGCACTGTCCTTCCCAGACTGCAGAGAAGGAGCCAGAAGGTGGCGGGGCCACGCAGAGTCAGGCTGACAGATGCGGGGACCCAGGAGAGAGTTCCGAAAAGCTGGAGGCACCCAGAATCCTCAACTGCTGGGGGTCAGAGAGACAGAGGAGGAGAGGGGCAGCCCGGGTCCAGGCCCCGTCTCCTGTCAGCAGGGCCCCTGCAGAGACCGTCCTGGCAGTGTTCAGAGGAAGGGGTTGGAGAGGTGAGCCGGCCCTGCCCAGTCTTCCTCCCAGGTTCATTCTCCAGGAGGAGAGGAAGCCCTGGGGTCTTCAGACGGATCCCTGGTTCCAAAGGTTGGCTCAAGCTAAGGGCTCGTGTTGAGCTGTCGGATGCCACTAGGACCTGCCCCACACCTGGGGATGGCAACCGCAAGTGTCACAGAGACACCTCGGTGGCTCCCGGTGCCTCGAGGTAACGCCCCGCTGTCGATCCCCACCCTGGGAGACCACCCCTCAGACAGTGCCGGGCACACCGGCTGCTGACGTGGGCAGTGGAGGCTCAGCTCAGCCGGGTGCCAGGGGCCCGGTGATGGATGCTGGTTTAACAGCTTTTAAAAACAAGCAGACAGGAGACGGGTGTGATGGATGAGTGCGGGAAGCAGCCTCATTGGGGGATGATTTATGAGAGTCGCGTGTTGCCGCTCGTGGGTGCAGCCCCGAGGATGGGTCTGGGGAGGCGGAGGGGCTCCAGCACAGAGCCCCTGAGGGGCATGGACCGCTCGCTGTGCCCCACGGCACGCTGCTCGTGCCTGGCCAGCTTGTGCCAGCTGGCCATCAGGTGGCCATGGGTTCCCAAGAACAAAGGTGCTCCCACCCGGAGAAATGTCTGGAGAAGGGACAGTCAGCCATGCCTTCAGCTCCTGAGTGACCCCAAGACACACTGGGTTGGGAGAATTCTGTCCCCTGGAGTGGCAAGGGGGAGGCCCAGGAGGGAAGAGCGCGCGATGCCCACCGGCTCTAGTCCCCAGTGCTGTGGCCAGGTCGTCTCCCCCCACATCTGAGGGACCGTCGGCCCCAGGCCTCAGCCACTGCACACAGTAGACAAATCTCATTTTGCCGCAGATTGATTTCCATCCATGTTTTTAATCAAGACTCGTAATTTACTATATGGTAAGATCCAAATTGGATCCATATTTAGAAGGGATGGGCTTTGTCATGGGCTCTTACCCATGGGACCCTTTGTAAGCTGAAGGAACGTCTGGGCTGGGGCGGTGGCCTGGGAGGAGACCGCAGGCTCCCCACACCTCTCCCAAAGCCGGGGGTGTCTGGGTGAGGGCCACACCAAGCGGCCTGCACGGCTCGGCCTTTCCTGAGCCCAGCAGCCTCAGCCCACTCAGGCTCCTGACTTCCCCGGCCACCCCTGACCTTGGGGCCACTCTGGCCCTTTCCTCCAGTGGCATTCCACTGCCCCAGAGCCAGGCGGGCTGGCCTGCAGGACTCAGGTGCAGACGCCCCAGTGGGCGAGGCAGCCCCTCTTCAGAGCCCACAGCTGGGTCTCGTGAGACCTGGGGAGGGTGCGTGCAGGGGTCAGGAGCACAGCACCCTGGCCACTGACCTGCTTGCCTGGGCTCCTCCTTCAGAGACCTGCCACCCACCCTCCCAGAGGGCCAAGGCCATGCTCAGGTGGCCGGGACCAGAGTGTCCGCCCTGTCCTGTGAGCCTGCTGTCTCCTCGGCCTCCCCACACGGAAGGGCAGGATCTCAGATGCAGGGCACCTATGTCACCACTTCAGGGCAGGCCCTCGGAGCACAAGAGGGCAGGGGGTGAGCCAGCTCTGGTAGAAGGACACTGGGCAGTGACCCTGGCTGCCCACCTTGAACTTCCCGGACCTGCTGTCAGGGATGAGCCGGTCTGGGTCTTCTGGCTTTGATGGCCCCAAGGATGTACATACGCACCTTTGGGGGAGGAGGACACTCCCTCTCAGACCCTCAGCAAGGTGAGGCTGGGCCTTGCTGCCTCCTCAGAGGAAGCCACAGGAACAGGCTGCTCCCACCAGCTGCCCACAGGGACGTCCAGGTCCTGCTGTCCTTCCAAGGACAGAGCCTGGCTCAGCTGCTTGGAACCAGGAGCTCAAGTCTCCGAGGACGGTGGTCCTGAGGGCTTTCCTGGCCTGTGCTGAGGTCAGGGCCCAAACAGGCCTCCAGCGAGGTCCTGAAGCCCCCAAGGCCAGGATCCCGGCAGTGACAGGTCCTGGACCCTTCACTGTAGCACTGCGGAGCCAGGTCACCAGGAGCGAGGGCTGGCTAGAGGCTCAGTCCACTGCCCTCGCCCGGTCCGCGGCCCAACCAGCCCTCCCAGTCAGAGCAGCCTCGTCTTCCTGCTCTGACTGCCCCCCACAAGAGGCCAAGCCCGTCAGTCCCTTCCCCAGAGATCTCAGTGCCTCCCAACACCCCCCGAGATGAAACCCAAAATCCTTGATCCCTGTGCAGAGGCCACTAACCCCGGCCAGGCACACCCGGGACCTCGTCTCCTTCCACCTGCTCTATCATTCAGCTCACCCACGGCTGCCTCAGGGCCTTGGCACCACCATGCCCTGCCGGGACAGCGGTCAGAGTCCCTCTGGGTTCTCCCTCCCCACCTCCATCGCTCTGCTGGGCCCCCGAGCCCTGTCCTCCACCAACAGCAATGTCCTCCCCTCTCCATCGCCTCGGTCCACTTCTTTCTCTCACAGCCTCTCCTGACCTGACATGACCTTAAACATACGCCTGCTGTGGTCCACGTCCACCTGAAATACCAAGGCTGCCAGGGCCGGGGCTTCTGCTCCTGCCGCTCCAAAGCCCCAGACAGGGCTCGGCTCAGCTCATCAGAGGTGCTCAAAGGTAGGAACTCCTCGGCTGGTGACAGTGACGTCCCGAGGAACCCACCGTCCAGCACCCTGACCTACTGAACCTGACAGCTCAGCAGCAGCACGCCACAGAGGAGGCTCAGCCCAGCGTGGCATGACTCAGATCGCCCCTGGGGAAGACGCACTCCGGATGTGACGTCAGCATCCCTGGGCCACAGCACTCTCACACCATGGTGAGGCACAGCCGTCCTAAGTCAGAGACCGTCTGTGTGGTGGGTCAACAAACACAGATCAGCCCGGTCAGTGAGCCCAGGCAGGAGGGAGTCCCCATGGCCCCGAGGCAGGAGGGAGCCAGCACCCTGGAGCAAGGACAGCAAGCACTGGGTGGTAGCACCCTGGAGCAAGGACAGCAAGCACTGGGTGGTGACGGAGCTGGGCGTGGGGATCGGAATCAAGACCTGGGAAGGGCCTTTAATGGTATCAGAGAGGCCAGCCTGCGTCCAGGTCTCTGCGCGGGGTTCTCGTTGGCATCGCACAGTTAGTCCAGAAAGCCCACCACAGTGCACCCACAGCAAGCCCTCCCCGCCTTCGTGACTCTGCCTGGCCAGCTTGGCTGGTCATTAGCGGGGAGCAGGGCTGTGCTAAACTCCTTGGTGGCAAATAAAGAATCCCTTGGGTTCTGTCCCTGGCTCCTGGGCAGGGACCTCCGGAAGCTTTGGAATTTGGGAGGCATAAGAATGTATTTTGATATGTGTAAAGAGCCCCTCGATCAACTGGACCGTGGGCCTAAGGGGGCTCCCAGTGGGCTGCCCATGGTGTGGGGGGTGAAACTGGCCGTGCACATGACGAGAGGCTGGACATTTCCCTCCACATCTCCGGGAGAAAAAGGGACTGGAGACTGCTCCAGCCTATGGCCAAGGATGTAATGAGACCCTGAGGAAACCCTGAACACCCAGGGCTCAGGGCATTTTCTGGTTGGTGAGCACCTAGCTGGGGCGGGCTGGGAAGGGGCCGGGAGCTGTGTTGGGACCCTGAGCCCTTGCCCTCGGTGCTCCGTATCCTGACCCCATCAGCACAGCCTTTTCCTGAGACGCGTGAGCCACTCTACAACCATCAAACCATGGTCATGGGAACCCGCCAGGTGTGGCTGGTCTGTGACAAGTGTGGTGGCCCAAGGCCCGTGGCTGGCGTGGAGCCAGGGAGGTCTTGTGGACTTCGCCCTAGACCTGGGAGTCAGATGCCAACACAGTGGCCAGTGTGAGAACTGAACTCCAGGGAGCAGGCAGCCATCGCACCCTCTCCAGCTCTCCAGGTCAAAGTGCAGCGCCTCCCGTGGGCATGCAGGGCCACCCGTGGGGATGCAGGGCCACCCGGGCAGTGACCAGAACATGGACTCCACCCTGGACTCTGCAGCATCTCATGCCAACACCAAGCAGTGAACCCCTCTCCCCATCTGCCCTCCTTCCCCAGGCCAGGCTGATGGTTTTCAGAGCTCAGAGAACAGCCGAGTCTCCCCCACTTCCTCCCTGAAGCCACAGAGACCCAATGCTCTGCAAACTGGAGACGCACACAAACCCCCGACCCTGCAGACCCCGGACCCTGCAAACCCCCATCTCCTTCAAATGCATTTCCATTGCAAATGCCAACTCCAGGGCGCTGCGGCGGGTGGCAGTCTTACCTGGTAGTGGGAGGTGAGGGCGGCTTCGCTGGGGCAGGAGGCCCCGGGGGTTCTTCCTGGAACTCCCCTGGGCAGAGCAAGCGTTGCCGGGACGAGCTCTAGGTTCTCAGGGACAGATACTCAACCTGGAGGAAAAGAGAAGAAAGTAAAACAACATCAAAACCAAACGCCCTTGAAGCATTCTCATTTTGATTTAAAACAAATACTGGCATTAACAGATGAGCGGGGACCAGGGTCCAAGAGGCTGTCACCATGGATCAGTGTCCCTCCAAAAAGCACTTTGCATCTTAAGCCCCAGGAGAGGAGAAGACTCCAGGGGGAAATGGCCACCAGACCCTACTGCCAAGCAGCGGCACCCAGGGCCACTCCGCAGCTGGCCCTCCTCTCTCGCTGCCCACATGCTCACCTCCGCAGCCTGGTGAGGTGGGACCCACTGAGCAGGCCGTCCTGCTCTCTTTCCTGCTCCCTCCAGCCTGGGCTCCACAGCCAGTCACTACCTCCCCTCCCTCCCCGGGAGGCCCCTCAGGTGACATCTTTGCCCTGATCACAACCCTCAATGGTGTTGTGCTTCATTTTGAGGAAACACCCTGCTTTGGTGGCTTGGTAAGTCCAGCTCTCAGACACCTGGGGCTTACAGGACTAGGGACCTCTCTAGAAAACCAGGCCGGAGGACGGAGGCAAAGCTCAGACGCAGGCTGTGGCACAGGATCCCTGCTCTCATGGACAGTGTGGTGGTAAATCCTCCTCTGCCTACTGGACCCTTGCAAGTGGCCCCTTCTCCTACTGCATTCCCTGGTTCCCCTGCAGCCCTCCGGCCCCTGGCTGCCCCCAGGCCTGAGCACGCCTCCCCCACCATGCCGTGCCTCGGTACCACATGCTGCACCGTGAAGTGTTCTTCCCCACATACGTGGCTCACTCTCCACCCCATCCCACCCTCTCCCCAGCACCCCCAGGAACGCTGCGCACATGGCCATCTCCCATTGAGGCCCCCCAGGGAGAGAGAACTCCCCATTAAAAGCACCACTACCCCTTGGCACTCCTGACGCCTTGCTCCATGAAATCCCCCCAGGAGAATCTGAGATCTGAGTCCCCAGAGCCTAGAAGGTGCGTTTGTGGGGGCAGAGCCCACTCAACGCCTTGTGAGTGGGTGATCTCCCACTGTTACTCTGCCCCACTGATGCCTCTGGATTTACATCGAGCAGAACCCCACTCTCCAGAGTTGGGGTCCAGGGAGTAGGAAGCAGGTGGTTTCTGGTGGTTCCGTTGGTGGGGGCTGGTCGGGGGCCATAGGTACCTGGGCCTTGGAAGACTTCTGTTTGGTTATTTTATTTCAACCCCAACAGTGCACCGTCCAGCAGGGAGGAGGCCGAGGTGACTGTGGAGAGCCACTCTGAATGGGCCTGGAGACTGGCTCTGGTTAGTTATGACGCCTCAGTCAGGACTGGAGGAGCCCCAGCCTGTCCCACCAAACGCACGACTGCTCATCCCCAGATCTCTTTAGGATGCCACGGCCAAGACTAGCAATTTTTTTCCTTTTCCTAAAATCCAGGCAGTTAGTGGAGCATGACCCCCATCCAAATGTAGGGATGACGGCACAGCTCCAGGGAAGGCCCCGTGACGCCTGCCTGCCCCGTGACCACCTCTGCCAGGCACAGGTGGGGCACAAACACCAGGCTCCAGGGGACTGCGCCTCGTGGGAACAGCCATTGGAACCCGCTGTCCTATCTCAGTGGACGACAGGCAGCCAGGAAGGAGCTGGGGGACGGCATAGGGCAGGAAAACAGTGGAGGACTAGGTGGAGGAGGAAGGGGCACAGCCAGGTGGAAACGGCCCTGCAGGTGACCTGAGCTGGGGGGCGGAGGGGCAGGCTGCTCTCGGACAAGGTGCCGACCTGCCCTCCAGAGCCAGAGGTCAGTGGCTGCTCTGGGAGCCTGCGGCATGACCCTCAGGGCCAGGTCGCAGCCAGACCAATGGCCCAGGGAGGAGCAGCTGTGTGGGACCTGCACCCCGGCTCTGCGGCCACCTTGCAGGTTCAGGGGATCACCCTGGAAGTCACCCCCAAGTCTCTGCTCTTGCTCTCAGGTTGCCTCCTTCAGACATCTCCCCAAGGCCACATGGAGGGGTGGTCCCTGGACTTCCCTGCTCTGCTCTCTCTCCCTCTGCTTTCTCCCCCACCTCCAATGCCGAGGGGGCCCAGGACCTGGGCGATGGGTCAGGCGGGTCTGCTTGTGGGTTCTCTGGGCTTTGAGGCAGACAGATTGCCTCACAAGCAGCAGAGGAAAGGCCAGGAGAGGCTCCCACAGAAAGGCAGGCCCACGGGACCTCCCCAGCTGGAAACAGAGTGAGTCCCTGGGGAGCAAGCTGCCCCGGGGGACGGGCACATGGACACGAGGAAGCTGTCCAGCCAGGGATCCCCCACAGGGTCCCCAGTGCCTCAGTCCCTGTTGCAGACAGAGAGGGCACAAGGGTAGGAAGGGAGGCACAGTAAAGGAACCCAAGAGGCACCGAGCCCTCCTCCCCGGGAGGCTGGTCTTTACTAAACCTAAAGCCCCAGCCACTCTGCATCCCCTGCCCACAGGCACCCTCGTGTGCACCCGGAGAGCCGCACCTCAAGCACCCCGCACATCTCCAGGCTGCACCTCCAACCACTTCCCTGAGACAAGACGTCACTCCATTTTAACACATTGTGCACAGCCCCCCGGTGGCAGGGGACATGCTGGCTTCAGAGTGAGGGATCGGGGACCATCCTGGCTGCCATCCTCCTGGGCCCAGCCTCAACCCGGGGCAGGTGGGTCTCGGGGCCAAGAGGCAGCCAATGCATCCTGGCCTCTCCCACTGTGTGGTCAGCAGAGGCACTGCGCCCAGCCCCACGGAGAGGCCCAGCTGGCTTTCGCTTTTCTCGATGGGGCTGAGTGGAGATAATGCAGCGGCCTGTCCTGACTATGAGGCCACACTTCTCCTGGCTCTGCAGCAGGAAACACCATCCATCCCCCACAGCACAGAACACAAGCTGCAGCCTGACGCACCACCCTGTGCCCTGCACCTCCAGCCACTGCAGGTTTAGGGGATTGCCAGGCCCTCCCACCCTAGCATGTGCCCCCCACTTTGCAGGATGCCAGAGGGATCAAAGGGGTGGGCAGTGAGAGGCAGAAAAACAAGGTGGCCCTGAAGCCTCTCTCACAGCTCTGGCTGTGCTGCCCGCAGACACGGGTGGAGAGGAGCAGGACTGGGTGGGCGCCAGGATGGAGGAGAGGTGCACACTGGGCTTGCCCGGGGACCCAGGGTCAAGGCCACCGTCCACTATTCTCCCATGAGTCACTGGTGGGGACAGAAGGGTTCGGTGTTTTGAGGTGGGAGCCGTGTTGTTCTCATTCTATGAAACCACATTCATTGTGTCCCACTGTGTACGGAGAGCATTGCCAGGCCCCAACAGTGAGCCTTGGCACACTCACTGCCCAGCACAAGAGGGACGAGGCGCCAACTGCTGACCTTCAAGCAGGGAAGTGTCGAGGGCCGTTTTATCTTTTTCAGCTGCAGGGAAGTCCAATGGGGAACCCTGAACCCTCAGCACACATGTGCACGCGTACACACACACACACACACACACACACACACACACGCATGCACATGCTGCACTTCTGCCTACAGGACACCCCCGCAGTCAGCAAGGTACAAAGTGTCACTGTTGTCCACAACTTTTATCTCTTCCTCAAGATCCTTCTACTTGCTTTTTCAGGATCCAACCCCTTTACTCTAGTGGTATGACCCCCCCCAAAATAACTTGGGGTCCAGGAAGGCTTAAGTTTCCCAGGAAGACTGGCCATGGGTGGGGGGAGAGCTGCAGAGTGAGAGGTATGGTCCTGCCAAGGACCAGGTGGTGCCAGGCTTGGGGGAGCTCAGTCTCAGAATGGACCCCACCAGCAGTCCATCAACTAACAGCAAGGGTGGCTACTCCCGCCCATGGCCTCTGAGGGGCCAGCACCCGCGTGCAGGAGGCTGGGGCTCTCTGAGTGCTCTGGCCCCAGAAAGCCTCTTCCCAGACTCTTGTCTGAGAGAGAAGATAGAGAAGGAAACTCTTCAAGCCACAAAAGAAGACGAGGTGAGGGTTGGAAGGAGAGAAGAGGAGTGGGGGGGGGGTACGGGGAGAGAGGGCCCTGGGGACAAGGCACCGCATATCATCCAGCAGGGACGTGGAGGGATGCAGCTGAAGGGTGCTCTGTAGTGGGAGCAGATGCCACAGCAGACAGGCCAGGCAAGAGGCACTGTCCAGGCCGGGGTGACAAGGCTTGGGATGGCAGGAGAAGCAGCAGGTGGCCAGTCTGCAAGGGCTGGTGCAGATGGCCTGGCTGAGGCACATGTGTTCAGGAGAGTCCCAGAGTGACAGGTGAGCACCTGCTAGGAAGAGTGGGCCAAGATGGGGGCGGGCGGGGCTGCCATCATCACCACCGTGTCATGGAAACAGGACAACATTAGTCACAGGACGGCGGACTCAGGCCAGTCTTTGTGCTGGCACGCAGTAGGCGCTCAGCCCGTTTTGGGGAAATGCAGGATGGAAAGCAGAGGGAAGCCCATGGGGTGAGCAGCCGCGCCTCGTGAGAACTGGGAGCTGACATGAGCAAGGACACAGGGAGGAGAGGCGGTGCCGTGCCACAGTGCCCCAGGATGGCCTCCAGCCTGGGTGGGGGTGGCAGAGAGCACCCCGCTTTCTGCACCGCCAAGTGGACTATCACCTCAAAGAACCCTGGAGTTCCAAGACCTGGTGTCCTCAGCTGTCCCTGCAGAGAGAGCGCCCAAATCCATCTGGATTTCCCCCCAGATCCCCAAAGAGGAAGACACACTTGGATTTGAGGACCCAAGGACAGGCTGGGGATGTCAAGCGTCCTTTATAATTTAGGGGTCATCTGAGGAAGTGGCTTTATTTATAGGATTCAAGACGTGGTGCTGCAGAGGAGCAGAAAGGGCCTGGGAGTGAAGGAGAAGCCCCCAGCCCCAAGCCCAGGGGGCTGGTATCTGGGGAGGACAAGGGCACCCCCTCTGGGAAAATGTGGTCCTGCAGGTAAATTCAGGGGCCATTTATCTGGAGGCCAAGTGCCTGGGAACAGGCCCCTGTCCAGCTCAGTGACATCCCTTGGAGTTTCAGGGGTGATGGGGTGGGAGGAGTCCACCAGCTTCCCAGCCTATCTCTTATGGGCCCTGTGACATGGACGAGCCAAAGGTCCTGATGCTTCCCCCATCGACTGGCGGGAGGCACTACTGTGTGTGAATGCAGACCCAGCCCCATGCACGTGTCTGGCTCTGCCGCTCCTGACTCCCTGCAGGAGGCCTATGGAGAATACCTGGGAGAGCGTGCCCTGAGCTCCTGACCCCGAGGACCCAGATTCCTGTGGCTCTGGTCAACTGTGCACTCGTGCAGAGACTCTGCAGGGGTGGGCGCAAGGGCACCCAGACTCTCGGGTGCTTACTGTGGAGGCGTCTGTCAAGGACCCTGGGATCTCCAGAAATCAAGTTTCGGCTGCTCCCTCATCTTGTTTTCTCGTCTGTTTTTTAATGGAGATATGAGCATCACCAGCATCCCCCTGGCACTGTCGGGCCCCCAGGAGTGGTCAGGCAGTGCCAGGCTGGTGTCTCATGTGTCTTAGAGCTGGGCCCCTCACCCCAGCCACACCTTGGCTGGTTTGTTTCCTGGCAGATGAGAAACTTGGGCCTTCCAATCCTGCCTCACAGAACGTAAGAAGGAAAAAAAAAAAAAATCTGAGTAACTGCGAGGACTTGGGATTCATTGTTTAAAAGGATAGTCCCAAGCCCACCGAATCCTCAGGGCAGGGAACCTTCGCCCACTGCCCACCTGCAGCTCGGCAGCCTCCGTTTCCCTTCCCTCTTCTTTCCACATAGCTGCTCCTCGTGGGCCCAGGTCCCTCCCGCCATCCTTCATCCATCCACAGCACCTTTCAATTCCTCCTCGTCCTCCGCTTTCCCCCAGAAGAGCCAACATCAAGTTTAAAATGAGACTCAGACCAAGAAAGCGCAACTTGCTGCCTTCAGCGAGAGAACAACAGAGGGCCCTGCGTTTCCGTGCACTGGGGTAGTAAAGATTATGGGAATGTACAATACTCGGAGTAAATGAACCTCCTCCTCCACTTCCAAACCACTCTTGCAAAGCCAGCTTCACCCCCAGCTCCCCTTGTGCCTTATGAATCCTGTCTCTGGCAAAAATAATTTGGGTTTTATTATTCTGGCATCTGGTGGGAGTCTGTGACAATGTGACTGTAGCTGCACTTCTTTTTTAACACCAGCCTGTTTTAATAATACATTGTACCTTTTGGTATTGTTGAAATGTTACATTATTCAACGCATCCAACAGGAACGGGAAGGGCCTTATGTAATTTATGTGTCCTCTGCGCTGTGTTTAAGGCTCCCAAAGTAGAGGGGTGTAATTTGGGAAGTGCTTTACCCCCAAGGTCGGGCAAGAGCTTCTGGAGGGAAGACGGGTTGGTGGCTGTTTGGACGGAGCTCAGGCTGGGGAGCTCCAGATCCCACACCAGAAGTGTCCCCCCCGTACAAGAATCCCTGGCCCAGCTGTGCCTGGCTGGCTAGACCCCCAGCCTTTCAGACAGCTCTTGGTGAAACGGGGGTGGCAGGGGCTTTCCTGCCGTTTCCCTGCCTCCCCCTCCACAGCAGCAATCGAGGCCTGAGACCCGGGCATAAAGGCTGGCTCTGCCTCAGGCACTCTGAGGGAGCTCCAGCTCATCCAGCTGTTCTGGAAAGCACCATTGCTATAGAGGCTGGGGACACAGGGGATCACCACAGGGACGGCCCCAGGAGCGCGCAGTGGAGAGACGTCAGGCACCCCAGGCTCCCACAAGACCACGGCACAGGGCAGAACCTTGTTCTGATCAACGCCACATCCAAGGCGTCAGGCACAGTGCGTGGCACACAGCAGGGGCCAGATCGCTGCATGTGAGTGAGTGGACTCAAGAAGTGCCGGTGAGAGACGGGGAACCCAAGCCGGGCATCGCACTCAGGGCCTGAGGGTGCTCTGGCTTCCTGGTGCCAACAAAAGAGAGGGGAGGGGCGGCCCAGGGGAGAGAGAGAGACGAGAAGCCAGGAGGATGAGACGGCTGTGGAGAGGGTGCAGGGTGGGCAGGAGGCTGGGCTAGATGGGCAGGAGGCTGGGGCTGGATGGCCCAGGAGATGGAGCTGGCCACATAAGTCAGGAACCAGATCAGGAAGCACCTTGAGTGCCTTGCCAAGGACTTTAAAAAGCCATTTGAAGAATTTTAAGCAGGACACTATGCAGATGTGTGTCTCAGGATGCGAGCTCTGGTGCCCACACCGACCAGGTGGACGGGGCAAAAACAAGGCAGGATCCCAATCGGCTGCCACAGGTGATCAGATGTGAAATGGGGACTCACAGAAGGGCTGGTGGGGACAGCGAGCAAGATGAGGGGCCTGAGAGACCAGTCCCACGTGGGGGGTGAGGGGGCACAGAAGAGAGAAGCCACGCCCAGGCTTTTGGCCTGTCCCACTGCACGGCGAGGGTGCCCAGGCCAGATGGGGTGGAGGGGAAAGGCGGGTCTGGGAAGCCCAGACAGCAGGGACGGTTCTGGCACAGTGGGCTTCAGCGGGTTGGCAACGTAGTTTATTATTACCTGCAGCACATTCTGTTACTTTTCACACCTTTTCCTGTGTTTGAAAGGATGTAAATCAATGTTCTAAGGCTGGCAAGGCTGAGTACAGAGGAGTCAGAAGAGCCCCGGGGCCAGGGAAGGTGGATGGCTGGTGGTGGGTGCTGGGATCTAGGCTTAGGAGGCATCTTGCCTGCTCTGGGGACGAGGAGGCCCCTGTGAGCCCATCTCTGGCCCTTCCCATCATGGCAGGTTGGTCTAGGGGGAGAATGGGATCCAGCAGGTGAAGGTGCCGTCGTTCTCAGATCACCGGCCTTCCTTGTCACATTGGGGGAAGCCAGCCACAAGTCAAGACACTGGGCAGCAGGACTGAAGGCTGGCAGCCCATCACGGGGACTATCTTAGATCCTCCAGCCCCAACACCTCACAAAGACCTTGAGCCCAAAGCCCCCGCTAAGCCGCTCTCAGAGTCCCCAGCCCCAGAAACCAGGAGCTAATGAATGATTGTTGTTTGAGGCCATTAACTCTGGGGACTCCCTACCACAGAGCAACAGATAATTTACACAGAGATGGAAAGCAAATGCTGGCCGCAGCCACGGCCCGGGCAGGATCCACAGGCAAGAAGAGACTAGGGGCCACTCCGGGGCTGGTGGGAGGACAGGAGGCCCGAGAAGAGGACCAGAAGGAGCTCCAAGAGGAACCAAGACAAGTTGAGAAACACCCAGGGAGGGGTGCCCCAGAGCAGGGGCGTCGGTGCTGCCACAGGGCCAGGCCGGATGCAGGCATCCCGGGGACAGCGGAAGCCTTCCCTGCCACCTCCTTAGTTGGCTGGTGGCTCCTTCTCATCTCCCAGACCACATGTGGAAACCACGTCTTTGATGAGAGGCCCCTGACCACCCAAGCAGGTCCCCCACCGCAGTTCCCTGGTCACCCTGGAATTACACTTCAGTGTGTGTTTCTGTCTTTGCTCACGGTGATCTGTGAAGGCTGGGGAAAGTGTGTGTCCACCTCTGTAAACCTCACCACTGACACATCCTACCTTCTCCATGTTGGAGGAAGGATGGAAGGAGAGATGGGAGGGAAAGTCAAAATCCCAAGTTCCACCTGGTGGCCCAGTTCACCAACCATTTCCCTCCCACCACTACACACACGTCCCTGGGGGAGAGCTGGGAAGGCGGGAGGAGGCGCAGCGGGAGCACTCGGGTGCCCCCGGGCTCTTGCACCATGCTAAGAACAGGCAGGACCCCCAGCTGGGGCCACGCCTCCTTCAGCTGTTCCACAGCACAGGCAGCCTGTGCCCCACGGTGCCAGGCCCTCAGCAGACCCTCAGCAGCTCAGTCTGTGGGGAAGCAGGGAGCCACGGGGGAAGTAGGATGTCCAGGCTGAGGGGCGCCTGGAGGCTGACTGTGCCCTCCAGCCTGCTCCTACCCTGGGGGACCCTGGGCACAGTGCACACTCTCTCTCGGGGCAACAGCTCACCTGTGAGCAGGGCTCTTCCATATGCGGCCGGGAGAACCCCACCCTCTGTTCCTCCTCTGCACAGGAGGTGAGCAAGAAGACCACACCTGGCTGAGGGGACAGTGCGGGGGGTCCCCTTCGCAGAGAGTGCAGTGGTGCCCACCTTTCTGTGGCCTCCAGTGTCTGCTGCAGAAACGGGGCACTTGGTGACAGGACTTTATGTGGAACATAGACTTTCTCCAAGACCTCACAGATGGAGGGGACCTGACCCTAGTAGGATTCCGGAGTTTTGGAAAGTGGATAGAAATTGAGAGAGAGAGTGGAAGAACGGAGCCCACGTGGGCTGGGTGGCCCAGGGGCATCCCGTGCTGGTGATGCCAAGAGTCAGGGGATTTCTGGGTGACAAACGCCAGGGGCTGGGCAGGGGTGTTCATCCTTGGCTCTAACAGGGCCAGAATGACCACCTCGCCTCAGTGTCCCTCTTTGAAGCCTGGGGTCTCTCCTGCTGGCCCTGAGTCCCCCATCTCTGCCCACACCTGACTGCTGTCTCCTGGGAGAGAATGTCTTGAGTCTCCTAGAGAGGGGCTCCCTGCTCTGGGCACGGCTCCCTCCTCCAGCCTGGCATTCAGGAAATAACGCAGACAGTAGCAGGCTTTAAAAAAAATGCTAGCCGTGCAGGAATATTGCTCTGCACAAACATTCCAAGAGAATTCCCCAGACATCCCTGCTCCGGGAGAACTCCAGCCTCATCTAGCTGCAGGGAGAAAGCTGCCCAGGGTAGTGTGGGCAGCAGGTCCTCTCCTGTCCCCCAGCTCACAGGTGAACAAGAGGCAAACAGGGACTGGCTACAGCCAACGAGGTGTGAGGCACAAACAGCCTGCAGGAGGATTCTGGGCAGCACAGGTCCCTAAACCCCTGCCAAGGAAGGGCAGGAGAGGGTCCTTGTCTTGATGCCTAGGCACGGTGATGCCCCCTCTGAGCCACCCAGGCGTCATCTCAGGTGTTCACAAGATCATCAGGTGAATGCTGAGTACCGGTCTGTCTTCCCAAGTCTGAGAGCCAGGAGGGTCCACCATGCAGAAGGGCATGGACGTCTTCCTGGCTGACATGGGAATCCTGGGGTGGAGGCAGGGGATTGTCAATGACCTTTCTTGGCCTGTTACTGCCTTGGGACTCTCTGCTGGCCAGCTGCCCCCTGCTGCTTGCTCCCAGCCAGACCATCAGTGCAGAGAAGCACTGGCCAACACGGGTTGAGGCCAGCAGAGAGTCCCACTAAAGTGGACACTGAAGTCCCAGGTCCACCCACCTGCCCTGCATCACCCCACCAGGGGCTTCAGCATCTCCTCCCCATCCCCTGAACCTAGGGAACTTTGTAGAGAGACGGGAAAGATGAAAAAGTTCTACATCTCAATTTAGGCCATGGCTACAATGTTGAGTACATCTGTCAAAACTTGCTAGGCTGGACTAAGCCTTCACATTCATAATATGTAAATCACTCTCAATTTTAATTAAAAAACCCACCTCCTGGGCTGGAACTAGAGTGGAGTCAAGCTGCTCTGAGGCCCCGGAGGCTACTGAAGGCTGCAGAACCTCTCCATGGGCAAACTCGGCCCTGGAGCCCCTCCCTACGTCTGGGCCAAATGATAAGCTGCCCGGTGGTACTGCACTGTCCCGCTCTTGGGCTAAGAGCCCCAGCGGCCCTCCACCAGTGGTGGCAGGGAGACCAAAGCAACAGTGTGCCACCCAGAGCCCCCACCCTTGCTCGTCAGCTCCTGAGTGAGAAGAAAGAGGAAGTAACATGGGCATCTAGGACAGGACCCTCAGCCCAGACCCAGTGCTGGCCACTTGTGTGTGGAGCAAGGACTGGGCTGCATACCTGGCCTCCGCTGGGTGGCGCCACCTCAGCAGACACCAAGCAGGCCTGGAGCAGGCACGGCGCGGGGGGGGGGGGGGGGGGGGGGCGGGGGGCGGGCACAGAAGGGAGTCTCTGACAGGCTGCGCTAGAGCAGCCCATGGGGCACCGCAGCACAACAGCCACCCCAGCAGCCACCAAGAAGCACCTGGAGTCTGCCCAAGGCCTCCCCAGACAAAGGAGGCAGCTGGAGGGCCCCAGAGACCCCTTGGGCAGCCACAGGCCCTGGTCTTGCAGCGGCCTCCCTCAGCCTCCCTGGAGGCTGCAGATGTCAGACAGATGTGCAGGAGGCTTGGAAGAGTTATGGTCTGAACAGCTGCAGATGCTGAGAGGCAGACAAGAGAAGATGTGCAGATGCCCCACCCAGCCTGGAACAGAGCCACGAAGTGACCCCAGGCCAGGGGGTCCCAGCCAGAGTCAGCTGACCCCAGCGGACCCATAGACTTGGGATCAATCAAAGGAAACAACTGCTACTGTACCTAAGTGGTCCCAGAAGTCCTTTGCTCTGTAGCAATAGCTAACTGATACACCTGCCCCTTCGCTCCCCGTATCAAGGACATTGTTCTATAACTTCCACAAGCAGATCATGTGGAGCCTCAACTTCCCTGCCTGGAGCCCCTGCTGCTCACTGGAGACAGGAAGTGACATCAAGCCTGGGAGGAACAACCGCAGAGGGAAGATTGGCCAGGCCTGAACATGCAAACTCCGGCGCTAGAGGTCTGCTCGCGGTCTGCCTGTCCACCTGTTTATTTACTTTTAATTCAAGGTCACTCAATTTTCAAAATCTCCAGGGAGTGGGCTCGGGTGGTAGGGAAGTGGGAGGATTTGCCGTGTAGACTGTGAGGAGATGAGGGCCTCAGCGAGGGGGCCGCAGCGCTATCCTGTGGGCGCATTAGGGATTCGGCCCAGCACTCTTGCTGTAAATCACTCCCTATTCAGACCTGCAGCGGAGGGGCTCAAAGGTCGATTTTCCATGGTTATGACAACAAAAACTAGAATTGGGTCAAACCTGAAAGGTATTATCTCCCCCGAGCTGCTAAATGCACAAGAGTAATGAGGTTGGTTAAGCAATGTACCCTGGGCCTGTGTGAGCCGCTCTGCAGACAGACGAGCCAGTTAAGTGGGTGGGCCCGGCCGCCCAGCCACACCTCCACCTGTCCAACAGCGGGTCCCGCACTCTTTGTCTGTTGGTACCAGAATACTCTGTGGCCTCAGAGAATGGGCACCTGAGGCCCTGAGGCTCTTCTTCCTGCCTGGGAAACCCTCACAGCTACCAAAGAACAGAGGTGTCCACCTGCTGCAGGACACCAGAGCCAAGGGCGGAAAGGCCAGGCTGGCTCCTGAGTCCTTCCCCTGGCTGCTTCTCCGCGCCGTCATGCACAGCCACAGTCTTAACCTGGAAGAGCAGAGGGGCTAAGGAAGCCCTCCAGCCCTCCTGCTAAGGAATGGAGCCTGGAGCAACGCATGCCCATACCTTGGATCTGCACAGCATGCCCTTCTCTTGCGGATCACTGATTTGTATTCCATGTGCACAATGGCCCCGCCAGGAGCCTGTCCTTCAAAGCCTCACTGTCAACAGGCTTCAGATTGGACCCATCGTCTCGGGTTGCACAGTGTTTATACACTGCCCTGCCCTGCTCCTGCGGTTATTCTTGGAAAGCACCCAGCTCGTCTCAAGAGAAAGGGGAGCAGGAGGTGCACAGCGAACAGGGGTCACTCTTCCAGAGCAGGTTTTATTTCTTGAATTTTGTGACAGTCGTTCATTCAAACAGTGGGGGAGGGGACATGTTGGCCACAGGAGTGGGGGCCGGGGGGCGGGTGGACAGAGACTGACAGGTCCAGGAACCTGGGTCACCCCTGCCTTCACAGGCATGTGATCAGGGAGCAGCTTCCAGGAGCCCTGACAGTGAGCCTCGAGGTTCTCAAGAACAGGGCTGATGTGACCTGTTCCCAGGAGTGAGCTTCCCTCTCTGGTTGAACAGGACAGAGTTTCAGTTCAGGAAGATGAAGAGGCCCTGGAGGTGGACGGAGGCGGGGCAGCACCAGTGTGAAGGGGCTCAGCCGCCAGACTGCATAAGCTGGTTTTATGTCGTGTCTGACCACCGAGGGAATGACCTAACTGCGGTACAAATGCAGAGTGATGCTGTGGGTCACCTGGGCCTTTCCGGGGCGCATCCCCTCCTGTCCCTCCCTGACTCAACACCTCCCTGAGCAGGGTCCAGCTCAAGCCTTGCTTTGGAACTAGAGAAACCGGGTTCCTGTTCCTGGCTGCTGCCTCCTCTGGCTTCACCACATTTGCTCAGGCCACCGACAAGCAAGGTTCCTGTCGCTGAGCACGGAACTGGAGAGGAAGGCCGGTCTCCCCATGCCTGCCTGCGAGGCCCCGGAAAGGAGACGCCACCTGTCCCCTGCAGCCTCCCCAGCAACCCACAGTGACTCCCTTAGAGTCCCATCTCCGTCAGCTCAAGCCACCAGATTGACACCACGGACTGGGGCTCAAACAGCACCCGCTGACCTCCCACGGTCTGAGGCCGGAGCTCCAGAGCAGGGAGCCGGCGCAGGTGGCTCTGGTGAGGACGCTTCCTGTGTGCAGACAGCCACCTCTGGCTGCAATTCACAAAGGAGAGAGGAGCGAGCCCTCCGATGTGTCTTCTTATAAGGGCACTAATGCCATCACGAGGTCCCCAACCTCATGACCTCTTCTATCCCTAACTGCCTCCCAAGGCCCATTTCCAAATGCTATCACATGGGGCTCAGGGATTCACATATGAATTAGGGCAGGTCCCCTTAGAAAAGGAGCAAACAAAACCAGGCTCCGTGTCTAGGGCTGGCCTCGCCAAGTGAAAGTGTCCGCTGACCTTCAGAGCTGCGTGATCCAGCTTCAGAAGCCTGGACCAACATGTCTAATTGGACAATTTCTAGTAGCCACCTTAAAAACTTAGAAATCTGCAAGCAACAGTAATCCTTATGGTCTTTTTAATCAAAACACAACATATTCAAAATATGATCATTTCGACATGTAATCAGCATAAAGATAATCGATGAGAGATTTGATACCCCACGCCTCACGCTCATCACCGAGGTCCTGTGTGCATTTTACAGGTTCCCCTTATCTCAGTTCAAACTCGCCACATCCCCAGCACAGCTGCGTGTGGCTTGTGACCACCATATTGAGTGGTGCAGGTGACAGGTTCCTCCATGTCCAGAAGCACATGCAGAAAAATGGAGTGGGAAGGAGTAGTTGGGGATCCAGCTCTCAGGAGCTGACCAGCAGGAAGGACCATCCTCTGTCCAGCTCCTTCCCTTGGACACTGCAAAACAAGCTTCTCCACGCTGCGGGGGGGCAAGCCCTCTAGAGGAGGTGCCCACTTTGCGGACCAGACTGTTCCGAGGTTCCATGAGGAGTTCTTGGGCCAGGACAGGGATGCAGAACCCTCCAGCAGACCTCTGTCACTCACGGACACCACGTGTGGAACTCCAGTGAAGGGGAGAGGACAGGATTGGCGGGGGAGGGATGCCCAGGCCCCTCATCTTGAGCTCCTGTGATGGGGGCCTAAGGGAGGCAGACCCCACCAGCAGACACCCCATCAGAGGCTGCCCACATATGTAACCGCTCCTTCACAGCAGCTTTTATGGGACTGGCTTGTCCCTAGGCCAAACATGGCAGAGGGGCAACAAGAGGGAGACACCGAGTGGAGAAAATTGCAACATATACTTAGAACCAGGGCTTCTCCCTCGTCAGAGAAGAGCTGGAAGGATTCCCTTGTGTCCAGTGGAGGTCACTGCTGTCCATGAGGTGCCCTTACTGTTGGTGCAACGACCATGACCAAGCAGCCCTAACAATAGAAGTGCATTCTTGTAGGAGGAGGTCACAAGTCCAAAGTCAGCCTTGCTGGACCAAAACCCCGGGGGGGGGCAAGGTTGCGCTCCTTCCAGAGGCTCCAGCTGAGGGTCTTTCTGGGGGCTCCAGGTGTTTCTTGGCTCGTGGCCACATCACTCTGCTCTCTGCTTCTGTGGCCACATGGGCTTCTTCTGGCCTGTCCATATCAAATCATCCTCTACTTTCCCCTTATGGAAACACCCGGTGGTTGCACTTAGGGCTTGCCTGCATAATGCAGCTCAATCTCTCACCTCAAGACCCTTAACCGCATCTGCAAAGTCTGCAGGTGCCATGTACAGTGACATCCATGGGTGGCAGAGATAGGTGTGGGAATCCTCCAGGGGCCATGACTCAGCCAGCCACAGGCGGACACCCAAATCACACGTAGTGTGCATGTGCACGTGGGGGTCAGGCCAGATCAGGTTATGTTTGTTCTCTGTGATAAAACTGGCCGTTTGCCAAAAGGAAACGGTTCTTGGGGAGGTGCCAGCATGGCCTCAGATGGATCCACACCCCACGAGGTGAGCACCCACAGCCCAGGCGCCCGGTACCCAGGCAGGCGGCAAGACTCCTGGAGATGACAACCAGAGCTGTCGCCGAGCTGGTGGGGAGGGTAGACTGCTCTCGTTCACCAGCTATCAGCGCCATCTCACCGCTGTCATCGCCATTGTCACTTCAGGTGGGGGTGTGCGGAAGAGCCCGACGGCCCACCCTCTCCCTCACCTTGATATTCCGCGCACACCAGCCATTCCCAGCTGCTAGCACTCGCGGGGGCTCTCTCTGCTGCCAGGGCCAGATGGCCAGAAGTGCCTGGGCGGCAGGCTCCAGAGCAGTCCAGGCGGGAGTGAGGGAGGCGGGGAGCGCGTCCCCAGCTCCCTCCCCTGGCTGGAGACCTGGTGTGCTCTACTCTTGCTCTCAGGGTACCCAGTGGGGTCCAGCTCTGGGGGGCCTGTGGAGGTCCCCAGCGGCCTCCCATCCCTGTCCCACATCCCCACTCCCCTTCCCGTCCCCTTCACGTCTCCAAAGCTGCTTGTCCACGAATCTCAGGATCCGCTTCCCAAGAACCTGACGGAGACCCAGGCGCTGTCAGAGAACACGGGATGCCAGTGGCCCCGCTCAGAGCGAGGGCAGCGGCACAGCGGGCAAGCCTAGAGGTCAACGTGGAAGGGAGGGAGTGGCCCAGAGGGCACACTGCCCTGCTCTGATGGTCACCACCAGCACCTCCTCCAAGGGGTGGTGGTGCATTTTGACAATGACGATCTACAGTAGCCCCCTTATCTGAGGGGAAGTGCACTCTAAGGCCCCCAGTAGATGTCTGAAACTGGATGGTAACAAACCATAGTCTCGTGCTGATTCTCCTATTCATACCTACCTATGGCACAATTCAGTCTATAAACTAGGCACAGTAAGAGTGACATCTAACAGAACATTAGAACAATAAACCCGGCAAAACTGCCAACATCGCTACTCTTGCTTTGGAGGCATTTTAAATGAAATAAGGGTGACCTACCACAAGCCCTGCAGGACCCAGACAGTCCACGTGACACTGAGACAGCTAAATGAAGAACAGGCGTGTAGCATATACAATGTGGATACACCGTACGAAGGGGTGATTCCCATCCCAGGCAGGATGAAGCAGGACAGCATGGGATTTCATCACAGCACTCAGACTGGCATGCAACGCACATCTTATGAATTGTTTATTTCTGGAATTTTCCACTTAATATTTTCAGACTGCTGTCGACTCCAGGGAACTGAAACTGCAGATGAGGGCAAACTACTGCGTACTGCCACCACTGGCCTATTACGCGCTTGGGACTCTAAGCACTAGATGCTGAGCCAGATGCCTTGCCTGCATGTCACTGAATCCAAGGCAGGTTCTGCTATTGTCCCATTCTACAGGAGGACAGGAAGGCTGGGAGCGTACTGTCTAGGATCTTGCAGCTCCCAAGTGGCTGAGGGTGGCTCTGAGTCCAGGAGGCTCCCCACCCTAGGGCCACCCCTCAGGTTCTCCCACTCATACACATAAGTGCTATGGCAAACTCTCAAGGTCCCAGCCTGTGGACAGAGAGGAGGAATGGACAGACCCCGAGTCCCTGCAGACCTGTGGGCCAGGACCGTGATCCTGAACGGTGCTGAGTCAGGTCTCTCCACCAGACTGGGAAGAGAGAGGAGGAGGCCCAGGCAGGGGCCCCAGGAGGGCTGCAGGGTCTCAGGGAGCCAGCGTCCCATCTGGCTGGACTGCGGGATCTTCTCAGGAAGCAGAGGAAGCCCAAGGACATGGGGATTGTCATTCGGCTCCTGTGATCCCTGAATCACGAGAATCAGGGGACGCCCAAGGAGGCTGAGTGACCATCTGCTCTGTGCTGGGAAGCAGGGGCTGGGCAGGAAGCTGGGCCACGTGACTCCTCCCTCCTGCCACCCTCAGGTTCTTGGTGTTGCCAAATTCCACTCAAGGGGACCTCACAGAAGGCCCAGCCCAGTGGGCCAGATGCACTGGGGGGCAGAGAGGACGGGGCTGAGGACGCCCCCTCCTCTGCTCTGCCCTGTTTGTGACAGGCTCCAAGCTACAGGGCCAAGCTGGCGTACAGGTCAGGGTCTGCAAGCCCAGATGCAGGGTGGGACAGCGCACCAGGTCACTGGGAGAAAAGGGGCCGGGTGGGGGAGACGTGCAGAGGCTGCTCCCCGGGGAGCGTGGGTCTGGGTGCTGCTGGCTGGGGGGCAGGACTCTCCCCTGAGCCCCGGGACCCAGAGGACTGGAAGACCCAGATAACACCCAGACCCAGTGTTATCCCGGGGGGCTTCTTGGGGGTCTCTGCCTAGTACTCTGGGCCATCTGCTGTGGAGAATCTGCCTGGGAAATTGAAGTGGCTGGGGCCCTGTGGTGGAATCTGGCGCTTGCTGGGGACACTGTGGACAAGAGACAGAGGGCTCTGCAGCTCCTGGCAGTGGGGGGAGGCTGGGGGGAGGCTGGAGACGCAGCTCCGTTATCCACCTCTACCAGCCAGAGGGGCCCCTCACCTGCGGACCAGGAGGCGGCGAGAGGAGGGAGCCCTGCAGCCCCAGGTGTCCACTCCACCTGCTGGCCTCTGCCCCACACTGGGGTCCAATGTCCAGGCTTCAAGGGCCTTGGCTCTCCTTTCAGGCAGTGGCTGCGGATCTGCCCCACTGTCTCCCTGCACAGGGCCCCGCTCCATGTGGGCACAGGCCAGGACACCTGCACTGCCCTTCCCAGCTACCCCCTGGGCAGCTCGACAGCACCCTGGCCACCTGCCATGCTTGTGAGTCCCTAAGCCTCCAGCCCCTCCCAGCAGCACTGGGCCCTGGTGGGGATGGGCACTGGTCCTCCCAGAGCTGGTGAACCTTGACATTTGGCCTGTCCCAAGAAGCCACCAGGATGGGACTCCAGCCTGGTAGCCCTGACCTGCCACATCAGGGCCCCGTGTCCTCAGCCTCCGGGTGGGGTGGGGGGTGGTCCCATTGGCCACCTCTCAGTAGGTGGCCCCAGTGGACCAGTGGCCGGGAGGAAGGCCCCCACTCCACGCCCCTGGTGGCTCCTCCTCTCACCCAGGTGGCATGAGTCACAGTGCTCCTCCGCCACCGTCCTGGAGCCCACCCCCACGCCTCCTCCCCCAGACACCTGCTCTCAGAACCTGGCTGCATCCCGCATCCCCAGGAGATGTGCACAGGACATCTCCCATGATGACAGAATCTTTCTAGAAGGTTCCAGGGTTCCCGATCCCACACAGAGGGAGAATATGCCCGGCACTTGGGAAAGGCAGAACACGCTGCCCTGAGCAGGAGTGGGCACTTCTGTCCTGGAATCCACCAGTGGGGGACCCCTTGGAAACCCCACCCCAGGTGGGCCAGGGCTACAGGGGCCAGAGAGGACTGGGCTGAGGACGCCCCCTTCCCTGCTCTGCTCTGTTTGTCACGGGGTCCAAGCCAGAGGGCCAAGCTGGGGTTCGGGTCTTGGGAAAGCCTGGGGCTCCGGCCCACCCACCCAAGCCCCCAGCCAAAGGTCTCCTCGGGTGCTGCTCACTGAGACCTGGCAGCAGCCTCAAGGCCCTGGGCCGACAAGTCGGGTTCACGAGCACCGGGGTCGAGAGGCCACAGGGCAGAGGGTCTAGGTTTGTCAACTGCCTGTCACCGTGCAGAGCACAGCGCCTCCAGAGCGCCCAGGGGGCCAGCTGGAGGGCGCAGAGGGGAGGTGGGCCGAGAAGCCCCCAGGCCAGACCCCGCCAGGCAGGCCCACGCCAGGCAGGCCCACGCCACGCCAGGCAGGCCCACCCCACGCCAGGCCAGGCCCACACCACGCCAGGCAGGCCCACCCCACACCAGGCCAGGCCCACGCCAGGCCCACCCCACGCCAGGCAGGCCCACGCCACGCCAGGCCAGGTCCACGCCAGGCCCACCCCACTCCAGGTCTACCCCACGCCAGGCAGGCCCACACCAGGCCCACCCCACGCCAGGCAGGCCCACGCCAGGCCCACCCCACTCCAGGCCCACCCCACGCCAGGCAGGCCCACGCCAGGCCCACCCCACACCAGGTCTACCCCACGCCAGGCCAGGCCCACGCCAGGCCCACCCCACACCAGGTCTACCCCACGCCAGGCAGGCCCACGCCAGGCCCACCCCACGCCAGGCAGGCCCACGCCAGGCCAGGCCAGGTCCACGCCAGGCCCACCCCACTCCAGGTCTACCCCACGCCAGGCAGGCCCACGCCAGGCCAGGCCCACGCCAGGCCAGGCCCACGCCAGGCCATGCCAGGCCCATGCCAGGCAGGCCCACGCCACGCCAGGCCCACGCCACGCCACGCCAGGCCCACCCCACGCCAGGCAGGCCCACGCCACGCCAGGCCCACGCCACACCAGGCCCACGGAACAGCCGTCGTGAGGCAGCAGGGGCTCCCAGGAGGGGCTCCCCAGGCACCAGAGCCCCGGTTCGTGGTGGGTTTGCCTGTTCTTTATGGATCTGTCCTGAGCTGCAGCTCAGAGCCCTGGGCAAGGGCCAGGCTGCAGCAGATCCCAACCTGTGGGTGGGCTTCGGAGACAGGGTCAGCGTGAGAGTGTACAAAGGGACCCTCCGTGGCTGGTACCAGTGGGGACCCATGAGGGCTGTGGACACGTGGCAGTGTCACCAGCTCGTGGCCCTTCCCACACTGGGGGCTGGCCAACGGGGCCACGCCTGGGGCTCAGGGCACAGCCGTCCTCGCCTGCCTTTCCTATGTGTCCAGCAGAGTGGGGTATTTCCACGACTGCCCCCACCCCGTCATCCCCCTGGGCGCCTCCCCCTCCTCACAGCCTGCTCTGGTGCTGCCGCAGCTGACAGGGTCCTCCTGACTCCTTCCACCCAGGCCTGCCTATCCCTGTCCTTGTCAGCCAGCAGGGAGCACCTGGGGTGCCCGTGCCCACCTGGGTGGCCACCTGGGAACCCACCCTCCCTCCCTGCACACCAACCACAGCCTGGCCAGAGCCACAGACCCCACTGCAGAGGCCAGTGGCCGTAGCCTCAGATCACTCCTCCTCCTCCCAAATCAGGGCTCTCCACCTCGTCACGTGCAGGGTGCCCGTCAGATACCCGCAAGGAGCTGTGGAATCCCCTAGGCTGGGGCTGCAACCCAGGCCAGCAGAGCTGGAATCCAGGGCAGGGCAGGGCAGGCACTGGGGTTTTAAAGTGTCTGCAGGCCCTCAGCGGGAACCCAATGGCCTGGCCCTACAACCCCCGCACTGGGGTCTGATGACCACCACACTCATGAATCTGCAGGGGGGCCTGGGCAGGGGTCCAGCAGAGCCAGGACATGGCAAGCAGCCAGCCCAGGGGTCAGCCAGCCCAGCAGGGAGGACAGACTGTCCCACCAACATTTGAGCGTGGGCAGTCTCGTCAGGACACGCAGAACCTGCAGGATGAGACAGACAGATGGGAAGAGGGTACCCCCGCCCTGCCCACGTCCCCTGCAGCCCGAGTGTGCATCTCAGGAAAGCCAAGGCTCATTCAGATTCTGAGGCTGTGTCTGTTTTTCGTGACCCTGGACCCCCACCCCAGCTCTCACCTCCCTTAAATGAAGGGGTTCCCCAAGGCGGCGGCGGCACACGGGGCCTGAGAGGCTCTGGGGCAGGCCTCACCCTTCCCTGCCGTCTGTCTGGGAGTCACCCCTGCGGATGACACACTCATTTCTATGCACCATCAGGCAAATCCTGTCACCTTGGCATTGGGGGCCACGGGGAGAGGGGCACCTTGTGTGGGCAGCCCCTCCATCCGAGGCATCCATTAACATTCCCTGTGTCGAGTCGGGCTGTAATTACAGCAAGTGATTAACAGGCCCGAGGTAGCCTGTCTCAGAGGGAGCAGATTAGCAGCGGAGCCTGGGGATGCCTGGTTCACCTCGGAACCACCAGCGCATCTTAAACAGGGCCCAGCGCCCCCGCTAGCCGGTGATTAATGGAGGGGCTGCGGGCGGAAGACATCTCCTTGGCACCCATCCCTGAACTTTTTCCTGGGCCCTCGCCATGCCAGCCAGGTGCAGGGGAGGAGAGGGGAGGGCAGCCAGGACTCCAGGCAAGCACCTGCAAGCCCCAGGTGAGGCCCACCACTCCTCAGTCCACCTCCCCTCCAAGTGGACCCCCGGGCAGGGGCTCCCAGTGCCGGGAGGTGGGGAAGGCAGAGTCCGCGCAGCCAGCAGCTGAGGCTGGGCCCCTCCAACCTAGTGGAGTGAGACCCACTGCTGCACCCGAACGTCCCCCACTCCAGACAGCCCTCGAAGCTCACTTCACAGGTGGACACTCTGCCAGGATTGTCGTCGTCCACCCTGAGCTGCCAAGGTCAAGCCGAACACCTGCCCAGCTGGCAGAGGGCGTGCCAGACCTCCAGCTGGGCTGCGTCCTCCTGAGGTCGCGGGAAGAGGGGAGGACAGGGCTCCAGGGCAGACGGGTATTTGCGGGTGCAGGACACTCTGACACCACTTAGGCCAGCTGGGGTGAGGGTACAGTGTGAGACCTCGCTTATTCACTTAGCTATTAATTTGTCCCTTATTACACGTCTGTCATGTGCCCATGGCTGGAACACAAAGGCGACAGATGGACGAACAGTAGTCCTGCCCACGAGGATCTTGGTCCTGCCCAGGAAGAAAGTTCTGGTTATGTGATAAGTGCGGGTGGCGGTGGGGGCACTCAGTAGCAAGGCCACACAGAGAAGGCAGAGGGGACTCGTCGGTTCCGTCCAGGTCGGGTGGGGAGGGCAGGAAGGGCGCAGTGGAGGAGGTAACCCCAAGGTGACCTCTGCCTGGTGCATACCCTGGGACGCAGCCACCGTGGCTAAGCCCCAACCTCCGGTGGGTCCCTCCTCCCAGTGGCATGGCCCAGCAAGGTGCTGAAGGGCCTCTTTGGAACCAGACTGCTCGGATTCAAACCCCAGCTGGGTGACACCAAGCAGGTAGCTGCTCCCCCACACCTCAGAGCTCTCTGCCACTCAAGAGAGCCCCGGGGCTCTGCCTAGTGGAACCCTGGGTGGCATCCACGAGGTAGCAGAGGTGCTGGGCCCTCAGCACAGCGGGCACAGTCAGTGCCCAGATCTTTTCTCCTCTATGTGGACATACTGCCCTCGTGGACCTCTGAGGCTGGGTACTCTGTCCCTGCTCATGTGGTGACCAACCTGCCCCAGCTTCCTTATTCTAGCCTTGGGATTCTAGAGCTGCCAGTAAAATGCCCCACCCCCCATGGGCAGGTGACCAGGCCTGCCAATCCATGAGGCGCCATGATTGGTCTGGGGTGGCCATGTGACTCCACCTGGCCCAGCCTCACAGCACAGTGATTGGTCCAGGGATGGCCATGTGACCTCACCCTGACCAATCAGTACTCTTCCCTGATATTCTGACTTACTAAAGAGACGATGGAGAGGGCCCTCCGCCCGCAGATCTTCCAGGTGGATGTGCTGCCACCTCCAACCTGAAGCCGTAACAACGGGAGAGAACAGCCAGCCCACCTGGGAGCCTCCCCTGCCCAGCCCCACCCAGGGCTCACATCAGCCTTCCAGAGCCACAGCCCTCTGGGGTGGGCTCTGTCCAGACCTGACCGTGGGGAGGTTCCAGACTCGAGCACACGCATATGCACACTCATCAGCCACACACACCAGTGTCACGGCGGGTGGGCCTGGCTCTGAGCAGTGAGCAGTTCCTGCTTCACCATGACCTCTCAGAGGCGATGGCTCCCTTCCACAGCCGTGCGCGTACTCCAGGTGGTCCGCGTGGGACGTGAGGGGCTGCAGCCTCTTCAAGCCTCAGCAGGCCCTGGACGTCAGTGATGCCCAGTGATGTCCTGGGCCAGGTTGCAGCCTCTGCCCAACAGGCCTCGGACCACAGGCAGCGTTCCGTGACTCCGCCATGCCTGCGTCACTCAGCATCGCCCAACGCCCACCCCACTTCCAGTGCAAGCTGCCGGCGGCGCGAGCACACCAGCGCCTTTCTATGTCCCCAACACCCCGGCACAGGAGGGCAAGGGGGACGGCTCCGCCACTCCTTGTGCAGTGTAAAACGGAAGCAGCAAAAGTCACCCAGCTCGTGTGGCACTGTTCCCCTGGGACCTGGTGGGGAAGAATGGAGGCAGGGACATTTTAGAAAACTTCTGGCGGCAGCTGTCCAGGTCTCCTCGCTGTCTGGGCTGGGAGTTCTCTGGACCCTGCCACATGCCCGCGGGCAGGTGGAGAGAGGGGGTCGTTCCCCAGGTCGCCATGCTGGGGCCAAGACTGGGCTTTCCTTGCAGGACATTCAGTGTGTGGCCACAGTCCAGGACACAGTGCTTCCCCAGGAGACCCCAGGGAGCCACCTGCCCTGCATCCAGCCAGCCACTTGTCCCCCAAGTCCCTACCAACTTCTGCGTCAGATGGACCCTTCCCTGACACTCACGCAGGTGACCACTCAGGGACTACCAGAGCTAAGCTCCTGGCCACAGAGGAGGTGGACTGGTCAGTCCTGGCCTCACCACTCTTGCTGTCTCAGTGTCTCTGTTCTGCTCTCCTGAGTCTAGAATCTTCTCCCTGCCCTTGTGAACCAGAAATCCTTCTCGTTTTCTCAGTTCCACCTCAGTGCCACCCCTACATGGCTGCCAAGTACCAACCACCCTCACAGAGAACTTGCCCTCCTCAGCTCCCTGGGCAGCATCTGCGGGTCTCTGCCAGAGGGCCACGGGCAGGTGTCTGAGGAGCCTGGTTCAGGCCACTGCAGAGAAAGATGCCGCCCTTTTCCTCGGCACTGAGCCCAGCACACAGCCTGGCAGGCCAGGCCTCCCCCACAGCCAGGCGGGCAGGCCAAGCCCTCCCAGCAGGGCCCTCTCCATCATTCCAGAAACCGGCTTTAGTTAAGGCGCTCACCTCCAGGACCCACGTCAAGGTCTCGCGCTCCTGCAGCCTCGAGCCCCCTGCCCTGCGTGCCCGTGGCCAGGAACATGGCCCAGGACACAGCGCACGAGCATACTGGCCAGCCAGGAGCACCAGCTGCCGCCCCATCCGCCGGCATTCTCTGGGCATGGCGAACGCTCAAAATGACAAATGAAGAAAAATGAACTGTTTTCATGGCCCAAGACACTCCTGTCCCCACAGGGCTTAAGATAAAAAGGGAGAAGGGACAGGCCCTGCATTGGGAGAAGCCAGGCAAAAGGCAGCCCCGCTCCCAGCGCCCTCCCCCGTCACCAGGGCCCCAGGCCCTGGAGTCCCCACAAGCTCTGTCCTAGGCACAAGCTCTCGACCTGCTGCAGACGGCCTGAAGCTGACTCAGATGCCCTGCGTCAGCAGTACTCACGCACCAGGCAGACCCAGCTGGCTCAGGACGCCTGGAAGACCCAGAGCTCTGCTCCAGCTTCGGAGGCCAGGAGTGACCCCAGGGAGGCCAGGGTCCTTTATTCCCACAAGTCCCACCATCACGGCCCAGCCAACTCGGGTGAGAAGCCAGGAGCAGCAGGTTGGGACCATCTGGGGCCTTCCCAGAGGCATCCTCTGGAAACATTCTAGAAGGACCCCAGGTCCACCTGCAGGTGGGTGAATAGACCATGTGTGCTAAGGCCGAGCGGTGGACGGTCACTCCGCTGCAAAGGGAACGCAGTCCTGGCCCCTGCCACAATGTGGGTGAGCCTCACAGAGATCGCGCTGAGTGGAGAAGCCACACACCAGAGGCCCCGTGCTGTGTGAGCCCCCAGAGGGAGAGCAGAGCCGAGTGGCCCAGTGCTGGGCAGGGGGCGCAGAGTCAGTGTTTACTGGGGACAGCTGAAATGGGGACAATGAAAGTCCCGGGGCCGGCTGGTGGCGATGGCAGCCCAGCAATGTGAATGGACTCAAGGCCACGTGCGTGGATAAGTGACCAGGATGGAAAGCCACAGAAAGGAAAGATAAAGAAGGGAGGGACGGAGGGAGGACGGGCCTGCGGGTACGCGGGCTCCGGGGGAAAGCAATGCAGAGGCCAGTTCACTAGGAGAGGCTGCTGAGGACATGGCGCCAACCACCCCCGGCACCGTGGAACTCACCCAGCCAACCACAGCCTTGCGCCCTGGCCCTAAAGAGGGGAGGGAGGGGACACACTCACAGCCACCCAGGTGGCACCAGGCGGGGACCGCAGTGGTCAGGAGATTCCCCCTTCCCAGCAGCGACTTGGGAGCCCTCTCCTGTCCGACCACTCCACTGCTCCCGGCAGCTCGCTCGCCTCCCTGAAAACCGCTGGCCCGAAGTCTGACCCAGCATCGATCCTCGGAGTGCAGAAGGAAGCCGCCGAGGAGCCCGGCGAGACGCCCGTAATTACACGGAGATAAGACTATCAGGTGTAATTAAACAGTATCCACAGGCAGACCCCTGGCTGCGGCCTCGGTTTCTCCCTCCCCTGCCTCCCTCCTTCTTTCCCCAGGACTGCAAAATAAATTATCCTGTGAAGTCTGCAGAGGTTGAGCTATGGAAACAATTAAACAGAAATTAAATCTAATTCATTTATACTCTGAGCACAAAGTGGATAATGTAGGTTTTCCCTCCCTCGCCTCTCCTCGCCCTGGTGTTAGAGAGGACCATTATGGGAAATTAATCACAAGGCAAAGCCACGCAAGTGATCTATCACGGAGGGTCCAGGACGGCGGCAGGAACGTGGAGAGGCGAGGCCTCGCGGGAGAAGCCCAGCCGGGACGGAGCCCACCTGCAGGCAGTGCCGCCTGTGGCCATCTCCAGGTGGATGGTGCAGGAAGGAGCCCAAGGCCAGAGCGTGGGCCTGAGGCCTCCCGGGGAGCAGCCCACTCCTTACCAGAGGGGCGGACAGGGAGGGAGAGCCCTGGGAACATGGCTCCGGCCTCAGTTTCCCCAGCCGTACGTGGGGCCAAGACCCTGCCCCCCTCCCAGACACCCTCGAGGATCAAACGGCAGAGCCACAGGAAGGCGTCCAGGAATAGAGAGCAGAGAGCAGCCCGTGCCTGGCACCAGGCCCAGCCAGGCATGTTCCCATCTCCTGCTTTCAAGAGAAACAATTTGGAAGATTGTTTTCCGAACGCACGGAGGGCGGAGATGGCATGAGAGGAGCACTTGCTCTGAGCAAGGGAGGCCGGCGGCCCTGGAGCTAACGCCCCGAAGGACCAGGCTGCCCGCCGCGGTGGTGCCATTTCAGGACCCCGTGCTCAGGAGCCTCCAAAACCTGAGGGCACTGGCCCTGAAACAGAGGCTCTGGAGGTAGGAGGCCCCCCCACGGAGCTCAGGAAGCTGAGCTTTGAACTCTCTGCAAAAATGGGAAGGAACCAGGGCCAGCCCTGTGCTGCTCCCTCCTGAAGGGCCGAGGGCCCGCGGGAGCCCACACGCCTGCTGCCTCCCCAGGGCCAGCCAGCGGGGACAGCAGAGAGGGACAGGCCAGCCAGCTGGTGGGCGGGGGAGGCCCTCTGGCCCCAGAAGGGCCCTGACTTCACAGCCCACCCGCTCTGGGCTGGGCCAAGTCCTCAGGGGGACTCAGCGAACCGAGTCTCAGAGTGGGAAGGGGAAGTCACAGACCTGCTTCTCCCAGGGGAAGAGGTGCCCCCGTCCCCCGTCCCCTCAGAATCTCTCAGGTCCTGAACAGCAGAATGTCAACCCAGCCCATAAGGGGTGGGCCCTTGTCCCTGCATCCCAGGAGGTCACCTCTCAGCCCTTGGAATGTCCTGCCTGATAAACGCGTCTGCCCACCTGGTAGACTGGGCTTCCATGTGGCTCATGGGGTGCCTTGGGCTACAGGAAACAGCTCAACCTCTGCAGGGCTGCAGACCAAGGAGGGCCACAGAGGTGCTGGTCCTGTCCATGTGGCCACCCCCCAGGCAAAGCTCTGGAGACCGAGGCTCCGGGCTCCCTCTGCTCTGCTCTGTGCGTGTGCTCACACCTGGGTGCTGGGAGAGTCAGCCGGTCCATGCGACTCTGCTGGGAGGACACGGGATGTTCCTGCTGGTCCCCGGGCCCTGCCCCGGCCTCTTCCCCTGGCAGATCGCACCTGTGTCCTTTCACTGTGATCAGCTGTACTGTGGCTGTGACGGCCAACGTGAGCTCTGAGTCCTGCTGGCAGGTCACCGGGCATCGCGGGTGGGACCCAGGACCTGGCAGCCCTCACACACTGCAGAAGTACTGGCTCAAGTCTCCTGGGCGAGTGATGGACCCAGGCCCAGGCCCAGGCAATGCCCATGGCCCTGCAGCACCGCAGGAGGCAGGACCACGGCCCCTCCCCCAGGACGAGGTCGCCCCCCAGGCTCCTCCACAGGGGCTCACTGGGCAGTGGGTCAGCGGGCAGGGCTGGGGCACAGGTGCCGGGCTGCAGACAGCAGGCAGGAGGAAGCTTGCCCATCAGCCAGAGACGGGGAGCGCAGAGCGGTGCCAAGCCCTTCTGTTTCTGGGGAAGGAAGGGACGAGCGGCCAAGCAGGGAGCAGCCAAGCAGGGAGCAGCCGGGAGACGCAGCAGATTGAGTGCACGTGGCAGGGTCCCGGGGCGGGTGCCAGGTACCTAGGGCGCTGACAAACCCCGGCACCCACTCCTGTCCCCAGGCCCCCAGCCCACCAGCCTCCTGCCTGGCCTTGGACACACAGGCTGGAATGATTAATGTCCTCTGCTCCTGAGCCTGGTGTTGGGGGCCAGGGCGACCAGCACCTGTGTCTCCCCTCAGGCTGGCTGAGCCAGAGAGGGGGTGAGTGCAGGCTCCCCTCCAGCTGCAGGGAAGAGCAGGCAGGGACCCGGCGGGCCAGGTGCCAGGCACAGCCAGGGCCTCTCCCAGATGTGACCCATCGGCACACACGCCCCTGAGCACACGCAGGCACACACACGTACACACATGCACACACTTAGAGCTTCGGCCCAAGCGTCCCCCCTTGGGCCCTCCTGGGAGAGCATCAGCGCTGGCCGGGTGGCTACCATGGCAGCCAAGTGACCTCAGGGAGCAGCTGTCCTGAGCAGAGCACAGAGCAGGTCCCCAAAGGCAAGAGCGCAAGTCAGCTCAGCGTCCCTCCAGAGTGGACCACATTCCCTGGGGCGGAAGGCACCAGGAGACCAGCCAGCCCCCTGCCTCCCTGTGGGAGGACCAAACCCACAGAGGCCCCAGGAGAGAGGCCGCTCGGGGCCAGGCTGGCTGCTCACAGAGCTCCTGCCCTCTCCCTGGGCGGCAGAGCTGGGCTGGGCTTCCTGTCCTCCGAGGCCTTGCCCTGGCCCCCAGGCAGGGCTCATCCTCCCCCTGCCAGGGCCCTGGGAGATGCAGCCGGGTGGCCAAGTGGGCAGGACTTCCCAGCGACAGAGCAGCACCACAGCCATGCAGAGTCACCTCTTGCCCCCAAGTGACCACTAGGCTCAGAATGAAAAGCTCCCTACAGAGGAGCTGATCCCATGGGCATCTGACCAGTGTCACTGGCCACAGGGGTCACACAATCACCAAGGCCCCATGTCCCCCTGCCTGCCGCTCCTGATGCAGTACCGTGCTCTTCCATCCTGTGGAGGAGTGTGTGACCGACAGGGGACACAGGCCTGGGCCTGGCCGTCCTGAGATGTGACGGGGAGCCCCAGGCCCCAGGAGAGATGCAGACACTGCGGGGCTGGAGCGCGGGTGGCCCCAAGTCCCCCAACCCAACAGCACAAGGGGATTTTTGCCTGGAGCCAAAGGCAGGGAGAAGTAGGCAGGGGAGGGGGGTCCTCTGGGCCCAGGGAGCAGCCCCAGGGCAGGGACGCCATCTGATCCCCCAGCCGTGCCCTCCCACTGGGACAGTGCCAGGGACACAGTGGTGCTCAATAAATACTTGCAGAGAAACACATTCACATTTGGGGCAGCAGAATGATGGCTGATGTTTCTCTTCTTCCAGATTTTTGGTAATTTTCCATTTTTCTATAATAGGTATTATTGAGATCATAAGAAAAGTGATATAAAAATCAGAGTTATATTTTTCATGCAAGAACTGTAAAAGAGGATGGGAACAAAAGAACTCTCAGATGCAGCCACAGACAGTTGAGGCACGGGCTCAGGGCTGGGGCTGGGCTTCAACTGCACATCTGTTAGGCAGAAGCTGAGGGGCTCCAGGCAGGTAGCACACCCTCTCTGGGCCTCAAGCACCACGGTGGTGAAAAGGGCCACATTCACCTCTGTCCCCTTGTGAGGAGGAGAATGATGTGAAGGCAGGACTGGAACAGGGGGTGGAGTGTCCCCAAACACGGGCTCTACTGTTGCCGTCACCCCAGCAAAGTAGCTGGGGTGAAATGCAAGGGAAGAAATCATTTAAAAAATAAATGAAAGCTCAGCCCAAGTGACCAGGTGCTGAAAGTCACTCAGACACCCCTCCTGGGAGACCCCTCCCTCAACCATGGGCATGAGGAGCAGCCTGGGTGGTGGGATCAGGGACAGGAGCAGGACAGGGCAGAAGGTGGAGCCCTTGCCCTCCCTCGGAGTCCAAGTGCCCCTCTGGCGGGGGCGCGGCTCCCAGACCCACTGGACAACCCGCTCTCTCCAAACCCCTAGCCTGGCGAGGGCACGAGGCAGGGTCCTGGGGCCCGGGCACAGCACCCCACTTCTCAAGTCCACGGAGACGGGAAGGAGGGAGGAGGGACGGCCGAGCTCCGCAGGCCGCGTGGAGACCGCGTCCCTTTTTCTTAAGGGACTCGTGTTTAGCGGCCAGCTGGGCCCAGGGCAGTTAAAGAACAAACACCGCGAGATGGGGGCTCTGTGGGGGCAGGAACTCGTCCCAAAGAGAGAGGGCCGCGAGGTCTGAGGGCCACTCAGCAGACCCACAGGCGGGAGGAAGCGGCACTCGCAGGACCAGGGCTGTCACCTGCGGCAGCTCCACAAAGGGCTCCCTGGGGTGAGGAAACGCTCACAGCCCGGCGACGGTTGCACAACTCAGAATGCACTAAAAGCCACTGAGTGTGTCCGGGACGCAGGTGAATCGCACAGGTGTATGTAAATTCCACCTCATTACTGCTCTTGCCAAAAGTGTTCCTTTTTTTTTTTTTTTAATGATAGTCAAGCACACCAAAGTGAAGTCAGCAGGTGCTCACCGCTAGTCTCATGGCTGCCTGTCTCCTACCCTGTCTGCCACACAGACCCCAGGGCAGTCCCCTCTCATGCCAGTCTCCTCTCACAGGTTCCCCCTGGGCCTTGGCACATCCCACGCACCCCATGCCGTGTGCACACTCTACCCTTCTTCTAGCTTCTCCTCAGCCGTCTCCTCCCCAGGACAGATGGCCCCCAGACAGGGCAGTGGGAGTTCTCCCAGGTGCCCACTCTGTTGGGCTCTGGGTATCAGCCCTGGACAGTGGTTGCTGACCAAGCTGCCTGGGACCTCACCAGACCGCAGGCTCTCAGGGCAGGACCCGTGTCCCTGCTCACCGTAGTATCTCCCCACGGCCCAGAGCATAGCAGCCCCCAGACTCCGGCTGCAGGGGATCGTAGCTCCCCCCTCGCAGACCCATGTGCCGATGGTTGGAGATCTCTCTTGTTTTTTAATTTGATGATATTCTAAGAGATCATCGTGTGCGAACGTCATCAGGACGTTTGCCATTTGCAAGGTGACGTGCTGTGGCCCTTGGGTGGCATTTGGGTGGTCTCTGTCACTCTGCGCAGGTGAGCTTCCTGGTGCCAACGAGCCTGTGCACTCGGCAACATCCTGGCTCGGTGCTTCCCGCGGGCATCACAGGATCACGGGCATCGCCCACGCCGCGACTCACTATGCACCGCAGACTCCGCCCGCGGGGCAAGAGCGCCTTGAGCAACGAGTATTCTTATTGGGTCCTGCTGGGACTCTCTGTTCATATTCTCTTAATGTAACATAAATCAGCAAAAATTACTTGGGTCATTCATGTCATGAATCATTTCAGGTCATTTTAAAACCCTAAGTGGTTTCACCTTGTATCATGTGGCCTCAGGAGTCCCCGCCTGCCACCAAGTTAGCGGCCGGGCACTGGGGGCAGGAGTGAGGGGAAGGACGATGACCCGGGGCTCCCTCCGTGGCAAGGCTGACCTCAGCCACAGCTGGGGGCTGGGAGCGGCCAAGGCCATGGGGGGGGGGGCCGGGGGAGGAGAGGCCCTGGCAGGAAGCCACGCGGACTGCGGGAGACGCCCCGGCCCTGTGGCAGTGTCCCCGAGGTGGCCGCCCCACCTGCCGCTGCTCCGCTGTCCAGGAGGGGTGTGCTCCCTGGAGCCTGTCCCTCCAGAAGCTGCCCATGCGAGGCCCTGCAGTGACGCCTGTGGAGGGAGTCCTGTGGCCGCCGGGCTCCGAAGACTCCCTCCTGCTCAGACGCACCTCGGAGCTGCAGGCCCCCAGCTCCCTCCCGACGCGTGGCCTGAGGCCAGGGGCTCCCCACACACTGGCCCCGCACTCCCAGGGGGACCCAGATTCCGCACCCAGAACCCCTGACCGGGAAGGCCAGCCAGGGCAGAGAGGGTGGCCACCGCTGCTCCCCAAGCCTGGACCCTTCCACCTGGCATCTCGGGGAGCCTGGGACCCCACAAAAAGGCACACTCGGCTGTGCACACCTGAGAGCAGAGTGGGACTCACACACACAGGCCACGCAAGAGCTGCCCCAGCCTGAGCGTCGGCCTGTGAGGTGAGAGCCGATTTCTACACCCAGAGCCTGCGGATGGAAGCTGAGGGCCGGGGCGCAGCTCCAGGTAGAGCACGGCTGGCACACGCAGAGCCAGTGCTCAGTCCCCAGTCTCCCCGCCCCCCAAAACCTGACTCATTCATCAGTTCCTCTCTGTTACACCTAAAAGAAGCGCAGGCAGGGTCTGAGGGAGAGTTCTGCACCCCTACGTTCACAGCAGCACCACTCACTCTAGTCAGAGGGTGGCCGCCACCCAGGTGTCCATCAGGAGCCGAGTGTATACCACGTGGCAGGTCCACATCATGGAATATTACTCAGCCTTGAAAAGGATGGGATTTCAACACTGCTACAGCGGGATTTACCCTGAGGACATGGTGGTGAGCGAGATATACCAGCCAGAAGTGACGAGTACTGTACGCGTCCAACACACGACGGCCCAGGAGGAGTCAAACGCATAGAGAGCAAGAAAAATCTTGGAGATGGCAGAGGCTGGGGGCGGGGGGGGGACAGTCCATGTCTGTGAAGTCGAGTTCCAGCCTGGGAAGCTGAAGGAGACCTGGAGATGGATGTGGGGACGGGTGGCCCTCACTGAACTGCACATGGGGAACAGTGAAGACGGCCCGGGGTCATGTGCAGCTCGCCACCACCCAGGACGGAGCCAGGACGGAGCCAGGACGGAGCCAGGCAGATCCTGACCCCTCTGTGGTGGGGGGCAGGGCGGGTCGCAGCGGGAGGGTCACCGTGCCCCTGGAGGCCTCCACGACTGCTCTCGTGGTGAGGTCAGGGTCTTAGAGGGCGGCCCCGTGAGCTGATCAGGGCGCGACCGAGGAATCCGGGGCTTGTGAGGGTCGGAGCCCGCGGTGAGCTTAGGTGAAGGCACAGGGGCCAGCGTGGGAGGCTGGGTGGCCGCCGGCCCGGGTCAGGGGGAGAGGCCGGCAGCTGCGGAGGAAAGGCGCAGCCAGCCAGGGCGAGGCCTCCGCCCACTGTGAGTTTGACGTGCCCTTCCTCCCCGAGGCTGTGTGTCCAGAACAGCCCAGCATCCTGGTCCACCCACAGCCGCTGTCCCCAGCACACAGTCAGGCAGCCGCAGGGCATCTCCTGGGAGCCCGAGGCCTGGATCTGAGTCCTGTGCTCAGACTGCGTTGTTGACCCCCCCTTCTGAGCCTCCGTTTCCCCATCTCTCCACCAGGGAGCTGGGTTAATGCCACGCAGGTGCCACAGGGTCCCCTTCTATGTCAGGGCCTTGCAGTCCTGCTCCAGGGGGGAGCTCTAAGTTAATGAACAGGAAGGGGTCGGCCAGAGGGCATGTGGGCCTGCGGCACACGCTGGCGGACGGAGCCCTCCCCAGAGTCCACCTCACCACACTGCCAGGCATCGGTGGACAGTGGCCTTGAGTGTTTGGTGGAGGCTTCTCCTCGGTGGCAGCTCCACATGGCACACAGTGTGGCTTCACAGACACACCCTGGCTCCTGGGCCGCAGAGCACGGGAGCAGAAGCACAGGTCGGGGCGCAGAGCCTGCTGTTCCTAGTAGGGCTGGGGCCTGGGTGGCACCCGGCGCTGCACCGGAACCCAGAGCCACCCGAGGAGTGGGTCTAAAAGCAGGCCCAGCTTGCCCGGAGCTGGACAGACAGAGGAGCCACACTGCCTCCCAGTATCCTGGTGGGTTCCAGCAGAATGTCCCCTGTTGTCACCAAGTAGGTTCCATTCAAATGTCCCCAGTGTCACCAAGTCCTGAAGATCTGCATAACTGGCAAGAAGAGGCCTTGCTTCTGATTCACCATCAAACGTGAGTGTCCCGCCCTGGAGCTGAGACCAAGGAGCCCCACCTCGCTGGACACCCAGGAAACCAGTTTCCCACTGCAGCAGGTTGACAGGGAGGGCCAGGTCACCCCCGGGTGGGGCTCCCAAGCAGGCAGGACGTTGAACAGCTTGGCCCTGACCACGATGCAGCAGCCCAGCCCCATTCGCAACAACCATGTCTCGAGACAGGGCCCCATGTCCCCTGGGAGCAAGCTGGCCCCGGGAAAGCCCAGCCATAAATTAAGGGGCCACGGTGGCACCAGGCCACAGAGCAGCAGTCTGCCCAACACAGTCAGCCAGAGGCAAGGACCCCACAGGGCCAGCGGCCTGACTTCCCTCCCCAAGGTCCCTGGGGGTTTCCTGAAAAGCAAGGAAGACTTCCGTCCCCCTTCCCAGAGCACTGCAGTCTCCCTGGCCTCCGTTCCAGAATGATCTGCTCCTCTGAGGAGTCTTCTATGACCACAGACAGGTTGCTAGTGCCCGGGCAGCACGATGCCAAAGAACCTGGGATGCTTTGGAAAGCATGTCGTGACCCAAGCAATCGCCACCTGTTTTCCTAAGATGGGGTTTGTTGTTGCTCTGCCTTGCTGGGGACAGAACCCAGGGCTGCTCAACCACCGAGCCCACCCCCAGCCCTTTTTATTTTGACTCTGAAGAGTCTCACGAGGTTTGCTGAGGGCCTTGCTGAATCTCTGAGGCTGGCCTCAAAATCGCCAGCCTCCTATCTCAGCTTCCCGAGTCACTGGGATTACAGGCGTGTGCCACTGTGACCAGCTAAGCTCAGGTTTTTGTAGTAGAGATCGCCTTCCTTTTTGACTCATTGATTTAGTCCACATATAAATCTCATTTCAAAGGAATGAGATTCATTTTGGAATTTTGACCCAATCTCTCTCTAGATAACCAGCAAAATGCTGGGGATGTTGCCACCCAGCATGGAAATCACCGACCTGGAGCCAGTGACAGGAAAGCCAGGGGACAGGCTGGTCTGCAGGAAGAGCCCCTTCCGCCTGCACGCCGCTAGCAGTGGGCTGGGCCTCAAAGGTTGGCCCCACGGAGACCCGGACCCCAGGCTACTTCCAAGAAAGCTCCAGCCACCCTGGCATCCTTCAGCCACAGCCAGGGGACAGGAGCCAGGGGACAGGAGCCAGGCGGTGTCTGCCACCGCTCCCACTCCCCATCCACCAGGGAGACCTAACTGAGCAGCCCCTCGGAGGACGCCGCCTAGCGCACCCTCTTCCTGGTGACAGGCGGGCACCGTGAAGGGAGCAGCATGGCCAGCACAGACTGCGGCCACCACCAGGGTCACCACCCACCAGTGGCACCCAAGAGGCTCTCCACACAGCAGCCCAATCTGCCGAGTTGGACTGCGACGTTGAGCCGCACAGCTTCCTTCCCGAGAGGGCGTCCAGGACTGTCATCCGTGTGCCTGTCACCATTCCCATGACACCAACTCCCAGGGAGCCACCACAGGGTGCTCTGCATCCTGTTGACAGTTACCAGCGAAGACTGGCGGCAGGTGGTGGCCCCAATGCCCAGGGTGGTCCCAGCGCCGTGTGAGCCAGGTCAGACAGCAGGAAACGCCTGACCTGCAGGTCCTTGGGGTCCGCGACGGGGAGGGGAAGGGGCACTGCCGTCTGGGCTCTGCCCCCGTGGCTGCACGCAGCATGGGCTCTGAACCCAGCTCCTGACATGGCGTCCAGGGTCACGGGGCAAATGCACAGTCCTGGGTTCACCCTGCCTCCCCTCACACGTGCTCCAGGGGAGAAGCAGGCCTGAGAGGGCATCTGGAACAATCCGCTGGAGGACCCACAGTAGCCCCTTCCTGCCGTGAGCCCTGCAGCCAGACAGGCTGGCCCCTCCACCAGTGTCCTAGGCCCCAGTCCACTGTCCATGCCCACTGTCGCCTCCTGACCTCAGCCTCCCTTCTCCTGGCTGGACCCGGCCTCCTCTCCAGCCTCGACGGCCCACGGAGGAGGGCTGTAGCCCTCCTCGCCGTCCCCTGCCTGCACCTGAGGCACAGAGCGCCCACCTCTTGCCTGCGGCATCTTGGAGGCAGCTTGCTGCCAACTGCGCTCCCCTTTCTCGGGCCCCCCTCTTCTGTTTCTCTTGCCCTCCTGGGTGAGAGGAGAAAAGCCAGGTCTTTCGGAAACGCCCGTCCTGCTGGCACACACACGAGATCCCTCGAGCTGAAGTCTCTACACTCAAAAGGAGCCGGGGGAGCCGGGCTCCAGAGTGCGCCAGACTCCTGTGCGTCTGGGGCTGCACTTGGAACCCTCTGCGACTCCCTCGCCCCGGCCCGGCTCTCCTGTGTCTATTTCGGGGGCTGATCGGTGCGCCTCTGTTCCCCAGCCGCGGGCTTACGTGTGTGTATCTCTATACATCATTCCCTCACAGAGGCTCCGAGCCATGGAAATGGCACCTTATGCAAATCAAGGCCCCTCCATCTGCCTCCGATTTCCCCACTTCCCCTTAATAACCTGCTTTAGGGGGATGCGGTACATGCAGCAGATGATACGACTTTATTTTTGTAAACCCAGTTGGTCCTGGAGCGCTGGCAGCCACAATAATAGAAGAGTGTGCCTGTTACCGCCTCTCCGAGAGGCCTCAGGCTGCACCTCATGAAAGCGGCCGAGCGGGAGGGGCTCCCCAACACAGAGGGCAGCCTGGGGTCCCAGCAAGAGACGCTCGGCGGCTGGCTCCCCTCCTCCAGCCCTCCCTGTTGCTGGGGGTTGAACTGTGTCCCCTAGAAGGATAAACTGAAGTCCTAACCCTGGTACCTCGAAATGTGAGCTTATCAGGGAATGTGACTAAAAGACGAGCTTGTGTGGGAGTGGGGGGTCTGACCACTAGGCCTGGGGTCCTTACAAGGAGAGGACACAGAGACTCAGGATTGAAGGGATCGCGGGGGGCCTGGCTGTCCCACAGCCCCCTCCCCATGGGGCTCTGCCGGTCTCAGTGTTGGCGTTGCTGGGGGGCGTCACTGCACCCCTGTGCCCTCAGCCCTGCAGAGGGAGGAGCCCGCAGGGCATCTGGCAGAATGAGGCGGGCGTGTTAAGTAGGGTCCAGCAGACAGGGCAGGGCAGGCAGGGCAGGCAGGGGCGGGCAGGGGCGGGCACCACACCCCACTGAGTGTCTCCCCTGCTCTTTCCCCCAAGACCCTGTCAACACCCAAGGAGGCTTTTGTTGTCACAAGCTCCTTTTTGCCCACCACCAGGGTGCCACACGCTGTCCATGCCACTTCCCAGGAGTCTACGGCTATTTCAAAATAAGAATGCAGGCTGCAGGGGGTTCATTTTCTTTTTGTTTTGACCATATGCTACGGGGCCCAGCAAGTGTCCGCTCCCTCCCCCCATGGACTCCGCGGAAGCCAGGTCTGCCGTCCTGTCCCTTCCGGGAAGGCAGGAAGAAAAGCCGGGGGAGCCCTGCAGCTCTGGGTCCTGCGTTTGCCAGTGTCCAGGAGAGAGGGCCAGGGGGAGTCTTACAGAGAAGAGACCGAGGTAAAGAGAGGTGCGGGCAGCTGGCCAGGGGCACGGTGCCCAGAGTGGGGTGGCCTGGCCTGAGGTGAGGAGGAGCTGGGCACTAAAGTGGCCCATGAAAGGGAGGCAGGTTTGTGGGAAGTCCAGGGGCACCTGGCACTGGCCAGTTAGAGAACGAGAGTCAAAGAACGGCCTTCTCCAGAAGGGCAGGAGCTAGAGCCCCAGGGAGGTGACCTGGGTCTGCAGCACGCCCAGGCAGGGGGGTGAAGGACAAGCTGCGGGTGGAGGACGGAGGGAGAAGGGGAAGGACGCAAGCTAGCCCCCCAGAGGGATGGCAGTGGGCACGGGCCTTTCCCGCCCCAGAGGTTCTAGAACAGGCTCTGCAAGCCACAGCCAGGGAGGAACCCGCTCGTCCAATTTCCCAACAGTGCGTCATGGACACTTTCACGGCCACCTGTGCCCTACTGCCCACGGCCACTTGCGTACTACTGCAGCAGAGCTGAGCCCCGCAGCAGAGGCCGTCAGACGCACAACACCTACGCCATCGCAGCCCGGCCCCTCACAGGAATGCCTGCAGCCTGGGTCCAGGACCCCCGCCCGGCCCGCTCTGACCTCCTACGAAGACAGAGAGAAGGGTTCTCTAACGGGGTGGGAGGGCACCCAGCATCCCCCAGGGAGAGAGGAGCCAGGTGGTGACCCTCCATCCCCGCCCCAGGAAGGCACCAGCAGTGCAGCCCGGTAGACAGGGTGGACCTCGGGGAGCCCTCACCAGCCGAGTCCCCTGCACTGTTTACCTGACCTAAAGCTGTATTTTCAAAAGAGGGACAGTGCCTGCAAGAGTTGGGACTTTCCTCATGCGACTCAGGACAGGAAACCCAAACTCAGGAAATTCCAGAGAAAAGATAAAAATGCAGCCAGGCAGAACCCTTCTAAGACAAAAGCAAAGGCAGGGAGTTTAAAATGGACTGTCCAGCGGCCATCGAGGGCGACTGGTCAAGGCCAAGGCAGTGAGACCCCACACACCCCACACCAAGCCTTCCTGGGCCCGGGTCCACGGCCCGTCTCCGGAGCCTGTGCAAACCCAGTGTCCAAGCCCACGTCCTCCTGCCATTGGCCCTCTCCTCCGCAAGGTCCAGACACCAGAGCTCCAGACGGCTTTCCTCTGGCTTTGCAGGTCTAGAAGGCCTACAGCCCTGCTGCCCAGCGGGTTTGAGACCAGCTGTCCTGGTGTGCTTGGGGAGGGGTGACAACTGACAATCCCAGTTTATAACGCACACTCCCCTGCCCTCAGCTCCCGTGAGTAAACACACCCAGCGCTGTCCAGCCAGCGTGGCAAAGCATCCCGTCCTGCTGGGGTTGAGAGGCTAAACCCTTGATCAGGCCTTCCCCAGCGCAGGCCCAGCCACTGCTTGCCTGGGGCCGACTGACAGTGCTTCATTTTAAGTCGGATGGACTCCATTCATGAAATTCTGAACCAAGGGGCAACCAGCCCTGCAAGCCAAAGTGGAGGGTCCTCCATTCCCTGCCCGCCTGTGCAGGCCCTGGGGCTGCAGAGACGGACAAGACCATCCCGGCCCTCAGTGACCATGGTAGGACTGGGGGACCATGACACAGCCCAGACAAGGCAAGAATGACAGAGGATGGCGCGTCCTCGTGAGCTGTGTGCAGGGCCCAGAGAATGGACAGGCCTCAGGAGCAGCTCCTCCAAGGCGGTGGCATTGTGACAGAGGTCCGTTGGCACAGGGGACTCTGAGTAGCATGGTGGTCAGCAGTGGGGCAGGGTGGGGGTCTGGTACCCTCCATGCCAGGGCGCACCAGGCCCAGGACTTCGCAATCAGGGTGGGCGAGCCTCTTGCTACTTGGTGGAAGAACCAGCAGGCCCTGGAAGAGGCTGAGAGAAGCGTTTCCAGCCCGGACCCAGTGAGAGCCACAGACTGCTGTCTGCAGGAGGAGGGGACCCAGAAGGGCCTGCAGCAGGGTGCCCACCCCTTCCTGCCAGCCTCTGCTGCGCCCTGAGGCCCCAAGGAGGCTGCCTGAAGTGTGGGGGCAGGAGGCACGAGCAGGCCGGTGGGCCCAGGGGGCAGCGGCTGCCGTCCTGGCTGGTCTCAGCCTCCTGCACCCCTAGGAGCTTTGCTTCAAAGCAGCCAGCAGAGGACAGGCACCCTGTAAATTTAGCAGCGTGCAGACTGGCTGCTTTTGATATTCATCTTAGCGCTCGGGGAGGCAGGAGTCCGCTCACACCATCACATCACAGCCCACGCAGGCGCCTGCAGGAGACAGCACCTTTCCCAAAAGTAAAAAGGCCTCTGAGGCCAGGTCCCAAACGCCAGCCTGGGACGCCTCCCCCGGACCCTCCCCTTCTCACATTCGGCTAAAAATAAAGCCCCTTCTGGCAGCACACACACCCAGTCTCCCCAGAACATAAGCTCCCGGGAGTCTGGAAAAGGGAACAGCTCTACCTCTCATCCAGCCAGATGGGTTCCTGAGTCTGTGTCCAGCCAGTTTTTGTAAATCCAATCCTGCTCTCGGTGATCCGCCTCGTCTCCGAGCGACAGGCCGCTGGCCAGCTCCTCCACTCCAGAGGCTCCTCAGCAGGCCTCAGCCGCTCCTGTGCCAGAGGAGGCTGCTCCATCAGAGGGTCCTCCTGTGATTTGATGACTCATGCCCACGTTTTTGCTGTGTCAGGGCTCAGGTTTGCACAAAGTGGGGCAGACCTGAATACAAATGGCCCCAGGCTGTGTTGGGGTTTCTTTTAGACCTCTGTTTAGTATCTTTGAGGCCGGCAGCCCCAGAATCACTCTGGTACCTCTCACCTGACCCCCCCAGTATGGCACACAGTCACTGGAGCAGATGAGGCCACGTGGACGAGATCAGAACAGGAGCCTGGGGGAGGAGGAGAGGAGCGAGGCTCTGCTTCTGTGGACCTCTTGTCCCAGCAGGGTCCTAAAGGCCGACTGGGGCTGGCCCGAGGCAGAGTCCCTCTGGAGGCGGGGACTGCACAGCCTGGGCAGCGCGGGGTGGGCTGCAACCAGGCCCACGGAGAGATGGGCGCTGTGGGAGGATGGTCTGGGGGAGGCCGGAGGAGGCGGCTGCAGGCAGGGAAGCCAACAGGACCACCACGGGGAGGGCGGGGGGCCTGCCCCAGATCCTTGTCGGGGACCCAGGCCTTCAGGAGGCACCGAAGCTGCCGCCCAGAGCTCACTGTCCAGGAAAGGCCCTCCTAGGACCCTGGTCCTGCTCTCCTCTCGATAACGCTGGAAACCAGGCACCAGGCCAGAGGCACAGCCTCAGAGCCCCTGCACGCAACTTCCAGAACCCTGGGACACCAGGCAGGGACCTGTCCCGCCCAGTGGCTTTCCCGGGAGACTATTAAACACGGGCACACATGTGTGTCACAAAAGGGGCGGCTCCCACTGAAAGAGCCCACGGCAGTCTGGTGTTGATGTCCTTGGAACTCAGAAGGCCCTCAGGGGATCCCTGGTTTACACAGAGCAGGGGTCCCCCGACTTCCCTCCAAGGGAAGGGAGCCCAGGGACCCTTGCTCAGCCCTGCCCTGTTTCAAGCCACAGGCAAGGTATTTCCCTCTTCGTTCTGTTTAAGGATCACATGGCTGTGAAATCGGTTCTAGAGAAGAAAGCTAGGCCTCAGAGAGGTTTCTAAGCACTAGCTGGTGGGCAGCTGGGGTTTGAACCCACCAGGCTGTTTCCACTCTGCTTGGAAGCCTCCGTCCAATCTCCCGGCAGGCCAGTGGTCCATAGTCCCCCGGCAGAGTGGGACCCAAGGCCACGCCCTCCTCCCAGGGAACCTGCCCCTCCCCTGCAGAAATCCTCCCAAGGCCACGCCCACATCTTGCCACCCCACCCACCGGCCCTCAGAGGTAGAAGGGTGGACCCGCCTTGCTGTCCAATGTGTGAGCACAGGCCAGCTTGCCTCTACGGTCAGGGTGGTCCCTCTGGGTTCCGACGAGTCTGGCTTCCCCCTGCCTGGGTCGGGGACTTTCTGAAAAGCTCCCCCCACTTCAACAGTAACCAAGGCCAGCGATGGTCCTGCCCAGCCGGGGCACTGGGGGGCATTCGGTGTGCCCCCGCCAGGACCCCAGTGGCCCCTGGCAGCCTGGCAGCACAGGAGGGGTGGCCCGACTATCTCTGGTCAGGGAGTTCAGGCCGCCCTGGCAAGATCTGCGGTTCTAATTTTTTCCTTATTATAATCGTTATACATATTCACCGCACAAAATTTAGAAACTACACATATGCAAAAAGAAGAAAATAAAAATAACCCATAATCCCACTAACCCGAAATAACTCCTGCTAACATTTTGAGCATATATACACTCCCAGACTTCCCTGTGCATAGAGTATGTATTTTTGGCACTAAAGTGGGATCATACTGTACACACCATTTTGTGATGTCCTTTCCATTTAACCATATACCATACCAAATCACTGAGTATTCTTTTACAATGTCATTTTTTTTAATGACTGAATTAGCCAAAGGATACTAAAAGGACAGCTAAGGACAGTTGAGGACAATTTTACAACACAGAAAATTGCAACTAAGCATTAAATATAAAAATGCCCTTTGGAAACAAACTCTGTTTCTCTCTTTAGTACAAATTCTACAATCTCAAAAAAAAAAAAAAAAAAAAAAGTGATCTGACTTGAGGACATGTCACTCTAAAGGACGCTGGCTGCCCATGGCTGGTGGCCTCTTCAGAGGGGGATGGCTGACTGCTCCGGGGGGCTGACCTTCCCTCCCTGCTGGAAGTTGTATAAGATATTTTCAAGGCTTTAAGACTGAGTGGCCTCAATAGCCAGCCGTTCCCTGATGAGAGACCATGAGCGGCACCCAGGGAGGCCGGGAGGTGAATCCAAGGAGGGTCCCCGAGGCTCACACCAGCTCTGCTGAGGGGTAGGCGGCGTGTCCCTCAGCTCAGCTGGGCTCTGCCGCCGCACCAGCACCGGGACCAGCCAGGGGCTACTCCACACTGCTGGTCCTTGGAGCTTGGTTAGAAACCAAGAACCGAGAGTGAACGGCCAGAGTCCAGCCAGCCCCTAGACCCACGAGACTTGGAGGCAGTGTCCCTGGAAGAAGAAATCTGTGCTTAGGGAACGGCACTGCTGCCAGACATCTGGTCTTTCCCATTTGTTCAACTTTACTTCCTCCCTGTGCTTTAGTGACGGGACAACCTGCCGTGGACAGAGACACAGGAGGACCCTGGCCCACACAGAATTCAGCTGGCCAGGTGCCTGGAGGCCAGACCCAGGGAGACAGCGGCCAGGGCCCCAGCTTGGGGCATGCTCTGGGGCCCTGGGCCTCGGGGACTGTGTATGGGCACCCGGGACCACAGTGACGCCCCTGTCTGCTAAACTGCTCTTGGCTGCCAACAGCAGAAGCCAGGACGTCGGACCGAAACTGTGAGCAAGTGTCACATGGGGCCACCTCCAGCACCTCTCTGTGCCACCAGGACACAGGCTCTGCCCCTGCCTGCTCTGCCGCCACCCTTGTGTGTCTGCCTCACCCTCGGGCCCCGCAGCAGCCCACAGCCAAGCCCTGGGCCCCCCAGAAGCCAAGAACTGGCCACAGGAGCTGAGCTTACCTTCCCCTCCCCGGGAAGATGCTCCTTGGTCTCGGTGGCCAGTCGGTCACCACGTGCTCCTGCAGCCGTCCTGGCAGAGCTCTCCCACCTGGCCTCTGGAGAGCACCGCAGGGAGGCAGCTGCCTTCAGCCTGACTGTCCCTTCACTCTTGTCCTCGTCACCCAGTCGGGTCACCCCAAATGTGCCAGGCCTCAGGTAACCCAGAGCATGAAGTGTGCCCCAGCTGCTGCCCCTGGTCCCCTGGGCCCACAGATCACCTGCAGGGCCACAGAGCAGGACAGGAAGGGCCGTCCCTGAAGACACAGTGCCCACTGCAGTCAGTCAGGGTGGCCTTGTGTGTCGGGGACAGCCATCCTCACTCTGGGCCCGGGAAGCGGTGGTGCGGCCCATTTGCATCTCTGACCACACAGCCTGCGGCTCACTCCATGGAACAAGATGCCTGGGTCCCCGAGGACGGGGAGGGACCACGGGATGGCCCTGCTCCCTCGATGCCAACTGCTGCTGGAAAGGTGGCTGTTTTTCCCCTCAGGGGCCACTCAGCCCCCTCTGCACCCTGACCATGGCCAGCAGCCGCTGAGGTCCACCTCCACAGGGTTCTCTCTCCACACTTCCACTCATGGCCAGAATTTAGCTGGCCTCAAGGGGGATGGAAGGGCATTGCTGGCCCTGAGTCAGGCGGTGTGGCCCCAGACGTCCCACTGCTGGCCCTGGGTCAGGCGGTGTGGCCCCAGACGTCCCACTGCTGGCCCTGAGTCAGGCGGTGTGGCCCTAGATGCCCCATTGCTGGCCCTGGGTCAGGTGGTGTGGCTCCAGACGTCCCATTGCTGGCCCTGGGTCAGGCGGTGTGGCCCCAGACGTCCCATTGCTGGCCCTGGGTCAGGCGGTGTGGCCCCAGACGTCCCATTGCTGGCCCTGGGTCAGGCGGTGTGGCCCTAGACGTCCCATTGCTGGCCCTGGGTCAGGCGGTGTGGCCCTAGACGTCCCACTGCTGGCCCTGGGTCAGGCGGTGTGGCCCCAGACGTCCATTATCCTAATCTCAAGGACCCCATCTTGCTCCACATAGGCCTGGCTGTGGGTCCAGGAAAACTACCTGCTGCAGGAGCCGAGTGTCCTCCACACCCGCCAACAGGCCCTGCTCAGTTACTGCTTAACACCCGGCTAAGGTGACACAGCCCTGAAAAGGTGACAGAGGAGGAACAAGAACCCTCTCCCTGACCCGCGGGCCCCGGGAGGCTCAGGCTTCTCCTGCTGAGTGAGGCACTGGAGAACCTAAGGGAAGCAGCCGTCCGTGTCTGCCGTCCCCACCCCGTCAGCTCTGAAGGGCCCAGAAGGCGAGCTGGCCTGCCACCAGCTAATGAATTGCCACCAACTCGGGGGCTTGAAGCAACCCAAATTTATCCTGTGGAGTTTGGAGGTCAGAGTCTGGGGATGCCGCCCCACCCCAGGTCCTCAGGGGACCCTCCGTCCCGCTCAGCTTCCGCGGCAGGCACTCCCTGGTGTCCTCCACTGTGGCTGCGCTCCTCCCGGCTCTGCCTCCGTCACCAATGTGGCCTTGTCCCCTGTGGTGCCTGTGTCCCTTCTTACCAGGGCAGCGGTCTTGGGATCGAGGTCACCCTAACCCAGGATGACCTCATCTTTATTTACCTGCAAAGACCATTTTCAAGGTCCCTCCCTTGGGGGGTCAGACTTAGACATGTGGGGACACAAGATGGCCCATGACAGCGGGTCCCACTGGACTGGGGGACAGGGTCCCCACTCCTCCTGAGCCTTGCTGAACACTGGACTCCCTCAGACAGACCCAAGCCCCGTCTCCCTGGAACCTCCACCATGGGTCCTGTCTCGGCCTCCTCCTAGGAAGGGCCGTCTACCCTCCCTCACAGGCTGCCGGCACCCGCCACCCTCCCAGTTCTGGCGACGACCTCCTGTAGCTTTGAGTGCCTCCCACCAGTTAGGCCTCGCAGGGTGGCCTTGCTGAGTGGGTGGGCACATGCACAAACGCTCCCACTGCAGTGGGCTCGGGACTAGACCCTTCCCTTCCGCCCCCCCTTCCCCCTCCCTAGCAGCCCCGAGCCACGGCCCTGCAGGCTTCCAGGATGGATTTAGGGGAGGTGGAGATGACCCAGTCAGAGCAGGATAGCCTCCGTGCCCCCTGCCTGCCTCCCAAGGACCAGTTGCCTGCCCTGGACCCAAGATAATAAAAGTGGCTCACCCAGGGCAGCCCTAACTGGTGCTCTCAAGCCACACACCTTTCCTTCAAATCCAGGAATTTCAGGATGAGATCAGCAGGTGAAAGATACTCATGTGGGGTTGGGACATCTATGAGACCCTGTAGGATGTACCTATGGGAAATCTCATGAGACCCCAAAGGCCACTTTTACAAGAAAGCTGAGGTCTAAACGCAGAGATCAGGTGATGGTCTGATCACACTGCTCCAGAAGCAAACCCAACATTGAGAAATATTCAAAGCCTGAGTATGCCCATGTGTAAAGAGTACCCTGAAATTAATAAGAAGACTCCATGGAAAGAATATGACTAATGGGGCTGGGGTTGTGGCTCAGTGGTAGAGCACTTGCCTAGCATGCCCGAGACCCTGGGTTCAATCCTCAGCACCACATAAAAATAAAACAAAGTTATTGTGTCCACCTACAACTAAAAAATAAATATTTTTTAAAAAGAAATAATAGCTAATGTCGGTATAAGTGTAGGATAAATGGTCCCCACATATTCGTGAGAGAGACCTGTAAATACTTGGGACCTTTTGTAAAGTGATGTATACGTACTTTTGCCCCAGTGGGCCTACTTTCCGGATTTTCCCCAAGAAAGCTAAGAGTCTCCGGCAAAGCTGTTGTGGGGGCGACGTAGACGTGGGTTTTAGAGGAGGTATCCTCTGAAGGGCCGATTTGAAGAGGGGAGAGGCAGTTCTCTCTCTAGGAACTAATACGATGAATAAGTCATGGCTTTTATACCTAATGCAGCGGAATTTGTCAATGGCTCAGGGAGAAATTCCAAAGTGAAGGCCTCTGCTCCTGCTGCTGTTTCAAGGAAGACGTGGTTGTTTGTTTTGTTTCTCATTAGTGGCTGTCCCGTGCAATCTTGGGGACACACCTACACACGGAACTCTCTGTCATTCATCTGAAATCCAGATGCACTGGGCCCCCTGGTTGGATCCAGCAGCTCTGGTCCAAGGGCAGGAACAGGAAGAAACAGCAGAGCTGCTCTCTGCAGCCCTGATTGGCACCTGTCACCTCCCGCTCTTCATGAGAACCTGGCGTGCCCAGGATGGTCCCCCTTTCTCCTGGGGATCACGTGCAGACTCGGGGGTTGTCATTCACCATTCCAGGAGGACACCCCTGGGCCTGGGCTGAGCACTTCCGCGACGATAAGGTCCGGCATGGCTCCTATTTGAGAGCTGGGCTGCCTCGCCAACTCCTCCTGCTGGAGCCCCACAAGAGGATCCGGAGCTTTCTGAAGCTGTCAGAGCCAGAGCATGCCCAGTGTGTGGAAGGCGGTCAGCAAGCACAGGCAGGTGGACTACAGGCGGCCCAGGTGCAAGGGAGGAAGGCAGGGCTGCCGCGTCAGGCCCATGGAGCCGGGGGCCTCCTTGTGGGGTGGAGCCACCCCACTTCTGAGACTGTCCACATCTCACCACTTTCCCTGCCTGCCAGGTGTCCCTCTGCCCTCTTCCCACACAACACACCAGCCCCATGCAGAATGCCTGAGCCGCTGCTTCCAGGGGACTGCCTGCAGCTCCCATGAAATCTCACAGTCACCGTGGGCAGGCGCTGGCTGGAAGGGAGCCCCACTCCTGCCCCGGGCCTGGCCGACGCAGGCAGATCTCAGGCTGCTCCGCTTTTGCATCTTGGATTTCCCATCTCCAAGAGCACAGATCAGGTGGCATGTCCTTCAAGGACTTTCTAAGCCTTTCTGAGAGTTTAGGGTCAGCCATGTCCCCAGCCCTCCTAGTCCAGCACAGGCCGTTGGAGTCTACTTCAGTCCCCTCTGGACTGAGACAGGGCTTGTGTCGAGTGGCCAGGAGAAAGTTCTTCCCGGTGTCCCCCGGCCAAGCCCACAGGGTTGCAGGCCCAGGCCCCTCCCCTGGAATTGCTCCTTAACCCACGGCCTGTTGAGTGGTGGAAGCCGCAGACAAGACATTAGCATTACAACCCACACTGATCTTTGTCAATTACGCTCCAGTGTTTGAGCCCTAACCAGCTTTAAATTGAATCAGGACGAAATCAGCAGAATAAAAAGAACCCAAGCCACAGCCTTTCAATTCCAGCACTGGGAAAAAAAAAGTTATACATTTCATAATGGCCTTCTACCCCGTAATGAACAGGAAAAATAAATTAGATTCCAAGCTAAGGGTATATTTATGCAATTTCATTATGTGCCCATGAGCAAGCCTGGTTTTCACCAAGATAAAAATGAGCTCTCAGAAACACTCGCACTAAATAAATGGAGTGATTTAACAGCTTAACGGGGAGCGTGGAAGAGGAACTGAAGGACAGTGTCAAAAATGGAAAAATAAAAATAAGAGAGGCTTTCAATGTGCCACCTGCGCCGTGCGCAAAAATGCCCGCGGCAACCGAGCGGGCGCCGGGAGCCGCGGCCCGTGCCCCTGTCAGCTCTCGCTCCAGGATCCAGGTGAGCCGAAGCCAGGGACCTGCGGGAACGTGGGCCTCCCGCCTTGAGAGTCCACGCACGGCCAAGCCACCGGCCCTGTGCACAGGTTGAACCCCGGCTCGGCTCCGTGGGGAGACCTCCGTCCTGCCGCGGGTCCCGCAGCCCCTCTGTCCCGCTGTGACCCTCTTTCTCCTGCTCCCAGAAGTTCCCTGGGTTCTCTGTCCTGCTTGTGTTCCAGGGACACCTGACATGGATGACTGCAGCTTGGGGTGCAGAAGGGGCGCTTCCTCCCGTGACCACCAGGTGGGCAGCTGGCACAGGTGCTCCGCCGGGGCCCCACGCGCCGGCCCCAGGCCTGGGCTTCAGTGTGTCTTGTTACAGAAGCACAAGCCTGTTCTCGGGGCTCTCCGGCTCTCCGAGCAGGCTGGATTTTTTAAATTTTTTTTTAATGCATTCTTATTATGCAGAGCTCCGAGACCTCCGTGTGAGAGGCGTTTTATAAGCTCGGGGTGTTGTGAAGGTTGACAAAATAATGGATTTATTTTTATTTTTTTAATGGGTATTTACAAAGCCAGAGGGTGTTTCCCGAAAACTCCAGGGGTGTCTAACTGGGACAAACCCAGAGACAGACAGCTTCGGGCAGCTGCTCCGCTTCCTGATGGCTTTTCCCGGATCACCCACAGGCTCCCTCGAGCGGAACTTGGGAGCCAAGGAGAGGGGCGTGGTGGATGCTAGTCCTGGGGCGCCTCCGGGCCACCCTGGGAGCTGAGCTTGGACCAGTTCCACCCAACAGGTCACACTGTACATATCTAATTGCCCCCGGGGGCAATTTAAGGTTTCCTGGTAATGGCTTTTTAAAAGGTTTTTAAAAAGTGAAACTAATTTAATAATTTTACTTAACCCAGTATAGGAGAACTATTTCGGGTCAATAATAATCCATATAAGAAATCATTAACAGGGCCAGGCGCAGTGGTACATGCCAGTAATCTCAGCAGCTCAGGAGGCTGAGGCAGGAGGATCACAAGTTCAAAGCCAGCCTCACACTTGGTGAGAGCCTGTCTCTAAATAAAATATAAAAAAGGACTGGGGATGTGGCTCAGTGGTAAAGTTCCCCTGGGCTCAATCCCTGGTACCAAATATATATATATATATATATATTAACGGGACGTGTGTCTTTGTGTGTGAAGCGAGAACCCACTAGCATCTTGCACCTGCGGCCCTCGCCCCTCAGGCTGACCACGCTCAGCCACACCGTTCTCCTGCATGGCTGGTGGCTGCCACTCTGGCTGAGAAGGAACAGCCTCCTCGTGCCACCCTGTCCCCTGCAGAAGCCTACAACTCATTGTTCGGCCACACACAACCCGGTGCATGACAACCAGTGAAGGAAGGGACACCAGCCCCTCCCCACGTGCCTTTCCCCCTCGGAGGTGACCCACTTTCAACGCCCCATAAGACCATCGTCAGAACCACCTCCCCACGCCTTGCTGAGCGTCTTCCCACCAGGAGCCCACAGCGCGTCACAGTGCGTCCAGGAAGCAGCTCTGTGCAGCAGGTTCATTATCCCTGTCCTCCCCAGCAGGGGCTCAGGCCGCCCAAACCACGCAGCAAGCCCCGGGCAAACGAGCCCCGCGAGCCAACGCCCGGCTCCCCCAGGGGGGAACCTCTCCTGATGAAGAGGACCCCAGAATGGAGCTGGTGCTTGACGGCCCTTCACCTCACGCTGGGCGGCCACTGCTCCTCCACACTGCACACCGCGACCTTCTCCCTGATTAATACCCACTCCCCCTTCTTCGGGCCTCTGGGAAAGGAAATAAACACAAGTTGATAATAAAAACCAACCCATGAGGGTAAGCCGGGCCAGTGGAGGGAGCTCCTGGATGCACGCCATCCCGGGTCTCGGGTCGAAGCCCATGATCTCAGGGATGCAGATGGTGCTGGAGTCCACGCACAGTATGACAGCTGGCTACTGCCCAGTAAACATGCCGAGCTACGGATGGACCTGGGAAGACACGGCCAGCGTGGGCAGAGCAGGGCAGGGGAGGAAGCAGGGTGAGCCAGCACAGAGGGGTCCCCAGGCAGCCGGGAACACAGCAGGCAGGGCAGCTGGCCAGCCGCTGAGACGTCCACAGGATAGAGTGTGCTGAGGACGCCGGGCAGCGGGGCTCAACACCCACCCGTGTCCCCACCCAGGGCCGCAGTGGCCCGTCCTGCATGGGAGGTGGCGGTGAGGCTCATGGTGGCCAGGACAGACAGGGGCTCAGGATGCCGGTGAGGAAGCTGAGCACAGCCGGATCCTGGACCCCACGCTGCTGGCCACTGTTGAGAGTCGCCTGCTCAGGTCTCCCCCTGACCACAGGCGGAACCTCGAGATCTGGGCAACCCTTCAGGCTGTGAGGCTCGGGACAGCTGGCCTCGGCCCCTCCTCCTGGGCGGCTCTGCGGTCACGTGCTGGCCAGGCTGCTGGAGGGAGGCTGGAGGGAATGTGGAGCACGGGGAAGACCGTCCCCTGGTTGCTGGGGAATTGATTGGGAGGAAGAATCGATAGACAGGCAGGGTCTGAAGAGGAGGCCAGGGGAGGCAGGAGCAGAGATAACGGGTCCTCCTGAACGGCCTAGAGCGCCCCGCTCCTCCTGCTGCCGACCCCGCCGTCCACACCACCTGCCCCACTGTACCCGCCACACCACGGCCCAGGCACCCGGAGGCTGCACCCGGCTGCTTTCCTCGAGGGCTGCGACCGGGTGTCAGGCTGCCCCCTCAGCCCCCCCCGCCCCCCCAGCTTACATAACCAGGCCCGTCCTCACCCCCACCTTCTAGACACGGGGGCGTAACATCTGCTCATACTGTTCCTCTCCAAGAGAACACCTTCCCCCACACACCCGCACCCCAACTCAAACACTGCCACCCTCCCCCAAAGCAGCAAGGGACAAAAAAATAACATAAAATAAAAACACGCTACACCACCGCCCACCACCTCATTAAGCGGGGAAAAATCTCCTACCAATAAAACTCTTCCCTCTTCCCTCTTGTTCTGCAAAAACAATGAGGAACCCAGGGGCAGGAGGACGGGAGGCAGTGGACGGCTGCCCTGCCTTTCATCTCTAGTGCTCAAAGCCTCCTGGATATTTCTAATTTTTAATAAAAAGAAAGGAAGGGAGTCCACCAGAACCTGGTGCTGGCACTCCCTGGAAGAAGGCGCCGTCAGGCCTATGTCCTGCCCCTCCTCTGCCCCTCATAGAACTATCCAGCAGAAAGGAAGGGGGTGCGAGCTGGGCCTCTGAGTGGAGACCCCAGGACCAGCTCCTTGGAAAGCCCGCAGACAGCCAGGCCCCACCAGGACACCTCCTGGGCCGCCCCATCACTCCAGGGCCCAGAGGCAGGGCTCCCGGTCCAGCTCCGGCAGATGCCTGCTGCCCTCCCGCCCGCCCGCCATCCAGCACCTGCCTTTCCTTCCAAACAGCTCCTGAAAACAGGGAAGTCCTCATTCCTCCCCAGGGAGGCCTGACCCCCTCCTAGCCTCCAGCCAAGCCTCCCAGGAACCCACTCTGCCCCCTTTCCTGCGAGATGTCTTCCAGCTGCCCGGCTCAGGTCCACTGCTGGCCACAGCCCAGTCCAGCTCGGCATTCCTGGTCTGGCCCACTGATGGGGCTCTTAGTGGGGCGTGGACGGGCTGGAGGTCAAAGGTTGACAGTGCAGCGTGGGGTTGTGTCCACTGAGAGAAGGGATGCAAAGGCCCAGGGTCCTCCCAGGAGGCTAACTGGACAGGTCGTTTGTGTCACACACACAGGTTCCCCACACGGTGCCACCACGCCGAGCAGAGGGCATGGTGGTGGGTCTAAAGCAGATCCCTTTTGAGGAGATGCAGAAGGTCATAGCTGTAGTCTGGGTCCTGGGGGCTGTCACCCTGGACCTACCTTCCCACCTGTCACCACTGCCCAGCAAGAACCAGGTAGGCCCATCCAGGATGTCCAGAGGAGAGCCTGCCCCAAGGCAGCCCTGCCCACACGGAGGGCCCCTGTCCCAAGCCCCAGAGAGCAAGACTGCTCGCAGGGCACCAGCTACATGTCCCTCCCCAGGAATGGCCGCCCCCGTTCCACAAGTGGACAAACTGAGGCCCAGACAGGGGGAGGGTCCTCACCAAGGCCCCGCAAGTCCTGCGGTGTGGCCACACGTGCACTCCCAGCCCCATCTGCTCCCGCCCTGGTTCCAGGCATCCCCAGGAGCAAGACTTGTCCAAACAGAGGCAAAGGGCGGCTTGCCCACAGCCTTCTAGCCCTCTGGCTGCCCCCACAGGATGTCCTGGGTCCCTCCACCTGCCGGAGCTCCCGGCTGTCCCCTCCTTGCTCACTCAGGGCTCAGAGGAAGTGGGTGCAGGAACAGAGGCCTGCCTGGGAGACTGGCAGGGGACAGTGAGCGTAGGGGACCACGAAGAACAGTCCCGGAGCAGAGGTCAAGGTCTTCCCGGCGACACCTGGGCCCCTCTCTTCCATTAACAGTGTGCTGCTCAGGGGAGGGACCAGCACAAGGGCCAGGGCTGGACCCCGTGCCCTGCTGGGGAGCCGAGTCCCCAATGAGCCCTCTTGTCCCCTCTGGACCCACTTACAAAAACAAACAAACAGTGCCCCCCCGCCCACCCCCCAGAGACAGAAAAGCTGTGCCTCACTTTGGAGAACATTCAGGCTGCGGGCAGAGGGAATCGCGTCCTGTGCGTTCCACTGGGCAGCTGCTGTCCAGCACCTACCCCGAGTGACCAACAGAGGACGCCAGGGAGAGAGAACGAGGCTCCAGGGCGGGGCCAGATGACCAGCAGGAGAACTAAAACATCCCAAAAGGTAGGGACACTCCAGGCCTTAGGGACAGAACAGATGAAGTGTCCACTTTTTAAAAAGCCACTGTTCTGGGAAGACCACAGGAAAAAAAATGGTGGACACCGTCTTCCAGGGCAGCACTCAGCACTCAGGACCCCGACTTGAGCCGTTCTCTGTTAGACTCCATCTTCAGAGACCAGGCCAGGACAAAACGGGTTGGGGACAGGCCTCTCCCACCCAGGGCCAGATCACAACTGTGGATTAAGACCGTAGCACGCGGGACAGAGCAGAGGGTGAAAGGCACTGGCGCCAGGGAGACAGAGGTCAAAGGCCTCCCGTCCCTGTCCTAGGAGCACGAGGACAGGTTCTTCCAGGAGGCAGCCCTCTTCCACGGAGCCAGCTTGCTGACCAGCTAAGGGCAGGAATGGGGAGCCTGTGAGGCTAGGAAAGCTAAATCAAGACAGGACCTGGGGACCCAGCACCAGGGCGGAAAGCCCCACCCACAAGTCCACACACGCGTGGCAAGGAATGTGGCACATGCATGTCCAGCACCCAGCGCAGGCTGAGGGCAGGTGGAGCCCTCATTCCAGGGCTTATTTGATAAATGCTTATTAACCTACCACTGCGAGCCGTGAGCATTTGTGGAATGACCAAGTGGGTTGATGGACAGATGGATGGATGGATGGACAAATGGAGAGATGAATGAATGCATGATGGATGTGGATGGGTGGAGGGTGTGGACGGTGGATATGAATGGGCAGGTAGAGGGACAGGGGGATGGGTGGGTGGATAGATGGACGGAGAGCTCTGTTTACCTGGAAGGAAACAAAGAGCTATCAGAACCAAGAGCACAGAGAATCTCACTTTGCAGTTCCAAAGTCCTAAACCCCAACACCTGGGTGTTCTTGATCAGGGCTGCCCGGGTGAGCTCTCTGTAAGGACAAGAATGTTCCATACCTGAATCATCCAATTTGGTGGCCACGAGCCCCAGGAGGCTACGGAGCACCAAAGTGTGATCTCTGAACAGTTAGCTGTGTTTATGAGCTTGTTTTGCTGTGCTGCGGATGGAACCCGGGGCCCCACGCAAGCTCGGCAAGCACTCTACCACTGAGCCGCACCCCACCCCTAACTGTACTGGACGGCCACAACATGAGGCTAGTGGCCGCCACACTGGACAGCACAGATTAAGAGTGCCTCAGCTCCCTGGGTGGCCGTCCGTGACGTGGCTTTCCAAGGGCAGCTGGGAAAGATGCTGTGACGGGAAGGTAACACCAACGTGAGCAGGCGGCTCCTCCATCCCGCAACCCTGGATTCTGCCAAATAAGAAAGGAACGCACAAAACCAGGAGCAAGAGGGAGATGCTTTTCAACTTTGGTGTGCACACAAAGCGCCCCAGATCTTTATTTAAAATGCAGATCCTGAGATACAGCAGGTCTAACGTAGGAAGCAAACTGTGTTTCTAACAAGTCCTTGGGCGATGCTGAGGAGGCTGGGCGAGGGGGCGGGGGGGACCCTGAATAATGTGTTTTGTAGGTTCCCATTCTAGGGAAAAAAAAAAAAAAAAAGATTTCCAGGTAGCAGTATGAGACAACCAGGAAGGCCAAGGTTAAGCAGAGAGTGTTTGGCATATCAAAAGAAGGATCCAGTCTTCAAAATTGCAAACAGATTCATGTATCAAGCTCTTACGACAGGGCTTGTTGTAGGAAATGCAAGGAGCTCTGAGCTGGTTTAGGATGTAAAATACATAAAACGTTAACAGTAAATAGCTTAAATGATCACTCAACTGTCACACCACAGCCAAGCCTTCCATGACCCCCCCCCCCCAACCCTGCATACCTCCCCCCTCAAAATACGGCAGCTGCATATCTTGCCTCAAGAATGATCACGATCTAAGATCCAACATACTTCCCCTATTTACCTGGTTTCCCACCCAGAAGGCAAGCGCCACATGGGTTGAGTTTTCTGTCCTGTGCCTGCTGCATCTCCCAGGCCTAGGGAGGACCTGGTGTGCGGAAGGCTCTCAAGGGATATTTGCTGAATGAGCAACTCTAAATCTCTGCTCCACTGGGAGTTGGTGCAGGGGTAGAAAATGTTCTTTAGGGGCTGTTGCAGTTTGCATGTGGAATTTGCATTTCCCTTGTTAAGTTTACTCCTAGGTGTTTCATTTAATTTTTGATATTATAAATGGAAGCCATTTCTACCTTTAGAATGCTGGTATTGGATGCAGGCGGGGATGGATGGTAGAGACGGTGACAGGTAAATAGAAAGTTGGATTACCTTATTAGTGGGAAGTCTTCATAGGCTGTCTTGAATTCTCCAAGTACACAATTATATCACCCACAAGAAGTTAATGCTTCCACCCCTTCCTTCCAATATCTATCTTTTTCTCTCTTGGCATTGGCCACTGCTTGACTGATGGGCAACGTAGTAGAAATGTGGTGGCCACTGTTGCTTCATTCTTGAATATTTCCACATGATGAAAAAGAATGTCTTAGGGATATGATTACAGATAGGCATGTTAAGAAACTACCCACCAACTCCCACTGTGTTGAGCATTTATTAAAAACATGTCAAATTTTGTCAAACACCATTTTAGTATCAAAAATCATGATTCTCCTTATATTGATTAACTTGATGGACTATATAAGCAGACTCCCAATTCTTCCTGGAACCAGTCCAAGTGGACATAGGGTGCTATTACTTCAACATAATGCTTGGATCCTCTTTTATAATATTTTATTTAAAATTTTACATCAATATTCATAAGTGAGACCAGTCTGTCATTTTATTTTTATACGATCTTTGTCAAATTTTAAAAAACTCTTATTCTCACTTCATGAAAATCGTGTGGCTCTTTCTCTCCCTCTTCTGTGCTGTGGAGCAGTTTAATCAGCCCTGGGAGGACCTGCTCTTTACAGGTCTGTTTGAATTCCCCGTGAAGCATCGGACCTGGTTCCGTGTGGGAGTCGTTGAAGGACCCTTCCTCCGTGGCCATCGGTGGGTTCTGGTGAGAGACACCTCCCAGGTACCCCTGGCTCTGCGCTCCGGCCTCCCCGTCCTCCCTGGTTGCATCAGCTGGCGGGTCTTGGTGGGCCTCTGGGAGCACCTGTTCGGGGCTCGTTCCCGTCCTTCTTAGCTGCTCCCTCTTTGTCCTCCCAGCTTGGTTGGTGGCTCCCTTCAGGTGACATCTTGCTCCTCCTCTAACTTTTTGAATCCTAAGCTCCACTGGGCTGTTCCGATTCTCCTTTCTACTGGCCGTGGGCTCTGGCCAGGAGCCTTCCCACCCGCGCTCAGCCAGGCTGGTGGAGTGGCCTGGGGCTGTGTCTGTGGACACTGTGCCTGCTAGGACTGGCCTCTCAGAGCCCGGGCGCCTCTGCTCAGCTCTGACGGCCAGCACCTGAGGCAGTCTCACACTCAGAGGGGATCAGGTACAAATCTCTGGAGCACCACGGAGGGACAGTGATGTGAGGGTGACAGAGAATCCTCATAACTATGAAAGGAACCCGTGGGAGGGCCTGGTGAGTGTGGATCCTTTAGCCCTCAGGCCTCCTCCACGAGGCAGGAAAGCACAGCCCGGAGAGGCCAGGGCTTCGGGGTCACAGGAGGACAACTGACAGGCTCAGCCGCTGATCTGAGGCTTGCGCCCTCGCTAGGTGTGGGGGAGCTAAATGGCACCATCACAAAAAGCAAAGGGGACAAGGCCACAGGCCAGCAGTGAGAGCCCAGATGGGGCACCAGATGCACCACCAGTTGCAGGACTCAAGCAAGCAGCCCAGCTTCTCTGTACCACAGAGGTTTTACCTCAAAACAAGAACAGCATCCTTACCTCCAAGGGCTGTTGTAACAGGGACATGGGACCCAGATATGAAACCCCCAGCACTTGTGTGGACCATGGTAAGTAACTGGGCGCTGGTGGTGAAAGTGGTAATGATAGGGATGGGGGTGGTGCTTACGATGGTGGTGATCATGGTAATGGTCGTTGTGATGATGGTAGAGAGTATGATGGTGATGATGATAGTCTGATGGTGAACATGATGGTGATGGTAATAGTTATAATGGTGGTGATGATGTGGTGACAGTGATGATGACAGTGATAGTAATGATGAGAGCAGTGATGATAGTGGTGGGGAGGATAATGGTGGTGAGGGTGAGGATGATGGTAGTCATGGTGATAGTGATGGTGATGATGGCAGTGATGGTGGTCAGGATGTGGTGGTAGTGATGATATTAGTGGTAATGATGGTGATGGCGACGGTGATGATGATGGTGGTGATAATGGTGATGATAGTGGTGGTGGTAGAGATGGTGTTAACAATGGTAGTGACAGTGGTGGTAGTGATGGTGGTGATGATGGTGGTGATGGTGGTGGTAATGTGGTGATAGCAAAGATGGTGATGTTGATGGTGGTGGTGATGGTGGTGGTAGCAATGTGGTGATAGTAATGGTGGTGGTGGTAGTGATGGTGGTGATGATGGTGGTGATGATGATGGTGGTGATGTGGTGATAGTAATGGTGGTGGTGGTAGTGATGGTGGTGATGATGATGGTGGTGATGTGGTGATAGCAATGGTGGTGATGTGATGGTGGTGGTGATGGTGGTGGTGATGTGGTGATAGCAATGATGGTGATGTTGATCGTGGTGGTGATGATGGTGGTAGTGATGTGGTGATAGTACTGGTGGTGGTGGTAGTGATGGTGGTGATGATGGTGGTGATGATGATGGTGGTGATGATGATGATGGTGGTGATGTGGTGATAGCAATGGTGGTGATGTGATGGTGGTGGTGATGGTGGTGGTGATGTGGTGATAGCAATGGTGGTGATGTGATGATGGTGGTGATGGTGGTGGTGATGTGGTGATAGCAATGGTGGTGATGTGATGATGGTGGTGATGGTGGTGGTGATGTGGTGATAGCAATGGTGGTGAGGTGATGGTGATGGTGATGGTGGTGGTGATGTGGTGATAGCAATGGTGGTGAGGTGATGGTGGTGGTGATGGTGGTGGTGATGTGGTGATAGCAATGGTGGTGAGGTGATGATGGTGGTGATGGTGGTGGTGATGTGGTGATAGCAATGGTGGTGAGGTGATGGTGGTGGTGATGGTGGTGGTGATGTGGTGATAGCAATGGTGGTGATGTGATGATGGTGGTGATGATGATGGTGGTGATGTGGTGATAGCAATGGTGGTGAGGTGATGGTGGTGGTGATGGTGGTGGTGATGTGGTGATAGCAATGGTGGTGAGGTGATGGTGGTGGTGATGGTGGTGGTGATGTGGTGATAGCAATGGTGGTGATGTGATGATGGTGGTGGTGATGTGGTGATAGCAATGGTGGTGAGGTGATAGTGGTGGTGATGGTGGTGGTGATGTGGTGATAGTAATGGTGGTGATGGTGGTGGTGATAGCAATGGTGGTGATGTGATGGTGGTGGTGATGTGGTGATAGTAATGGTGGTGATGGTGGTGGTGATAGCAATGGTGGTGATGTGATGGTGGTGGTGATGGTGGTGGTGATGTGGTGATAGCAATGGTGGTGAGGTGATGGTGGTGGTGATGGTGGTGGTGATGTGGTGATAGTAATGGTGGTGGTGGTAGCGATGTGGTGATAGCAATGGTGGTGATGTGATGGTGGTGGTGATGGCGGTGGTGATGTGGTGATAGCAATGGTGGTGATGGTGGTGATGGTGGAGGCAGGTGTGGTAGAAGCAGGGGCAGCAGCAATGGTGCTGATGGTGGTGACAGTTAAATCATTTCAAAACTCCAACTACCACAACATCAGCAGAATCTAATATCTTAATAGTGAAAAACATCCCCATTAAGTGGATAAATTAATGTCTACAAAGTTGAAGGAACAGAGGCCATCAGATGCCAGAGAAAGGCTGAGACAGCCCGTGCACGATCACTCCTGACAGACAGGGACCACCTGCAACCCGCAGGCCAAGCTAAACTAGGTCTTCCAGGCCAAGCTGACCTCCAGTCCTCCCTGCGGCCCTCAGATGCCCTGAGTGCTCACTGTGCCTGAGAATTCTAACCTCAAACACAGGCAGGGGGGCATCGGACACCGAGCCCGGCAGAACTCCCCTGTGGAGGGGCAGGAAGGAGAAGGCTCATGGAGAAAACAGAGGGGCAGCGCAGACTGATTTCAGCCAAAATGAGTGCCGGGAACAGGAGCTGTGGCATGTCAGGAGGGGGTGGAGGAGGAAATCAAGAACCAGACCAGACATGATACGAAGCTAATGGCTACTTAAAAGACTCCTGCTAATTTAACATCTTTTTAAGGCATGAAAAAATATGAGCTAGAAGGAAAAGCAAAATAAAATATTTGAAAAGGAGGCAGAACCTACACACACTGGGAGCCTGGAGATGGACTTCCCTGGGGGACAGGGCAGGCAGGCCAGGGGGCGGGAGGTGGGGAGGGCGGGGCGGGGTCAGGCCCTCCTCGCAGTCACCCCGCCACAGCCAAGGCCGGGACCCCGCCTGGACCTCAGCTCACCTCCCCCCCTCCCCAGTGAGGAGGGGACCCAAGACCCAGCCACTCTCCCAACACCAAGCAGACACCACTGAACAGGGATGTCTCCACCCATTTCCACGGCCACTGGGACCATGGAACATTCCAGAAGAGCCAGCATCTCAGGGGCTGCAGAGCCTGGGTGGAGAGGCAGCAAGGAACACACCACCGGGGCTGACCACAAGCCCGTTGGCACGCAGGCCATCTAGTGAGTGGTCATCGGTGGAGCATCTGAGAAAGCGTCTGGAGGTTCCCTCTGCAGAACTGGACTGGGATAGCCTTGCCATGGCCAATCAGATGAGGGGGCCCAAGAGCCACCAAGGGAGGCCAACGGTGGGCAGCAGGGAACAGGAGGTGGCTGGGGGCGTCCAGAAGGAGGGCACTCGGGCCACTGCAAGGCCCCAGTCTTGTTGGAAGTTGAGCTGAGGATCTGGAAGGTGCCGAGGGGCGCCCACTGCATGGCTTGCCAGGCGGGGGAGGGACAGATTCGGCCACAGGGAAGGCGGTGCCCCAGGCACGTTGGAGAAAAATGGCCAATGCTGGAACCCAAGAGAAGGAGAAGCAGCGTCCGTGGAGGCCTCCCAAGCCAAGGAACCCGGGAAGGAGGCAGAGGCGGACAGGTTCCGCGGCAGCCCTGACATGCCACAGGGAGTCACAGGGGGGTGGCACTGTCTGGGGACAAGGAAGACAAGGAGGTGGGAGCACAGGTGTCCACTGGGGAGGACATGCTCACCCCAAGGGGCCTTGGGAAGAGGATTGTGGGAAAATCAGAGGGCTCAGAGGAAGCCTGGTCACGTGGAGGGCGTGGGAGAACCTGGGTGTGCGTGGCACCCCTGACCTTGGCAAACCACGCGGACACAGGGCAGGGACCACGGGCCTGTGCACAGCAGGGAGGGCAGGGCAGCTGGAGGACCCAGATACGGCCTGGGGAGGGGGGGCAGTGGAGTCTTCCCTCACAGGCCCCAGCGGCCCATGGGGAGGTCAGATGCCACCTCCTGTCCTTCTGGACGCTAGTGTGAGGCCACCCTGCCGGGCTGCTCAGCAGCCCAGAGGAGACCAGAACCATCAGCCCCAGCACGTGGGGAATTGACTGGAGCAGAAGGAGCCATCACAGCTGGCGGTGGTCAGCCAGACCGTCGACCACGTTCTCACTCAGGGGTCCGCTGGAGGGGGAAGGCGTGCAGGGGCGAGGGCTGCGGTGGGGCCCACGCAGGAAGCCATGGGCAGAGGGCAGGGCCCCAGAGCAGCTTCCTCAGGAGAAGGACCACAGAGGCCAAGGTCCGAGCCTGGCTCAACAGGGGTGGGCACTCACCGGGCGTAGCCCCGGCAGGTCCTTGGCTAGTGTAGGTAGGGAGCAGCTGGACCCTCAGAGCGCTCCCCTTGACACCTCCAGGAACCCCAGAGGCTGCCTTAGGGCCTGGGAGCCCCGAACCTGGAGCAGGCAGCAGCATTGGAGTGACCTCATTCCTCAGCCTCAGGGGTCCTTACTGCAGGGAGCCCCTGAGGAAGGGGCGGGGTCCTGTCTTGTGTCCAGTGTTGACTCTCTGGTGCCTAAAACAATGTCTCACACTTATTGGATGCTAAGTGGTTACTGGTAGGATAGATGAGTATGTGGATGGTGAATGTTGTGGGTGTGGGTGGGGGTGGACGGGTGGATGGGCAGGTGGATGGATAGGTGTGTGAGTGGGAGGACAGATGGACAGGTGGCTGGATAGGTAGATGGGTGGGTAGATGGGTGGCAAATGGTGGGTGGGTGGAGGGATGGAGGAACGGATGAGTGGACAGACAGATGAGTGGACAGTAAATGATGGGTGATGGATGGACAGAGAGGTGGGAGCTTCAGTGGACAGACAGATGGCACATGGTAGATGGGTGAATGGACGGGTGGTGAGTGGATAAGCGGATACACGGATGGATGGATGGATGGTCAATGGGGTGGGTAGATGGCTAGGTAGGTGGACAGATGGACGGTGAGGTCCCCCTGCTGCATCTTCAGCCATCTTAGAATACGGGTCCCTGAGACAGTCTCTCCCACCCCAGCCCCCGAGAGACCCAGTGAAGAAATCGGGGCTGAAGGGCTGCTGGAGGGTCTCTGAGGCAGAGACAAGCACATGGAGACGTGGGGGAGTCTCCAGAGCTGAGAAAGCCGGGGCTCCCTCTTGCGAGGAGGAAAAGAGCCTGAACAGTGGCAAACTGCAGAGCAGAGCGCTCATGTGCGGGGCCGTGCCTCCTCTCTCTCTACCTGCTCACTGACCCCCTGCCCAGCGGGGGCCTGAGCAGACAGCCACTGTCTCCAGCGGTAGCCCCAGGACTGGCCAGAACAGGTACTCGAGAAGTGATGACTACATTATTATATTTACAAGGGACAGCAGGCGGCTAATGAGCAGCTACTGCCCACCCAGCCCTGCTGCGTCCAGAAACTCCAGGAGCAGACGCTCCGTGACCCGGGCACGGCCACTTGTGCCTAGGGCCCAAGCCTCAGGCTGTCGTCCAGCGCAACTCGCCACAACGCAGCCCGCAGGCCCAGACACTGGCCCACCCTGAGCTCAGCATCTGAACTGACCCACACCAGCACCGGCAGCAGCACCGGGGCCACAGACCCAGCACTGGACACAGAGGACGTGGCCATGTCCTCTCAGGGCCTCAACTGCCCCAGCAGGTGGGAAGCAGAAGGGATCCATTTACGAGTGTGGAAGGGACTCCCCGGGGGCGGAACGCCTCGCCCGGGACCAGGACCTGGGGAGTGGTGAAGTCCGACTCCCAGACCTGGGCCGGGCTCCCCGCCAGGTGGCCCACTGCAGCTCCTGAAACCAGCGCCACCTTCAGGATGCCTCAAAAATCAGACGAACGCAGCTCGGGCAGCGCAGTCATTCCAAAATAGGTGTCTCCAGATGCCTTAGGGATCTGGGACATGGGCTTAGAGCCCCCTAAAATGGCTACCTGGAAAAGGGCCTTGTGCCCCCTTGGGTCCTAAGCTCACCGTGGGGGTCCGGGCTGTCAGAAGGGAGCCAGGCGAGCAGCAGCCAGGACAGAGCTGGCCCAGACTGGCTGGGGCGAGTGGTGGCAGGGAAGTGGCACCGCAGGTCAGCCTGTGGCTCCAGACCTAGGCCCTCGGTGCATCAGACACCCTTAGGGGGTGCACATGAGCAGAGACCCCCCACTAGGGATTTAGGTGAACACACAGGGAGGGTCCCCAAACTCAGAAGACCCAGAGACATGCTCACGAGGCCAACCTGAGACCCCAACCACAACAGTGCCACCACTGGAGCTGGGAGCACAGGTGACAGTCAGGAACAGGGTCCCGGGGTGCCGGCGGCCCACAGGACACGCCCCCGGCCAGCCCACGACACAGATGTCTTCACCCGCAGCCTGATGGAGCCCTGCAGGACGTCCTCCTTCTTCCCAGCCCCAGCCACAGGCCGGCAGCAGCCCCCAGGAGGCGGGGACCCCATCTCTGTCTACACCTGTGCCCTTCAGGACAGGTGGGAATGTCCAGCGAAGGTGCCATGGGAAGGGGCCACACGCTGGCTCTGAGTCCCGGGGCCGGGCAGCAACAAGAGAGCCGGGCAGAGGGCAGCACAGCTCTCGTCAGGGGGCCGAGCTAATCACTCCACCCCCAAAATGCAAGCTGGCAGCCACCAGGGCCACCAAGGGGCAGACCAATGAGTCTCTGTGACATGCATTAGCAAATTCATTAGTGAGACGAGCTCTTCCCCGAACGGCTGAGATGGTGTTGAACGACTTGTCGGACGCCGGTGGACTCCTTTTATCTATTTCTCTATTCCCTCCTGCAGGAATCGGCACGGAGGCCACGGCCCCTGGGAACCAGAAGTGGGGAGCCCGAGCCTGGCCCGATGGCGGGCATCCCCGACCTTGGAGGGCTGGGTGCTCAGGGCCAGGCTTCCGACCCCCCGCCCCCGAGCACTTGGCTCTCTCCTTGCTTCTTCCTCTCCCCTTGAAGAATCAAGTGGGACGCCTGTTGGGTTGAGCTGGATGCGGGAGATTAGATTGCATCTGTCTGGATATAAATAATTTACTGCTTGATGGTCAGAGGGAATTTAATTAGTTCTTGTTCTCCTGATAGAATCAGCCCACCATCGCTAAGACATTTCACTCCGAATTAAGCCTGAAAGGGGCCAACAAGGCAAGGCTAATTTTACACACACGACGTCCCCCGCAGCTCCTGAGAACACACATGGCAGCAAGCGCCAGGGGCCACCACTGCCGCCCCCACGTCTGGAACACCCAGGTCCAGGGCGGGGGGACCCAGGGCAGGGGGGGCACCCAGGACAGGGAGAGGGGGCTGGGTGGGGCCAGGCCCCGTCGCCTTCTCCTCTCTTCCCGGCCCCTGATCAAAGGAACAGGGACCCACATGAAGCAGTCCCTGGGTGGAGGGGCCAGGTGAGCGAGGGCCCGGGCAACGGGCCGGGCGAGGCCCGCCCTGCCCCGTAACCCATCAGGAAAGTCTCTGCAGAGCTTGCTGCCTCTGTCTCCCCTGCAGCCACGCTGCCTCCCACCTGCCTGGGGCGATCGCAGCTCACATGGGAGCCTGAAGATGAGGCTTAGTTCCAACCAGGGCTCGCCCACAGCTCCGCCTGGCCCCGTGTGGCAGGCAAGAAGGCCTGGCTTGTCCCCAAGTCCCCTTTAGGGACAGCTGAAATGAAGTGGATCTTGGAAAACAGGCCAACAGGGTCAATAGCCCACAAAGGCCACCAAGACCAAAAGATGCTTCAAACGTGGGCAGCGCCATCAACGGGCCCTTGGAAAACAGAAAATGCCTCTGAGGAATGAGCGGTCACTGCAGGGAGAGGGTGGGCAGGCGCCTGGACGGGTCTGGGAGCCACCATGCTCAGAGGCAGTGGCCGGGAGGCCAAACAGAAGTCCCTTCTGTCTGCAGAGGCCCTGCGGCCCCACAGCCATCTTCCACCTACAGGACATTCGGTTTGGTGGCCTGATTTAAAGGAGCACCAGCAGCCTGTGTTAGCGCTGTTTAGAGTCCTTGTTAACAGCTCGGAAACTATTAAAATCATCTAACTGGGTGCGGATTTGATTACGCAGAGGTCAGCTCTCTTACCACCTACAAGAGGGATAGAACGGCTTGCGCTGCTCTTCGCACATGGTCTCTGAACTTCGGGAGGCAGCCCTTCCCTTGGAGTCACACCATGACCCTCCCGGGCCTGGCATCCGGGTTGGGGCGTCTTCTGGTCCTGGATACGGCCGCTGTCACAGCTGTCACTCACCAAGTACTGTTGGGCCAAGACGGGGGAGCTGAGGAGGTGAGTCCCCCCCCCCATGTCCAAGACACATTCTTGATGCAGACGGAAGGAGCAGTATAGCCTGGTTTGTCCCCAAGTCCCCTTTAGGGACAGCTGAAATGAAGTAGATCTTGGAAAACAGGTCAACAGGGTCAATAGCCCACAAAGGCCAACAATTGGCCAGAGGGAGGACCACTGGGCACAGGCCTCAAGCCTATTGGCTCTGCCACCCTGACGCACGGCTCAGCCCAACACAGATGGACAATCAGGGGCCTCCTGGAAGTCAGGCCTCCACCAGGGTCACACAGCAGGAAAGGACCAGCATCTGGCCAGGCCAGCCAGCCACTGGCTGTCCCCAGGCCCCAGCCCAAACCTGCGGCTGCCCTGGCCAGGTGGCTCCTGGGGACCTCCTCCCAATCACCAGGCCAGCCTTCCCTGTGCGCCTGGGCCGGGGGAGGGACGCCACTCCTCCTTAGCAACCCCAGAACCTGCCATTCGGGCTGGGAGGAGAGCAGACGCTGGTGCCACGGCACTGTGGGTCCCCAGCAACCAGGAGGGACAGTCACAGGGGACGTGGCCTGCCACAGCTGTCAGGGAAATGCGGACAGAACAACCCTAACATCTTCACCTGGTAAGTGGGTGAATGGCTCCGAAGCACAGTACCGGGCCGGCCACTGGTGCAGGCGGACGGGGAGCAGAACTTCCCAAGGGGCTCTGGCGAGGGTTCCAGGCCTCACAGGTGTTTGTGCTTCTCCTCTGGGAATCCTGCCTGCAGGAGCTGATGCCCCAGAAACATCCAGAGGCACAGACGGACCCTGGCGGGCGGGCGAGGAAGCTGATCTTTATGACGCGGAAAGAACCCTGGAGCCGAGAGTACCCGGAGGGAAGAAATCCCACACTTCCACCCCACGGCCCCTGGGGAGTCACGGAGGGCGGGGCCTGCGCCAAACCAAGCAGCGCACACCGCGTGACAGTGGGCCAAAACAGGGCGCAGACGAGGTACAGAGACACGGTGAAGTACTCGTTTACAAAGACTTGCAGAAGACACCAAAATGCTGTTATCTCTGGGTGGGAAAGTTAAGATTAGGGCTGATTTTTGTACCCATCTTTACACATTTCTGTGCTTTCTCTACTTTTTACAAAGAGAAAATATTTACTGTAATCCTAAAAGCTATTCCTTACGCAGCAAAGTATAAATTTAGCACATCTATCATTATTATTATTATGACCTATTTTGGTTGAGGAATTCATTTTGGAGTCTTTCTTGGCTACTCAAAGTCCTCTTTAAAGCAGGGCATAAAGATTTAAAGACAGGACCCTGGAGTTCTATCTGAGAAAGGGAGGAATAGAGTCTCCTCCTTTCTCCTGGGAAAATACTTCTATTAATGCAACCTAAGAGCACCATGGATTTTAAATGCCCTGTCACACTGTTGATTCACACTGTGGTTGGTTAGTTCTAACGTATGCCATCTCTCGTTGCAGGCTTGGAGAACTCGACTCTTTGGACCCAAATAAAGACTTCAAATTTGATCCTACTAAGTCGTATCCTGCTTTCTTCAGCCTATCATTCTGACTACTGAGATATATTTAGATCCTAAATCTGAAACACTCTCACCATTCCTCCCACTCATGTCACCCCTCGACTTAATAGCCGCCACCTGTGTTCCCGTCAGTCATGAGCAACCATGGGAGCAGGAAGGGGGTCGCAGCAGAGCCCACAGCAGGTCTCTAGAAACCTCCTCCAGGCCTCGGCACCTGGGATTCGGCCTCTGTCTGCCGTCCCACCACGTGTGGAAGCTGAACGGACCCTGGCTTTGCAGGAGGGCGCCTTGACAGGTCCCTACTCTAGCTCTCTGTGCTGGGCCAGCATCAGCACGAGTCCATTAAAGGGCTGACCAGAGCCCAGGGGTCTTGCTCCCTCCCACACCATGCCTGCAGCCCGGGCTCCCAGGAGCGTGCAGAAGGTCCAGCCTTGGAGCCCAGTCCACCCATGGGCCGTGCATCTCCGGCTGGGCCAGGGCTGCAGCCGGGGTTGAGGCTCTCAGCAGCTCCTAAAGCCAAACCCCCAAGACCCCAGACCTGCTGTGTCATGCTTTGGGCCTCCTCAAAGCCACCATGCTGAGGGGACGTCTCCCCCAACAGACAGAATCGGCCGGTGGGGGCGGGGCTGTGCCAGTCCAGGGAGCTCGGTGCCCCAAGCCCTGGCCTCTCCCACCCACCCATCGTGGTCCCTGCCCTCCACCGAGGGCCCAGCTCTGTCAGCAGAGGCCCCAGAGGGGACACGTGGCCCTCGCAGTGGGGCCAGGGGCTCGTGCCCTGTGCCTGGCCAGACGGTCCCTCCCTGTCCTGCACTCTGCTTGGCCTCCTCTCAGGCAGAGGACCCGCTGGCCTGGGGCCACTGCGGTCCGACTCACAAGGCGGCTGGAGGTCTGCTGACGGCACAGGCTGGGCCCCACCTCCCAGCCCGCCCTGAGGCAGCGCTGACCAAGTCGAGTCAATAGAGAAAACCCTCTTCTCTTCAAAATGACAAATTCAGAATCTGAAAATCAATTTGAAATTCATATAAAAGAACGGGCCTGACCTTTACCTGGTCTATTAAGAGCCGGTTTGGCCGACCGAATCAATAATGCAAAAGCCCCTCCGGGTTCCAGGGCAAGCCCAGGACAGCGCGGCTCCGCCCCGTGACGGTCACGCTGCACTGCCATCTTCTGCAGCACATCTCACCTCCCAGCCCTCGTGTGCCCTCTGGAGCCAGTACAGGCCTGTCCCCATCGCCAGCCCCAAGCACGGGCCACACACCCCCGGAGCCACCAGATTCTCCCAACCTGGGAGCAGACCGCTTAGCGCGGGGCTCTGAGGCCATGTCTCTTACACTTCGAGTGATGGCGCCCAGTGGGAGGACCCGCTCCCTCCCGACGGCTCCAGGCAGAGCCCTGCTGCCCACCAGACTCGCAGCAGAGCTGGTCTGCCCTCTGCCCCACTCCCAGTCCACGTCACCAACCTCCTGAACTCCAACAGAGGCCTGTCTCCCCGGACCTGCTCTGCAGATTTCCTGCTCTGGCTGTTTCCTATAAACGAAGTTGCTCAGTGCGCGGCCTCCTGTGTCCTGCTTCTTTCCATGACAGCAAGGTGGCCGAGGCCCACCCACATGGCCGCCAGCCAGCTCCATGCCCATCGTGGGCTGAACGAGGTCCCACAGTAGAGTCCACCACAGGGCCTCCCAGTCCTCTGCAGGTGGACATCTGGGCTCTTTCCACTTTCGACTCCCGTGAAGAAGGACCTCTTACTCCCGAGAACACTGCGATCGAGCCCGAGTCCTCGTCCCCAGCTCTGTGTGTACCAGATTCCCTCCTTTAATCCACTTATCCCTGTGCCTGCCCGAGGGGTATGGCTGCACATGTCACACCACGTGCAACGTGTTCTGGTGGCCAAGGTCAGCTGATGAAGGTGGCTGCATGTGACATCCCCTCTCCCACCAATGGGCTCAGCAGCACGGAGGATCCACGCACGGGGAAGCCTTCACTGGTCTCAGAGCTGGTCTGTTTTGCACTGCCCCTGGTCCCCAGCCCTCCTGCACCTCCAAACCAGAGACTGTGTCCAAAGCCACTCCTGGGCCCCCTGGAGACCCCAGTGCCACCCGCAGGGGGAGCCCCACAGTCAGCCTTTCCCTGCCCTCCAGACACCTTTCCAGAGTGGCCGGGATGGGGCAGGTTGGCATGGCTCGCAGCGGCTGCGGCTGCCTTTATAAAATGGAACGCCACGTCTTGGCGGGATGGAGAAACCCGCAGCTAAGACCGATGGGGGACACGGAGGAAGCTTCGAAGCTTCGTGGAAAGTAGGGCCGGGAGGAGGGAACAGGGCCAGGGGGCGGTGGTGAGGTGACCCTGCGAGGCACCTGCTCACCCAAGATCATGGCCCTGCCCCAGCCGGCTGTCCTCTCACTCACTGGAAAGGACGCCCCGGTGGCCTCTGGCAGTTGAGGCTCTTTCAGGATCCCCGCCCGTCTCCCGACATCTCTGGGCTCTCTGACCGAGTCCGCATCCTGCTCTCTAAACAGACACCCAGTCGGGAGAAGAGCAGAGCCGCCCCCCACCCCAGCCCCACCCCGACTCAGAACCAGGCCCAGGTACGGTCCTGGCTGGGCGACTGGCCTCAGGCAAAGCACTGGCCTCCACCACACCCGCAGTCCTGGGGCTGAGGCTCCTCCCCACATCTCAGGGGTCTCCTGCTCCCCCTTGGCAGACGCCAGCTCCCGGCTCCCCCCTCCTCAGACGCTCACACTGAAATCAAAGTGTATCCAAATAATTTTATCCGACTGCACAAAGCCGGGGTCCTGATTTGTGAAATACAGCCTTAGCTAAGTCCTAAGTCTCGGGGGCTGATCTTACTGCATCGTGTCAAGGGCAGAGAACGGGGCTCAGCAGGCATGGCGAAGGACGGGCCCAGGAGCCCGCTATGGAGCGTCAGCCTCCGCTCCTGCCTGCCCAGGAGCCTCCAGACGGCCTGCCTGCTCTCCCAGGTGCTGGCCTTCTGCAGGCCTCACTCTGCCACAAGACGAGCCGAGGCTCATGGCCAGGGGCATGGGGAGGCCCGGCCCTCACCTCTCAGTGGACAGAGCAGCCCCAGGTGGGAGAAGAGCCCTGACCGCTCTGAGCCCTAGGACTCCCACACCCATCAACAGCTGCGGCACACCCAGTGTGAGCTGGACGCCAGGGGTCCAGGTTGGCGTCCACAGAGCGCCCACCCTCCTGCCCTCCCTTTCAGGCAGGGCGCTGGCTTCATGAAGGAGCAGGCTGGACCACGTGGGCCTCGCCAGGGCTCCTGACTCGCTCCACCAAGCCCAGAAGCCCGCATTGAGGCGGGCTCCATGCCCAGCCCAGGGCCAAGGCACAAGCCAGAGGCACACGGCCTTGCCCTAGGGACCGGCCATCAGGAAGGCCAGGGAGAGGAGCATCCAGCAGAAGGACGTGTGGGACTGCTGACGCTGTGGGGCAGGGTGGCCCTGGACGGAGTGAGCAGCCAGGAGCACTGGGCTCGGAGGGCAGGAGGAGGCGACTGTGCCTAGGCCTCCCCCTGGTCCCCGCCCATTGCCCCTCTCCTGAGCTCCAGGGCTCTCGTGGTGAGAATGAGATCTGCTGCTGGTCACTCCGCGCTGACCACAGGCCCAGTGCTCAATATCAACTCATTTAACACTCACCCATCCTGCGGGCAAGAGCTGATCCTTATCATTCCCGTTTATTACACACGAGGACGGTGAGCAGCAAGAGGCTGGTCTGCCCCAGGCCACACAGACACTGGGGGAGTGGCTGAGACCCGGGCCCCCACCCCCTGAGTGCAGCGTCCCCAACACTGCCGCTGCTCAGACACGGGTCCGTCAGCTCCTGGGCCAGGAACCTCCTGCCTCCAGTGTGATGACACAGAGGCCACGTCCTCGGCCCTGCCCGAGCCCTGGCCCCACAGCCCCCACAGCCCCCCAAGCTGTTTCTCAGTCACATGCCTCTGTCTGGGAGCTATGGGGGCTCAGGGTCCCAGCTGTCCACAACAGGCCCTCCACGCAGACCCCAGGATAAAAGCAAGTTGACGTCACTCCCGTGGCCCCCATGGGCCACTCCTGCCCGAGTTCTGTCCCCCACCCCCTCCTGGGCCATCAGCCTCCCAACAGAGAGGCAAGGGAGAAGTGGACCCTTTCCTGGTGTCCCTGGGGGACCACTATGCAAGTCTTAAGAGAGGGTCCCTCCTCCCGTCTGGCTGTAACTTGGCACCCACTGACCAGGGTGTCTCCTTCCCTGCCCACCATCACCCCAGCCCCAGGAGCCCCCACTCTGCTCTCTGCTGTCCAAGGCAGACCAGGGCCGATTCCACATGTGGGTGAGATCATGTGTCCCTGCGCCTGGCTCACGTCACCGAACAGTGTCCTCTGGAGTCACCCGTGTTGCTCAGCGACAGTCTCCTGTGTTGGAAGGCTGAATCCTAGACAGACCACATTCATCCTTAGATGGACTTGTCGGGTGTTCCCTGGTGGGGGTGTTGGGAAGAGAGTGGCCGTGCCTGCCAGGCTAGGACCAGGGTTGACAGCAACCTGTGTCTCGGATCTCAGAACACGGAGCGGGAGGGTGTCGGCATGCCCGCCACGGAGACGCCAGAGGCCTGGGGGTGATGGATGCGCCAACTGCTCAGATTCGACCATCCCACAGCATGTCCAGGAACCCACCTTGTACCCCATAAACACATGCAATCAGTTGTCAATTAAAATAAAACAAAAATGTAAAAACCATAAGCTAAATAACAAGACGGGGCTTTAGGAATCTGAGAAAGGAAGACAGCACATTCCACAGCTTCCCCCGCGCACCTGTCCTCGCCCACCCACCTCAGCACGAGCCCAGCTGCTGGCCGTTGGCCCTGAAGGATGGGAACAGCAGAAGGCTTGGCCCCTGCACCTGCCCAAGGGCCTTCTGGACGCCCCCGGACGGCCACCCCACTCCTCTCTCCCACTCCAAGGGTCACCACATGTAGCATATAAACACAGCACGGGCAGCGGAGTTGTCACTGAGGCAGACCACAAAAACTCCGTGGGTCCCTGAGGTCCCCACAATATCCGGGACACACGCTACACCGTCAGTGCTCCCTGGGATTCAGGCCCCCCTGGCCTCTGAGCTCACCCCGTGTCCTGCACCCCAGGCCCTGGGCCTCTGTACCCCTCGCCCCTCAGTCACCACCTCGCTCTTTCTGTCCACCTCGCTCTTTCTGTCCCGTGTGATGGAAGAAGACTCCAGAGGGGAAGTGTCCAGCCGGATGGCCCCAGTGCTGGCCTCCTTGCCACAGCTTCACGGGGCACTCTGCACGACGCACCCTCAGGGCCCATAGAGGATGGCCGCAGGAGGGAAGGAGGAGAGAGCGGGCAGGGAGACCGGGCTCTGGAGGGGCAGAGGGCCTGGGGCCCTGCAGACACCTCTGGGCTACACAGGCCCCGACAGGACCACACGCCCCAACAGAGCACCCGAGGCCCACAGCCTGGGCCTGCCTGGCCGCAGCAGAAAGGAGCAAGAGAGGCCCTTCAGGCACTACTCCCCGAGAGGCAGCACACACCTGCCCTGGGCCGGCCCTCTGCCACAGCTGCGTCCACTTGACAGGATGACTGCTGCCAAGGGCCACCTCTGGGCTCCCAGTGCTGGGTCTCCGCCTCCTGGCGTCTCAGGATCAACTCTGGGCTCCCAGTGCTGGGTCTCCGCCTCCTGGCGTCTCAGGGCCACCTCTGGGCTCCCAGTGCTGGGTCTCCGCCTCCTGGCGTCTCAGGGCCACCTCTGGGCTCCCAGTGCTGGGTCTCCGCCTCCTGGCGTCTCAGGGCCACCTCTGGGCTCCCAGTGCTGGGTCTCTGCCTCCTGGCGTCTCAGGGCCACCTCTGGGCTCCCAGTGCTGGGTGTCCGCCTCCTGGCATCTCAGGGCTTATCTCCGTCTCCCCATCTTTTCTCTGGGATGTTCCTTCCACGGCCACACCTGCCTTCCAGCACCGGCTGGTCCCCATCTTTCCCTTATGAATCTACAGGGTGGAGTGGAAAAATGTCCAGGGCAGCACTAAGGAGGATGGTCACATGATGGGAAAAGATGCCCCTTCGCCTGGTCTCCAGGACCCAAACGGAATCACAGAGGTGGGGCCCAGCCAGAAGAGAAGATGCGAGACTCTAACTCCCCTCTCTGAGAAGAGAGCGGAGCCCCAGGGCTGTGCTGCCCACAGGTGGAAACCACAGGATGGGTGGACCCAGCCAGGCAGGGGTCAAAAGGAGAAATCTGGGGGTTTAAAAACTTACTCCCAGAGCCACTGAGCAGGAGCTCACTGAGCAGCTCCTGGGTCGGTGCAGAGTGAGACGCAGGCTCCGGCTCCTGGCAGGTCCTACTGAGCCGTCTCAAACCCTCTCGTGCCCCCCACCCCACCCCATGGGGATCTCCTGAAAGAGCGGGTTCTGAGTCAGCAGGCCTGGTCAGGCCATTCTCCGAATCTCTTGGGCCACGCAGATGCTGCTGGTCTGAGGACCACACTTTGAGTAGCATCTCGGTTCTCAGCTAACAGAGCAAACTGGATGCACCTGAGGAGTCACACGCAGCCTGCCTCCTGGGCCCACCAAATGGGCCCTGGCCACCGCCTCATGGGGAGTGCGAAGCTCTGGAGGTAATTCTAACGCTAGACCCTCAAGGTGTTTGCAAGTTTTACATCAACTTCAGCTTCAGGAAATGGGGTGGTGGTAGAGGTGCAAGAAAAGAAAATACCTTGCCTCCCCACAGCCCCCCAAGAAAGGCCACTCTAAAGGGACGAACATGTAGAGAACAGGGAACCTCTGCAGAGCGCCAAGGAGGGGTCAACTCACTCCCACCTTCTGGGAACAAGGTAAGGCCCCGCCCACGGAGGGGGCCAAGCAGATATGAGTCCATGTGCGCTGGGCTCAGGCTCGTCCCTCCTGGACAGCAGCAGGTGTTTTTCAGTCTCCCACAAGATGGAGCAAATGGACTCCTGGTTGGGTTAAAACCACCAACGAGTGCCCAGTACCTGAGAGAACATGGCCAGGAGCACTGAGGGACACTGTGATGGTCAGTCTGGTGTGGTCATTGGCCAGGCAGCATTCCCCAGGGATCCAGTCTAGGTGTTGCTGTGACAGCATTTGCTCACTGGGGTCAACATCTATACTCACTGACTTCAACACAGGAGGTGAGCCTCCATAGTGAGGATGGATGGGCTTCGCCCAATCCGTGGAAAGCCTTCCCAGAAACACTGAGACCCCCAGAGAAGAAACTCCTATCTGGAGGCTGCCTAAGGCCCACCTGGATTCCCAACCCGACAGCCTGCCTGTCCTGTGAGTTTTAGACTTCTCAAAATCAAGAAAAATAAGTCGATGGATGGATGGATGGATGGATGGATGGATGGATGGATGCACAGATGCATGGATAAACAGAGATCTGCCTAGGGGAGTGAAGGTAAAGATGAGGACAGAGACAGGTGGAGATGGAGATGACGGAGGAGACAGAGGTAGAGATGGAGGAGATGGAGGTGGAGATGATGAAGGAGATGGAGGTGGAGATGATGGAGGAGATAGAGATGGAGGTGGAGATGATGAAGGAAATGGAGGTGGAGATGATGAAGGAAATGGAGATGATGGAGGAGATGGAGATGGAGATGATGGAGGAGATGGAGGTATAGAAAGTGGAGATGATGGAGGAGATGGAGGTGGAGATGATGGAGGAGATGGAGAGGATGGAGGAGATGGAGGTATAGAAAGTGGAGATGATAAAGGAGATGGAGGAGATGGAGAGGATGGAGGAGATGGAGGTATAGAAAGTGGAGATGATGAAGGAGATGGAGGTGGAGATGATGGAGGAGACAGAGATGGAGGTGGAGATGATGAAGGAAATGGAGGTGGAGATGATGAAGGAAATGGAGATAGAGGTGGAGATGATAGAAGAGATGGACATGGAGATGATGGAGGAGATGGAGGTATAGAAAGTGGAGATGATGGAGATGGACATGGCCTATTGGTTGCTTCTCCAGAGAACCCTGACTGATACAGATGCCCAAGGCTGTGGCCATGGGCACCTCTAATCCCCTCCCACCTGGCTGGGCCTGACACATCCTGGTATCCACCTCTTTATTATTAAATGGGGTTCCTGAGAGCCCCAAGCCCAGACCCCGCAGACCTCCTGACTAGAATGGAGAGGATCATCCAGACCCACCAAACCCAAGGCCCCATGTTGGACCCCTCTCATGACCCGGAAGTGATCTTGACTTTGATGGCAGAGATAGTGCACCAAGTGCCCACCCTCCCATTGCCAAGACTTGAACTTCCCCAACACCAGCCTTCCCATCATCTCTGGCTAGAACAGAGAAGCAGCGAGAGAGCCAGACGCTGGAGAGCCTGGGCGTGGGGCTGGTGAAGGACCCAGGCACACAACGGGGCACTGGCACCCTGTGCAGGGAAGCGGCATTGCAAAAGGAGGTGCGTGGTGAATTCACATCCACAATGTCCCCTAGTGGACTAGGGAGGTGAGGAAAATGCACCAGAGCCAGGAGGAGCCGCGCCCACAGGGTTTGACCTTGACTGTATGTCAGCTGATCACTGAGCTTGGAGAGGAGAGCTCAAACCCGCTTAAGGATGATCCATGGGGTGTGGGCACCTGTGCTTCTGGTGCCCTGGGCCTCCACATGGGCAAGTGCAGACTTCCAGGGCACCACATTCACCTTGCCCGTCAAGGTGCCCACTGCTGACTCAGAGTCTCAGGGTCAGCTCCAGCTCCTGCAACAGGTGGCGCAGGACTCCTCCTCAGAAAGCCCGAAAGAACAGGGGGGTGCAGCCCAGGTGGAGGGGGGCAGGGTAAGGACTGAGGCCTCTCTGGACCAAAGCACATCACGGGGAACCACCCTGAGTCACAGCCCTGACCGACACCAGGCCATGTCCCCTGGCACAGGGTGGCTCAGGGGCCTCTGCAGACCCACCACAGGTGAAGTGCCCACAGGCTCCTAAAAATAAGCACCTGGGAACCCCGCTGTTCCTCCACCTGGTCCAGGAGCACGGCACTTCCTCGGACTGTGTGCTGGCTGCCTTCCCGGATGGGCAGGTGCAGGGCTGGGCCCACCTGGGGTGGCGCAGGGGAGGGGCTGGCCCTCGCACTGGTCCAACAGAAAGCCACTGTGCTTCCCTCGCCCAAGCGGGGTCCACGCTGCCAGGGGCAGCCGCAAAGTCCAAGGAGATTCCAGGCTTTGTCATGGCCCCAGCTCCGGGAGCACCAAGGCACTGGAGTCCTCAAATAACCACGCTCAACTCTCCTTCAATCAGATAAGCAAAGCAGGCGGCTGCCAGATTCTGCGCAAAGCTGAGTGGGTGGAGTTCCCCCAGCCTGAGGGGCCCTTGTACCCTCTCCGCATGGCCACAGCAGAACTGGGTTCCCAGGGGGTGTGGCTGAGGGCCCCAGCGTGCAGAATTACCCCATCGTAGTGGGCTTGTCTGCTCCCTGGGTGGGCCAGGCCCTGCCCCATCCTGGACCCTCTGTGGGTACGACCCTGCATACCCAAGTGCCTTTCCACACGCCCAGCAGAGACCATCTGTGCACCAAGAGAATCCACAACATCTGTGGGAGAGGCGCTCCCTAGCTTGGCTCTAAAATGTAAAATAAATAAGAAGATACAAATGCAAAACAGCAGCTTCTTCCAGAAAGCCAGAGGCAGGGGGGCTGGCACAGGGTCTGCGTGCTGTGTGGGTTGGGCACCATGAAGGATTATTCCAGAATTCTGCCCTCTGGTTAGGAGGCTGTGAGTTCTCTGGTGATCGGGTCCTCGTCTGCCCTCGGAAGCGCAGCAGGGCTCGGGAGCATCGGGTGGGGCGCAGCTGGGGTGCCAGTGTCTCCATGGGCCTCCTCTCCCTTGGCCTCTCTGCTCGCCCATCAGCCACCTGCCTCCCCAGAGGCAGCAGCCTCCCTACTCACTCCTGGCCCTGCTACTCATTTCCCTAGACAGTCCACGGAAGATACTCTCTCATAGCCATTTCCACAGGACATGGCTCTGGGACCTGCCAGGGGCAGGGCAGAGGGGCCCCAGACCCTAAAATGAGGAGGGCCAGGCATGTGCAGGAGGGGCAGTGAGGGGCAGCCCTGGGGTGGAGGCTGAGGCCCCACCAGCCTCCCGCCCAGCACTCCCTGCAGGAGTGACTCGCCCTGCACACAGGCTTGCGCCCTGTGCACTGACTGCGAAGGTGTCCCCACCTGTTCATGCCTCCACCACCACCCGGCACCCCGGGGGAACACTCGCGTGGACTTCACAGCTCTTCCCACAGAGAGGCGGGGCCTACTTGCTCGCCCCCGGACCAGGCTGGCCTCAGGATCACAAGAGCCCTGGAAGGGAGTGACGGCAAGTCGTTCCAAGCCCTGGTCTCTAGACGACGGGCTCACATGGTCTTGAGGGACCCTGCGGCCTGTGTGTGAACCCGCCTGAGCCTGCCTGCTGGAGGAAGAGAAGCCAAGACCCACCACCCAGTCCAGCCAGCCCCCACCCACCCACCCACCAGCCACGGGCACATGAAGGAGCCCACCAAGATCAGTCAAGCACAGCCCCAGTCAGCAGAAATGCCCAGCTGACTCAGATTCGCCAGCAAAAGCACACAACCGTTGTTCCAAGCTACTGAGTTTTAGACCTGCTTGTTATGCGGGAGTAGCTAACTGATGCACCCTGCCCCCAAAGGCATGAGGCTGCCCTGCAACCTCATCCTGTGTGCTCCTCAGTCTTACAGAGCCCCATGGACCCACGCAGCTCACTTCTCTCTGGCAGGGCTCATAATTGAATTACTTGGTGAGATCTTTGGTTTAATTTTTTCTTTTAACACATTTTCCATCAGAAAGAGCAGCAGCTGTTCAGAGCACTCCTGCAGAGCCTCAGAAGCATCCTTCCCGGGTTCCTCCAGAGAGGCTGGTCTTGTCTGCTGGAGAACATGTCCTCCAGAGGCTTTGTGAGTGCTCCATTTTCTTCCAGTGGCAGCAGGTGACGTGGTAGCCATCACTGTGGCTCTTCAAGTCAGAACTTGCACCTGTGGTAAGGCTGGTCATTCTTATCTGAATTCCAAGTACAGATAAATAAACTTAATTAAAACAACAGGAAAAATTCCACACTGGAGGTAAAGGAAAGAAATTCCTTCACTGCTGCAGATGCAGAAACTGGTAGGGGCAAGGTCGTTTGAAACCGAACCAACCATCCAGTCCCAAAGCTTCTAGGAGGCGCCGGAAGAATCAGGCAGAGTCACCTCGTGGAAGGAGAGGACATTCGCTTTGGATCTGGGAGCACGCCCAGCAGGTTCCAGGAAAGGGGCATGTCAGGGTGTGGACCACCCAGGTCTGGCTCTTGAGCTCATGGTAATGTCCAGAAGCAGATGGTTTTGAGCCCTAACACGGGCACTGACTGTCCCCAGTGTTTTCTCATCCACCTGATGACTGATCTCATTCCCCCAGCTGCTCACGATGCAAGGAGACTTTCTGGGTTTCATTCTGCCACTAGGACTAAATGCCTCCCAGGGGAAGGCTGGGCATCACATCTTTCTAAGGCCACTTTGGGGACCCAGAACAGGTCCCCTGCTTATCCATGGTTTTGCTTTCTGCAGTTTCAGTTACCCGAGGTCACCCATGGCCAAAAATATTAAATGGAAAATTCCAGAAATAACTCAAGTATGAAATTGCATGCCATTCTGAACACCATCATTAAACTAATGGATACGAGTCATCTCTTTGTCCAGAGTATCCACGCTGTATACCCTACCTGCCTGTTACTTGCAGCCCTCTCTGTTACCTGATCCGCTGTCTCAATACAGCAGGGCCTGTGTTTAATTCACCCTTATTATACTTAACAGCCTCAAGGAGCGAGAGCAGTGGTGCCAGAATTTTATCTTAGCATATTGTTATGATCATTCTGTTATTAGTCGTTGATCTCTTCCGTTGCCTAACATTACATCATAGGTATGTTTGTATAGAATAAATCAAAGGTATATAGAGATTCCATACTACCCAAGGTTACAGAGACCCCCTGGGTCTCGGAAGGGGTTCCCCATGGATAAGCACAGACTAATTCACTGACCTCCCCTCCCGGAATTGGGAAGGGAAGTGCAAGCAAGATAGTTTGATCTATCAGCTAAGGCCCACCCAACTGCTGTTCATTGGCCAAGAGATGAGCTGAGCCTTGAGGGACCCCACCCTTAACACTGCTCACCCCTGTCCTGAGCTGGACTCTGCCTCCAAGGGGGTGTGTGGGGTCCTGGAGCTGCCTGGCAGCACACCACAGACAGGTTCACAGGGCAAAGCAGATTGTCACGGGCTTATGGCTGGGTCAGGTATTAACCCACAGGGTCCTGGTCCTGCTGGAGGCGGAGAGAAACTCCATCCCTGACCTCCCTCCTGGCTCCAAGAGCTGCCACAACCCTGGCCGTCATCTGCTTGTGGCCCTGTCACTCCAGTGGTACAGCCATCTTCTCCCTCTATGCCTGTGCCCAGTGTCCCCTTTTGATAAGGACACCAGTCATGATGGATCAGCACCCACTAATGACCTCGGGTTATCTTGGTTACCTCTGCCAAGACCCTGTCTCAAATAAGGTCACCCTTTGAGGTAGAGGGCTAGGGCTTCGACATGCCTCTTTGGAGGACACGATTCAGCCCCGACAGGCAGTCTCCTCCCGCCAGATGCTCCCAGGGCCTGCTCCCCAGACTCCCTGCTCTGGTGTGCTCCCAGGAGGGCCGGGGCCTGCACACCTGTCCCAAGGTGCGTGGGAAGGAGCCCAGCATCCTGCAGAAGGGCTCTGGAGGGGCCCTGGAGATGGGTTGCAGGTTCTCTGCATCCCACCTGGGTTTGTCCTGCTTCGTCCCTCCACAGCATGTCTGTCTCTCCAGGCCTCCACAGGGCCCGGCACCTGGGGAGGAGCCGCCAGTTCCACGGTGGACGCCAGCGTTCGAGATGGAGACTCTGGCAGGGAGAAGGCTCCTGCAAAGTGACAGCATCTGGAAATGAGCCCGCAGCTTGGGGAGAGAGAGGGGCAGCAGTATGGATGGGCAGGTGCCTCTCCTCCCCAGGCTTCCTGGAAGAGCCGCGGACCCAGGGCCATAGGACATGCAGAGGGAGATGGAGGTTCGGGGTACTTCCTGGTTACCCCAATGTGCATGGCTTCTCCCAGCCTGTCTGCTCCCCAACCTGCCACAGGCCATTTCCACTCCTCACTGTCCCCATGGTTTCAATGCCCAGGATAAGGATGCTAGGCGAGGGGCTGGGTGGGGGCAGACACGCCAAGGCCACATGCCCTAGATGACAAACGAAGTAGTCTGGGACTTCCCACTACCAGTCAGGTGGCAGGGTGGAGGGGCACCCCCGGGATCCGCTCTAGGACGCGAGGGCAGCCCAGAAGGGGTGCCCATCATGGCCCTGTGTCTAGGGCAAGTGCACATTCCTGCAGAGCTGGGAACTCGCTCCTCACACAAACAAGCTTCCAAAAATTGCAGTCCGTCTGCCGCCAAGTTTGGGACTGCTATTTCCTTCCCAACCCCCGGCGCCGTTTTTTTATTGTTTTTTTTTTTTTTTTCAATTGGCCCAAAATGCAAATTGCCTTACTTGACGGGTCTTTGGATGGTAGGACATGGTCCAGGGCAGTCCACCTCACAGGGCACTCCCCTAGGACCAGAAAGGAGATGATCCCTCCAAGAACACAGGTCAAAGGCCAAGGGCACTACTGAAGGTCATTTGGGCCAAGTGGCACTGGGTAGAAGAGGGAGGAGTGACAGATGGCCCACTCACCTGTCCTCCCCGCTGCTCCCTGCCTGGCCCTGTGCTGAGTGGGCTCCTTTATCACCAGAAGGGAACAAGCAGCAGGGACATAGCCCTGCTAGCAGCACGGCCTGGCCCTGGACGGAAGTTCTCACTGCGGTAAGACCCCTGCCAACAGAGAATGATGTTGCTGGGCTGGGGTGGCCCGTCCCTAGAGGGCACACCAATGTTCCAGGAACCGCTTGGGACCAGGGCTCGGGACGCAGCTGACTGGTCACAGCTGGACAGTGTCCGGCCTTCCAGCAGTACAAACACGGGTGAACAGCTCAGCCCATGGCCTGTCCCCTCAGAGAGACATCCCCTCAGGATGGTGTCCTTTGAGTGCCCACCACACCAGGGTCCAGGAGCAGGGAACAGGCCTCTGCTCCTTCCTCCTTGGTCTACTCCCCCTTCCAGAAGCAAGGAACCAGAGAAGAGCCAGGAGGGGAGGTGAAGCCCCCACCAGGAGTGAAGACGCAAGAGTGACCCCAGAGCCTGGTGGCCCAGCTCCCACGGGGACGTGTCCTCAGGGTGCAGAGGAGCCAGGCGCAAGGCGTTGGAGGTCACCGCTGAGTGAGTCCACCTGCTCCGGGCTCCGTGCATCTGACAGCTGATCCTCACAGCCACTTTGTCATTCTAGGAATGTTGGGGACAGGGACACACCATTCCCAGGCCAATTCTGCCACCAAAGAGATGGATGGGCACCAGCACCCAGACTCGTAGCCCACACGTATTTACTGAGCCCCTTCCGTGCACCAGGCTCGGCCTATGACAAACGGCAGGCGATTGCTGCAGAAGCCCCAAGAAGCAGACAGGTGGCTGTCCCCATCTCTCGTCCACTCCTTCCTCCAGGGCTGCCTCTGCCTCTGGGCTTCAGCCCCTGACTGTGAACACATGGCCTCAGCACTCCAGAATGTTCTCGGCCATGACCAGGCAGCTTAGCCATGCTCCTGCCCACAGGGGGCCAGGCACACAGCCCTGGGCCCTGTCCCTCACAGCCCGGCTCTGGCAGGCCCTAACCAGAGCCTGCTGCACTTCCACACCACTTGCCGAGCAGTGGGACTGCCGGGGGTGGCCGGGACACGATAGACCCCAACCTTCAGGGCCGAACCGCAGTTCCCAGACACAGGGCCATCGCAGGTCTCAGCTGACAGGGGGTGGACAGCTCTCTGGGAGGTGAGTCCCCACATCGGACAGGGACGGGACCCAGCCCCTTGCTCTGGGGTCTCCGATTCACTCTCCCTTCCACTCTTTTGTTCACGCTCGTCTCTATTGTTTCTCAGGCACCGCGGCACGTGTGCACGGCGGCACATGCGTGTAAGCTCTTATTGCAATCCTTGAATGAGGTCTTGGCTGAGAATCCACAATTCCCTGGTGGCCTCAATCTTGCAAAGATTGCTTTTAACACGGTTAGGCCTTAGTCCTAAAACCCTCCTCCTTATTACAGAACCAGACCACTTTGCCCTGAGCCACCAGCGTCTCCTGTCCGCGCTGGGTGAGAGAGGAGAGGGCAGGAGGGGAAGGGGCAGGGGCCGGAAGCCCAGGGAGGAACCTCCTAACCCATGGCATCCTGAAGAGACCTCTTTCTGGGCCCCAGGCAACGTCAGGACCTGACTGCGTCTCCTAGGAATGTTTCCTTTTCTGTGTCCAGATTAATTTTAAGTGAGGAAAGGAGGAAGAGAGAGCACAGACCTTGATGGCCACACCTGGCACGAGTTCAGCTCGGCCTGGACAGACGGTCATTTGCTCTGGCCCAGTGCCTGTGCCCCCAGCAGCCAGCCTGGACCAGAGGGCCAAGAGAGGAAATTGAGAGGATAGCACCAGCGGGTTCCAGATCAGAAACCAAAACTGCTCATGGGGAGGCGCTGGGGGACCCACGGACCCCCTCCCGTCTCACCTCCTGAGTCAGTGGTGTTGAGGACAAAAGTGAGTCCCCTCAGGCACCTTTGCAGATTTCATTAAGCACCCACTGTGTGCCCGAGAGGTGAGAGCAGCCCCCTCCCCTCCTCCCCTCCCTAGCTTGTCCCTGGAAACGGGAGAGAGCTCAGAACTAAGAGCTGAGAGCCAGAGTGTTCCCTGGAACCCACAGGCCTTCCCAGACTGAGGACACGAGCCCAGAAACAGGGCCTCCATCCTGGAAGGTTCCCAGTGGAGCTGTGCAGAGGACAGCCTGGGGCAGCAGAGATGAACGGGTGGACCAACAGCCCCTGCCCTGCACGGGCACTCGGGCCACAGGGAGGAGAGTGGAGACCAGCCTTCAGCAGGCACCTCTATTCACACCAATCAGCCACTCCCTCTCCGAGCTCTGTCCCTCTCCCGCAGTCCACTGGACAAGCCCCACGTGTTGGGTCAGCCACAGATGCCCCCAAGCTGCCTGGTGGAGAGCCCGGCCTTGAGAAGCCAGGGCCCCAAGGTCCTTGCTCTGGCCCTGGGCCCCCGGGGCCTGAGAGTCTTCCAGGAGGGCAGTGAGCCCAGCAGCAGCGTTTTGAACATCAACAAAATGTGAATCAATGTGTCAGGCACCTGCGACATCAGAGGTCATGTTTTAAGCTTTATGCCAAAGAGCATGGTGCCCAGCCTAAGGTCAGCGGTCGGGAGGTAAGTGGGCCCATGGAAGATGTGAGGACGCACCCCGAGAGCTCACACCTCGGCACAGCCCAGCAGCCGACCGGCAGCCCTTAGCCCATGGGCAGCACAGTCTTGGATTCTGCGAAACAAAACCATGAAGACCAACCTGCCTGCGGGGAAACGGGCAGCACATTCACAGGCTAAATATAAATAGTATTGATCGGTCTGCCATCTTGAATTATCCATTTCACGTCTGTTTTCCATTAGCATCAATAATCACGAGTGACTCCCTGGGTCGTGGACCTGGAGAAGTCTCGGGCTAGCTCCCAGGACAGGCCAGCATCTTCTGGACACCCCAGAACCCTCCTGGTACTTTCTCCTCCCCTTCAACTACTCCTTACTCAAGCCCAGGAGAGGGTGGCCCCAACATGGCCCTGAGGGACCCCTCCACCTTCTGGAGTGTTCTGCTCTACTTGGCAGCCAACGCCGGCTCAGAGAACAACTGCCTGCCTGCGCCCGGGGCTCACTTCCAGGGAAGAGGGGAAGGAAGCCCCCATGGCTGGATGCACTGCCCAGTAAAACCTGCAGGGCATCACTTCCCCAGTGCCAACCCCACAGGCAGGACCAAGGCCCACTTCCTCTCTGGGCCAGACCACAGTGGCTTTCCTACAGAGCGGCAGGCCCATGTCCTTCAGGCAGTGCCCTCCCAGGCCCCAGGGCCTCTGATGAGCAGTCAGGGAGGGGCTGTGGCACCTGCAGGGAGCCAGGGCTGCTGCACCCCTCCCACACCAGCAGCCCCACAGAGCCTCCGAGGCAGAAATGCCCAGGGCGTGGAAGCCAGAGGCCCTGAGGACAGAGTGTGAGAGGCACAGAGGCCCTGTCCCACCCCCACCCAGTTAGCTCTCAGAGGGACCTTCTGTTCGAACAGAACCATGCTAGGTGCTCTGGGGGACAGGGATCCGCGGTGGTTCCTGCCTTTGAGGCACTAATGATCTGGTGTAGGAGACGGGTGTCCCAACACCTCCCAGATCTGTCATCTCCCACTCTTCCTTATCAGTGCTGATTGCAGCCCCCAGAAAAGTGCTGTGACAGATGAGGGCCTGTGGGGATGGCTCTGCATGTCCCTCCTAGGCATGCACGTCCACGTGGCACCTGCCCCAGACGGCACGGATGGCACATGGCCTCTCTGTGCCGGGGTCCAGAACCCTCCCATTTGCCTTCTCCATCTACTTAGCCAGTTCCTTGGATGCTTCAGGAGAAACACCTAGACATCCCTGGCCTCAGCCTCCCTCCTGCCAGCCACTCATATGACCATGGGACTTTGTGAGAGGGCACCGCGGCTGCTGCACATACCCAGCCCCAAATGTTCTCCTGAGAAAGCCCCTGCCCTTACACCACAGGCTCTCACACGTGCCAAAAGATTGATGCAAGAGCTTGCAGTCACTGCCCATCTTGCTGCTAAAATGCCCCTGCCATGGAAAGGCAAGACTGGCCCAGGGCAGGGACCCAGTCCTGCCAGGAGCTCCAGCCTGGGAAGCCCAGGGAACGCAGGCTGCCTTGGAATGCAAGAGTCTGGCCGGGCGAGAAGGAGCAGAGACCCCTGTGCAGGCTTGCAGAGGGCTTTCTGCTCTGGGCCTGAGGGGAGAAACAGAGATCCAGTCAGACCTGAGCTCCTGCCATGGCCGCCGCACTGCACGGCCTCGCCATCAGCGGAGAGGAAGGGAGGCCCCAGCGAGGTGGAAAGGGAGGGGACAAACGGAGACTGCTACGTAAGGCACTCGTCTATCACCAAAGTCCCCCACCTGGAACGTGCCTCCTGATGCCAGCCCCTAGGCCCACTGCCACCTGTTAAGTGCCCCACAGAGGCAGGGAGGGGACCCTCACCATATGGTCCATAAGGAATAGACACCCACAAGCCCTTGGAACTGCAAGGCCCTAATGCAAAGCAGCCGGCCACCCTGCCCATCAGTGGGCAACCCACAAGGCAGGCATGTGGGGCAAACACTGCCACATCTGGCCTCTTTCTGGCTAATCACGATAGCTGTCCACTTACAGTGGGCACCCTGAGGGGACACAGCCCCAGCAGACAGAAGGAGGCCCAACACCTTCAGCGGGCCCGGCTCTATAGAGGAGGAAGGACCCAGTCATCAAGCATCCTGATCCAGCTTCTCGGCCCTCCTTGACCCATCCTCTTACCACCATCCCTCACTGTCCAGGCCCCCAAGTCCCCCCAGATGAAGTCACCATCAAATGGCATGGCCTGGGCACAACAAGCAGGAAGTGCTACCTGCTGCAGGTAGTCAACAGGTGTGAGGATGCTTCAGGTGGCCACCACCCAGGCAGGTGTGACCAGGTCCAAAAGAGTGCTGGGAGAAGGTGCCAGCGCCAACAGGCAGCCGCCCGCACGCACGCGCACACCTCCTCTCTGTTAGGGACCTTGACTTGGAATGATGTATTCTCTGTTCTCCTGGCTATAATTATTTTAGCGTGGGAGACCAGCTCTGTCTCCAGCGTCTCCGAAGGGTGGGTCCAGAACCTCGCATCCCCCAGCTCTGGAAAATCCCATCTCCAGATCCTTCCATCCATGCAGAAGCACCCGGGCCCTTCAGATGGGCAGCCCCCCCTGCCCTGGGAGGCCGGGGTCAAAGGGTTTCATTCCTACTCCAAGCAGCTCTGCGAGCAACAGAGACCAGGCACCACGCATGCCTCTGCGTAACCATGGCAACTTCAGGGAAGTTTCCAACAGTAAGTTTGTGAGTTGTGGAGCTGTTATGTGGTGTCTGGGTGGGTTGGCTCCTGCCTTCTTTTTAGGGTAACAGGATCCCAGCCCAACACTTCCATGAGCTCCGTGGGCAGTGTCCAGGGAGCTGCCTCCAGACTCCCAGCCACCTGGGAGCATCTCACTTCTGTCCCACAGGGTCACAAGTCCCTGGGTTGGGCTATCCCCTCAGATGACCTGGAGTTAGAATACCCCCATGAAAGTTGGGGTATTCCTCCCCAGTCTCCCGCCCACCCACAGAAGCGCTCAGTACCTCCCCTCCCCAGGAGTCTGGCAGGTGCAGATACTGTGCCCAGAGGTGCCTATCTACTCTGCAGTGTGGATCCTTCAGAATCCCAAACATTGATCCCAAGACACCCCCAGGTATGAGTTCACACACATCTGTGAAGCTGGGGAGCAGGTCAAGCTGCCCACGCACGTGCTCACCCCCACACGGAGCATGCACACACACGCAGGCCTGCACCTGTGCGTGTAGAGGTGACCCTGTCTCTGCATAGAGCATCCAGGCCCACACTGGGGACCGCCCGCAGCCTCAGTGGAGGTGGGTGGGAGCCGCAGTCCTGGGGATGGCCCTTCTGTGCAGGGGACAGAGGAACACAGGAAGCGTTCGAAGGTGAGGACGTCCTCGCACATGCTAATGGTGCACGCACACACACACGTGCACACAAACACCAACACTGCCATCAATGCTATGCCAAGCCGTGGAGGGTGGCACCACCCCCGTGGCCCAGGACGTCTTGTTGCCCAAGAAGCACCCAGCGGAGCAGAGGCAGCGCCCGCGCACCCGGGCCTCGGCCTGAACAGCTGTCACTGCCGCAGAGTGCTCGGCAGCCAGCAAGGCCATGTCACAGCCGCCGTGGCAAAGGCTGGGCTGCACGGCTGTGCGGAGAGGAATAATTTTTTAAGGAGAGAAAAAATCCTAAATGGCCCTTTCAGCCTTTCGGCGCAAGTAATTGTAGTATCCAGTTAATGAAAGGCCTGGCGTGCTGGCTGGCTGAATGGCGGCCAACGCCACGGCCGCACCTCACGTGGCGCGGCTCCACCGCCCCGTGCAAGTCAGACCGCGCTGGGGAGGTGGGGGGCGGGGAGGGTGGGGAGCTCGCGAAGCCAGAGCTTCCAGGAACGGCAGGTCTCCCACGCGGGATCACATCGCCAATTAGCCAGTGGGAGGGCCGCCGCGCTGGCATCTCGCTTCCACAAAGACAAAGTTTCCTTGAGGAAATTGCCAGAGTCTTCAAGGCTCTGAAATAACACAGAACAAATGGGGAAGGACGGCCGCAGGGCCTGGCCAGGCTCGGAAGCCCCGCCCCTGCAGCCTCGCGAGGAGCGGTGGGCTCCAAGGCGCCACGGGGCCTGCGCGTGCACACACACGCTCACACATGCGTGCACACACACAGAGGCACTTGTGCATGCACACTTACCCAAGCACAGGCAGGAACACGCTGTGCATGTGAACATGTGCCTGCACACACACACCACAGGACGCACAGGTACAGTCTGTGCACACACCTCCTGCATGTGCGCACACGCATGCACACTCATGTATGCCCGTATCTGTGCACACATCACCCTGCTTGCAAGTTGGGGGCCACTGTGCTGACCCTTAAACACGCAGGTCTGTAGCTCTCACAGTGGCCACACTAGAGGACAAAGCGCCCTCCAAATCTGCTCTCTGGAATTCTCCCCTCACTCCACAGCGAGAACTCCATCTGTGAGGCGCCTCCACCATCTTCTGACCTGGTAGAGCTCAGACCCTCGCACAGTCCATTCTGGAAGCTTCTTACCAACACCCAAGGGGGTCCCTGCCTTCAAGGCACGGAAGCAGTCCGGCTCAGCCGTCTAAGTGGAGGTGACTGATTTATTCTGACCGTCCTGACTCTTAACGACACCACTCTCCTCCGAGTCTGCGCAGCTTTAATTGTCCATCAGGCGGGGCAGGGAGGAACCGTAAATCTTCCCTGCCCGCTGCTGGGAGCTCCGCACTGCTTGACCTACAATTGCCAGCCCCTCACAGGCATCCGCCTGGAGAGCTCTGCTGGCTTTGATGAAGGAAGGAACAGGGAAGGGGCATCAAGAGGAGGAAGAGGCCAGTGGGCCAGGGAGGGGACAGGGGGGGCAGGAGCATTGGCCACCTTTGGCTGCTCTGACTACAAGGCGCTGCAGAGCAGCGGTGCCCCTGGAGTCTGAGCCACGCGGCAGCGTCCAAGGGCTGTGGAGGCCATGCAGGCTCCTTCCCGGCCTGCCCCACACGCCACACTGCAGGCCGCACTAGAGCAGGCCGGGCCCTGGGGCGTCTTGGCACTCCCTTGCCTGGCTACGAAATAGCACAGCCCTGAAAGGAACCCCTAGTGAGGACCAGCAAAATCCTTCTCCCTCTGAACTCAGAGTGCGGGAACCAGGGCCTCTCCCAGGGCCTGCCTCCCCGTGGGAGTCCGCATCAGGCCCAGGGCCACAGGGCTAGGCAGCGGCCTGGAAAGCCAAGGTCCAGAAGCCCAGCCACAGGCTCCAGAGCGGGACTCCCGGCCTCCAGCCGCCGGAACCTTTTCTGCAATTTTAGTATATATTAATGCATCTCAAAGCGGCGGACATTATAGTTACGATTATTACCCAAAGACTTCCCACAGCCTTCATCTTCCAGTGCTCATTACTTTCTGAAAAATTATCCTTGGGGACTGAAATTTTCCAAGGCTGTCTTGTGGGGGTTTTTCTTAGGATTTGGGCAAAACGTATTTGGGAAGAGGGAGGAATTAGCCTCCTGAAGTCAGTCTCCTTGGTGACATCTGACAAGGAAAGAATGCCATCAGAGCAGGGAGGGGCCGCGTCGTCACTGTGCAGACCCCGGTTCCATTATTCAGTTCTGTCCACTGTGAGGTGACAGTCCTATCTTAAAAGTGAGAGCTCAGTAGGGCGGAGGGGGCAGTCCCCGCAAGGGTCATCTTGCAGCTGAAGCACGGGCCAGTCAGGGAAGCCGAGAAGGTGACCACAGCACCATCAACGCACGGGAATGGCTGGACATGTATTTTCCAACGCAAAGGCAGACTTGCAGAAAGTCCCCTGAGCATGGCCAGGGGGTGCTGACACAACCCAAAGAACACAGGTGCCCTGTGCCAGCTTCTCAACTGTCCCCCCGACAGATCTGCTGGTGGGAAAGAAAAACGTGCCCCCAGAAGACGGCCCCTTGTTGGCCTGTAGAAGTGCCCCAGATCCCATCACCAGGGCAGGGTGGCCAGGGAAGGCAAGGGGCCCCCTTTCAGACAAAGAGGCTCCGTCCAGCTTCCCACCCTCAGCCCTCAGTTAAAGGCGTGCAGCTGCGGACGTGTCCAACAGACCTCTGTGCCCAAAGCGCAGCGCAGTGCTGTTGTGCGCGAGTGCTGATGGCATTATTAGCCCGCTGACAACCTCACGCTCACCTGAAGTTTCCCCAGCACTTCTCTTTTCTGCTAAGGTTCCAAAATACTGGACTAGCATGCCCTCAGATGCACGCTGATCAGCAAGCCGCAAGCACTCTGGTTTCCACTGTGAGCGGCTCCAGGAACCGCAGCCCAGGCCCACTGGGGCCTTGAGGAGCCCATGGGGGAAAGCCCTGCGGGCCCCACCCTCCACCTGTCCCTGCAGTAGGCCCTGAGCCGTGCCTAATGGCATCGCATCAGAGAGGCACAGGCAACATTCCAGAATGATGAAGCAGGCTTTCTGTTGACTTCCAGTGGGTCTTACAAAGCTGCCTTTCAGTTTTTCATGTGTTGAGTCCTGAGACCCCAAAACATCTCCATGCTGAAGGTGGGCAGGAGGGAATCCCTGAGCCTGAGAGGGAGGCACCATGGTGGCCTTCCACAGGCTGAGAGGCCTCCAGGAAGAAGGGGGGCACAAGGGTCAGGATTCGCCTCCCATCCCCCACTCTGCACTGGAAACTCTGCTGGTGCTGACCTGGTCCCTCTCTCAATCCAAGGCCACATCTTTTGCTAAAGCACCGGCGGCAATGCCCCCATCTCAGGGCTCTCTTGACTCCTGCAGGAATGGACACATGAAGAGGGGCTGTGGGCCTGTCCAGGGGACTCAGAGGGGAGCCTGCCACCCATTGGAGGCCCTGACCAGGGCACAGCCCCCTCCTGCTGTCCATGGCGTGCGTCTGAGACGTGAGCTGCTGGCTCCTGCTTGCAGCCTTCCCAGGCCCCAAGTGGGAGAGGGTCCCCAGCATCCCCACCTCACCTGCAGAGAGATGCGGGGTGGCTTCCATCCCCTGCATGAAGCACCTGCAGCTTCCCTAGAAGCCAGTTAAAATGGTAGCCATGAACAGTTCAGAGCCTGCGTCCTCAACCCTGACCTTCACCAGCCCTCTCAACCGGCCCGGCCCTCTCACAGGCGGCTGGCTCCAAAGCAGGGTCACCATCCCTATTCCCCTGGGTACCCACTGAGCTACTTCACATCTATGACCAAACTCTTGCTCAGCGCCCTCTGAGGGTTCAGACTGGCCCTGGGCAGCGAGGCCAGGAGGTCCGCGTACCCTTCCCCAGCAGGCTGCAGCCAACCTGCCACCTCCCGAAGCCAGCTCTGACCTCACCTCCCTACACAGACCGCAGACGTGACTGAGGCCGCTCACACACTGACGGGCTACGCAGCTCTCCCTGCCGCCTGCGAGGCCTCACGGAAGGTAATTAATGTCCAACCTTGTTCAGAAGTTGTGTTCCATTTAAGTTACATCTAAATGCACATGTCCTGGGGGTGAAGGATGGCTCTTAGAGAACCCAGTGGAGGGGCGTGGGGAGGGCCAAGATGCTCCATCTCAGGAGCTGCCACAAACAGTCAAAGATTGAGACCAGACCCCGGGGCAAGGGTGGACGCACGGGTGAGTGGCTCCGATCTGGTGGAGGACATCAGCTGCTCAGACCCATCTGAAAGCATCATTGTGATTTTCCCCTTTCTCCCTGGATCTCGGGGTGATGGGCAACATGGGCACTTGTGCTGACCCAGAGGTTAGATAGCCCTCTGGATGCTGGGAACATCGAAGGAGGGATCCGCAGGGTGGGGTGGGCAGGAGCTTGGGTTCCAAGGTGTTCAGAAGCCGGCCTGCCCACCTGAGCTGGGCCTAAACCTGGCCTTAGATAAAAGTTCCAGAAAAACAGTAGTTGTTTTTTATTGACAGTAGAGAAACCTCCCATTTGCATTCAGCATGGGTTTCAAACTATGAAAGTTGAGTGAGAAATTATTTCTAAATGTCCCTAGATGGGTGCACCTCTTTAAATCCTTCTCCAAATTCAATCCTCCTTTTTAATACAAGTAAACTCTATATCTTTTGGCTTCAACAGAAGGTTTTATATAAAAAGCCCTGGTTGCTGAGAACAGCCTGCTTCTCTGTGTTCTCATTACCTTCGCCTAAAAGAAAACTATTCTGCCACATACGGCCCAGCCCGGGATCCACCATTTGCCTGGTGTCCAAGGATGTAAATTTCAGGGGAGGTGGGGCAGGAGAAGCATCCAGATCCTGGAGGGCCAGCCCTCCCGCCACCTTCATCCTCCACCTCATTTGGTGTCACAGACGAGGAGACCTGGGTGAGCAGGGCTGCAGCCCTCATGTTCAGGTTGCGCAGAGCTAGAAGTCAGTCCCCAGTGTCTTAGGCCTGGGCTGCCCACTGCCCCCACAGCTGTATCAGCAGCCGCAGAGGAGAACCTGAGTTGGGGGTTACTGTTTCTTTGTTGTTTGTTTTGGTGGAAGCAAATTTTGCAGCAAGAGAAGAGGCCTTGGAGAATTAAAGTCATTCGGGATTCTCCTCTTTGGTACAAAAGATAAATTTTAGATTGAGTACTGGTTTCTTAAAAGGCTAAAATGCACAGACCTGACCACGCACCTCCTCAGTGGGCTTCCAGTCCTCCGGTAGGAGCAGGCAGGCCGCACGGCCTGGGCACAGGAGCTGGCCAGCTGCTGCCAGGGGGACAGGGAGGGCGGAGCTGCTCTGTGTAGCTGCTCCAGCAGCCTCTGCTGTGGGATCTTGGGAGAAAGCTCTCAGCACAGCCACTGAGCAAAGTGGGCAAAATCCTGCTAAAAATATGCATGTCCCCCCTCCTTCTTTCTGCTGGGAGTAGGTTCTGGCCTTAAATAACTGAACCTAAAAGAGAACTTGCAATAGGGACCACCATGCTCTTGGTCCTATGAAGAAACCACAGACCCCACAGAATCCCACGGGGCTTGACAAGTCACAAGCCCCTCCCAGCTGGGGTCAACAGGAGCTAGCCACTCCATGCAGGGTGAAGACTAGACCAAGGGAAGGGTTTTAGCTCTTGGCTGGGGGTTTCTGCTTCTCAGGAGCTTCCCAGAGCCCACCTCTGGCTCTCCCCACAAGCGGCAACTCCACAGGGCGAACCGTCCCGTCCCTTGTTCTGCCTCCTTCTCTCTGACTCGCCTTTGATACTGAGGCCCCTTGCCAGTGTTTGTGCTGAAGAGGGTGGGCAGGGAGAGCCCCTGGCAGCTTGCCTGGTAAGACCTAGAGACTGGCAGAGCCAGCTGAAAGATGGCCAAGAGGTCAGAGGCCCCCGGGCCTCACAGGGAAGGCAAGGGTCCTGGGGCAGGTGCCTGACTTTCACCCCCATAGGGCCGTCTCTCTGAAGGGCGGAGATGCTGACACCCCAGCATTCATGATCTCTGGGGTCCGTGTGGTTACAAGTGCCCCGTGACACATCTTTAGGCCTAAGTTAGAATGAGATCCAGAGTGCTCTCCAGGCCTTGAGGACCCTGCTGGGTGGCTGTCCCTCTCAGAGGCCCCCCTTGCTCCTCCTACCGGGACTCCAGCAACACTTTGCAAAATGCAATTTATATACTGTGAGCTTGCCCTGGGCTACCAGAGAAAACACTTTCAAATAAAGTAACAGATTTTATTCTCTTTATTATCTCAAGTCACCTTCTAAGGCATGTTTTGGTGTCAGCTTAAGTGTTGGGGAAACTGTGATAGCACACTAATTGACTAAGTGCATTACACTGAAAAGTGTATATTTTATCAGCCACATCAGCTGGGCCACCAGGCGTTTCCTTGAGGGAGGATGCTCAACCTTCCGTCTGTGGATCCCAACACAGAGCAGGCCCCACTGCGCACGCAATCTTTACCATCCAACTTTTCTCTCTAGGTACTGGAGATTGAACCCAGGGATGCTCTACCACTGAGCTACATCCCCAGCCTTTTTTTTTTTTTTAATTTGGAGACAGGGTCTTGCTAAGATGCACAGGCTGGCCTCAAATTTGCCATCCTCCTACCTCAGCCTCCTGAGCCACTGGAATTACAGGCGTGCACCTATCAATTGACAGCTTTCCTCAGGAAGTCACAGAAGTACCCCCATCACCCATAAAGTGTGGACAGGAAGAGACAGAGCTGGAAAGAGAAGGAACCAGAATGTTATAAATAAAAAAGAGACAGCCGTGGCTCAGAGAGCAAACCAGCTTCCGAGAGGCACAGAAAATAAGAGGTTTAGGCTGCCTGAATGTTTCATGAGCCTGTGAAAATAACGTGCTGCTTTATAAAAGAATGAGGGGAGGCACTGCAGCTAATCAAAAAGATGTAGGTGCAAATGGGATGTGTTTATAAAGCTGAGCCGGTGCCAGAGCCAAGGCCCGCTTGCAGGCAAGGATATGGGGAGAGGCAGCTCCCCGGGAGAAGCATCTCCGTGGAAGGGGGAAAGTTTCAAGATGGTTTTTCCCCTTCACTTGTTTAAAAATAAAAAATTCCTCACTGCGTGTCAGCTGCGTGTCAGGTTCCATTTGTCTTTATAACAGAGTATCAAGCAGGAGTGAGGAAATAAATAAACACAGAGAGACAACCGACCAAAAACTGCAGGCACACGGACAGCATGGAGGAGGCAAGCCCCATGCCACAGTCACTGAAAAACACCACTTCAGTTCTGTGGGCAGCAAGCCGCTCTGTGCCCCTGACACCTTCTCCTCTCCTGGCCCTGTGCCCCTCCCCTGCACTTGTGGGTGGGACAGGAGCCCTCTTGCACATGCCTTCCTCCCTAATCTCACAAGCATGGCTCAAACAAGGCTCTGTGTCGGGGTGGGGGCTGGGTAAATCAGCCAAGAGCAAGGAGCCTCCAACTTCTACACATCAGAGCAAAGTTGCCTTTGGCAAGGGGCAGAGGTAGGGCTGGGGCTAAGACCTGGAGTTAGGTTGGACAGCTCCCAAGCTTAGCTCATCTCCAGATAGCAAAGAGCATGAGGAGGTGGCAGGCAGACAGAAGGCCCTTTCCAGAGTGGTATCCAGGCACCTCCTGGATGCAATTATGTCTTCACCAGACTGGGGTTTCCTGGCTCTGAACGGGCCTCGGGAGCCTCCCTTCCCCCCAGCAGGGTGAGGGCAACATCTGATACCCCCACACCATCGGAGGTTCCAGGGGAGGGTTGGCGGGAAGCGCGCCCAGGCCCTGTCCTTGGTGCTGCCGCCCGCTGGGCTCCCGCCCACTATGCCGCGGAGAGGCAGGGGCCGCTTCCTTCCAATCCGGCCTCTGGTCCCTGCGGAAGGGCAGTAAACACTGTCAGCTCCGGTGTGGCTCTGTCCGAGGCCATTGAATGAGGAGTATTGGCAGCGACGGTGCAGCGCCGTCAGAGACGGATCCTAAAGGGACTTTTCTGAATTCTGGATTCCTCCTGGCGACCTGAGGCGACCCAAGGCCCAGGGTTAGACACAGGTCTCTCCTGGGCCCTAGTCTCTGAGGAGGGCAATTCAGAGCCACCATCTAGGTTCTCTTTTTATAGCGGAAGGGAGAGCTATTAGAGACCCGCAACTCGTGCCAGAATACCCCAGCGCAAACAGCCCACGCGCGGCTGGCCATCCGTCCCCGGCACGCAGCTGCCTCCCAGGCCGAGCTGTCTCGGTCCCTCTGCCTCTGCGGCCTAACCTCTTTTGGGTTCCCCACCTCGCCCACTCCGCCGGCCTTCCAGGGACAGCCCAGCATTCCCAGGAGCTCCCACCCGGGAAATAAGGAGTTAAACTTGCTTCCAGGAGTGTTGGGTGAGCCCAGCGCCCACGCAGGAGGCCTCCAGTCCCCAGGGAGGGTGGGGGGTGCAGCCTTGGCCCTTCCTCCTCTGAAAGGGAGCTCCTGGCCCTCAGCAGGCGAAGAGGGGCTGGCCCTAAAAAGGCGCCCCGCCCCCCAGGCCTCCCCCAGGCCCGCACCCGCCAGCGCCCAGCGGCCTTGGGGCACCCCGTGGCCTCCAGCACCCCGTTTTCATCAGCCAGCGCCTTCTCCACAACTTTCTCCCTCTCTCCCGTCACAATTTTCGCTCACCTGGAGGGTCTGGTTTTAATTAGTGTGATATCCCCATTAACAACGCAGCCTAATTAAGACATCCGCCCCGAGTCCGCGATGCACACTTAAATGGGCACGTCCTGCCGCAATGTTTATATGGTGTGGGTTTTTTTTTTTCTTTTCTTTATTTCTTTTTTCTTTCTTTCTTTGGCAGACCAGTAAACCAAGGCCGGCTTCTGACGAAAGACCTCGGTACCAAAGACCCACTCAATTAGCCTCCTACCTGCTCGGTGCCGAGTGCCCCGGGCTCCCGGGTGAGCGCCCCGGGCGTCCCCAGTCTAGCCAGCGTTGGGCAGGAAATTAACCACCGGAGCCAGCTTGCGCATGAAGCGACTTCACCTCCACGGGGGCGGGGGGGGGGGGGGGGGGCGCACTCGCCGAGGGACAGATTTCTCACCCCTGTCCTTTGCCTCCACCGCGGGTGTCAGGACTAGCGGCACCGCGGGAGTCCTTTTAAAAAGTCACCATTAAATAATAATCCAAAAGCAGGAACGGAAAGGGGTGGGGGGAGGCAGGTCTATCATCCAGGAGTTTCCTCCGCCCCTCCCCGCCCCCAGTGGACTCTGGAAGCACCCTCCCCTCCCCACGTGAGACCTGGGATCCCTGGGCCGCTCCAGGACTGGATGGGGTCCCAAAGCACCCCCATGCTGGTCGCCGCGCCTCAGTCCCGGCACAGCCTGGGTGCTGCCCCAGGTGGCCCAGGCACTGCGGGGCTCCGCGCCACGGGAGGCTCGGCGCCAGAAGGGGGAGCGGTGAGGCTGCGACCCAGAGCCCCAAAATGACCGCCGGCCTGTCCCCAAGGAAGACCGCCTCGAAGGGGTCGAATCCCAGATGTCCCAGACGAGCCCTGCCGCCTTCCAGGGCCACCGGGGCAGAAAGTTTGGGCCAGGGTGTGCCGGCCGCCCTAGCGCAGCGTCCCCCCGCCAGATTGCGCGGGCCCTGGGAGAGGCCGAGACGTGGGAGAGGAAGCCTCTGCTCCTGCCGGAACCTCGCTCACGCCGCGGGGGATTCTCGCCCCGAGCACCCCAGCCCGCCCCCTGGAGGGCCCTGCGAGCGCTCACCCCGTGCCCACCGGGCAGCCGCGGGCCCGGGTCCCTTTTGGGAAGCCAGGGGGGCTCTTTCCTTTCCACAACTCCTTAGGGCCATCAACCTCTCCGGTGACCCTCCTCCCAGAGGACCCAGCCGGGCTTCCTGGGCCGCACGCTGCACCACGGCGGGGTCGCCAGTCCCTGCTCCCAACCGTGCGGGTTCTGGCCGCCTCCCCAGACGCGACCCGCCGGCCGGGATCTCCGCGCACCTCGGCCGCCCCCCGCCGGGGAGTCCCCATAGCCCGGCATTGTGCCGCCGCCGCCGCAGCCACGGCCACGCAGCGCGCGGGACTCCCCGGCGTCTCCACAGAGCCTAACCCCGGGCCTCCCCATTCACAAAATCGCCCCTCTGGTCCCTGGCCTGACCACGCGCCCTGACCCCAACCCCGAGGAACCCGGAGAACCCCGACCCCGCGGGAGGACCCCTGACCCCAAGGGCGCCACCCCTCCCCGCGCGACCTCGGGTCGGCCCCTGGCGGCGCTCTGCAGCCCCGCGCCCTCGCCAGCCCCGCCTCCCACTGCGGGGTCCCTCGCGCCCCTCCCCGGGCCGTGCCCCCACCCCCAGCCAGCTCCTCGCGGTGGTAACGACCGTGGCCAGGCAGGCGGGCGTTGAGGGTTGGGCTACTCACGGGCTCAGCGCTCCCCGCGGCAGGTGACGGGGCCCCGGCGGCCATGCCCCGGCTGCATCCCGGCCGCCGAGCGGGCAGCAGCGTCCCGGGGCCGCACCGGCGAGCCGGCGGCGAGGGGCGCGCGAGGCCGAGCTCGGGCGGCGGCTGCGGCGGCTTCTCCTCCGACCACGCGCGCTGCTGGGGCCCGCGCCCGGCCGCTGTCCGAGAGGCTCCGCCGGCTTCGGAGCAGCTCCGCGGCTCCGCGCTCCCGCTCCCTCTTCCCTCGCCGCCTCCTCTCTCTGTCTCTCCCCCTCTACCCCCTCCTTCTCTCTCTCTCTCTCTCTCTCTCTCTCTCTCTCTCTCTCTCGTTCCTCTGGCTGGCTCGGCTGGAGCGAGAAGGCAGCAGGAGCACGCGGCGGCGGCGGCGGCGGCGACTCGGGAGGAGCGCGCAGCGCGTGGCAAGGGAGGGGGCTCTGGCGGTCTCGGTCGCGCGGCCAGAGAGGGCGGCGGGGCGGGGAGGGCCACGGCCTGGCGGGCTGAGTCCCGACGCACCCTGGCGGCCCGCAGCGCCAGCGAGGCGGTGCAGCTGAAGGGAGGGGTGGGCGACGCGCTGGGGACCCCAGAGCCCAGGGATACCCCGGTCCCTCCAGCACAGCCCAAGGTCCTGCCTCCCCCACTCCCCACTCCCCTCCCTCCCTCCTGCCGACCTCTGCACAGAGGGCCTGTAACAGAACCCCTGCACTCCCTCCTGCACATCTCTGGGCCGGTTTTCCTTTCTGCGCTGGGGGGTCCCCAGAAATGGAACCTGGTCACTCAAGGAGCAGCAGGAATGAATGTCCCCCTCTCCAAGCCTCCCTTTCTCTTAATCCCCAGAAGAACTTTAATAGGCCTGGAATTCCCTGTTTGGCCCTCCTGGAGATCCACAGCAGAAAGTGACCAGGCCCACCCCAGGACAGGGCTGGAGCAGTTTTTCAGAAGCCACATGAGACATTTCCACCTAGGTCAGAAGAGCAGGTAGTTCCTGCCCCAATCCAGCCTCCTCTGGCCCAGAGTAAGGGATCATGGTGTAGGGTCTGGGAGGGTCCCTCTCAGTGGGGAGCAGAGGCAGAGTGGGACCTAGGGAGGGCAGTGGGGTCAGCCGCCTGGCTTTCAGCACCAGAAGGGGCCTGCGCAGGCCTGGGCAGGGATTCTGAAACAAAAGAGGTCAAGGCAGTGCTTGGGTTGGGGAGCTGGGCCACGTCCTCAGCATGAAAATAATCGAAAACCCGTCACCAGGTCGCTCTGACTGTGGGTGCTGCTTCTGGAACAATCAGATTCCTCCTCGCACCTGACGTACTGCTTTCCAAGGTGAGGCAAGAAGGGTGTCAGGGAACCTGGGGTCTGGTGGGGTCTGGAAGAGGGGCACTGCTGACTGACCAGACGGGCATGAAGGAAGCCCCCTGGTCCCTGGGTGGCTGGCCACCTTCGCGGCAGAGCAGGGGTAGACAGCGTCTAAGGCAAGTGGCTGCTGCCCACTCACCAGCTTAGTGCTTTTAATTTCTGGCCCTTCGGCCTGTCTAGGCCATTGATCTGTCTTGGCCGGTGGGAATCGCGTTCTACAATTCCACGGAAGCTGCTGGGCCCTGCAGCTAAACACCAGATAAATGCCTTGTCTTGGAGCGAGGCAGCTCTTTGGTTGACTGAACTTTCCCCAGCCCCGGATTTGAAATGGCACATCCCTGCTCAAAAGGCCTAATTGGCTGTCTACATCCTCTGCTGTCAGATGGTCCAGGCTTGCATGGCCGGCGACTGGTGGCTGGGCCCACCCACGCCCCATCCCTCACCTATCCCTACAGGCAGGCCAGCAGCACCCTTCTCTCCCCAGTGCTTCTTCTGCTCTGGGAGCCGGCTCTGGTCCAATCCCACTGCCCTCCAGGCCTCCTCCAGCGTCCTCCTCCAGACAGAAAGGTCTCCACCTCCCTACCTAGGGCTGTGTGTGCCTCCCAGGCAGCTGGGACACACACATGGCCCAGCCCTAAACACCAGGAGGAAGAGTGGAGAGGCACAGGCGCAGGCCCCCAGTCGCTCCTCCAGGTCCGGCTGGGAAAGCTCTGAAGACCGCAGTGCCTCTTCCAGCCCCAGCCGCCCCAGCTCAGGGCTCAGCTCACTTCCCACTCAGACCCCGGGGTGGCAAACTGAAGCTGGCATCTGCCCATCAGGATGATGTCCCTTGGGGACAGGCCCCAGGGATTTTTCCGTTCAGACCCAACACCATCCATGGGGACCTGCCATAAAAGAGGGTCAGGGATAGTCTGTGTGTCTTCAAACGGGACCAATCAGGAGTCCTTCCATGAGAGTGTCGTCCCAGACTTTTAAAACCTCTCATTTGGAAACTTTATTTTTAAAGCGAGTGTGTGGGGAAGAGCTGAGAACAGTCCTTTGTAATAACAAGGAGGAAAGAAACAGAGGGAGGTTCCAACGGGTCGGAAATGCCCCCAAACGCAGGGCTCCTCTGAAAACCACTAACACTACAAAAGGGAATGTTGGTCTTCTGTTTTGTTAAGGTGTAAACCCCCACAGGCCTGAGAGCAGGAGAAAGGGCACCAGCAACGCACTGTGGGCTCAGGAAGCCCACGGAGGGGTGGCCTGGAAGTCCAGCGGGAGCTGACCCACGGTGGGCAAGGCCGGCCAGCAGGGCTTCGAAGGCTCGGAAGCTGCAGAACCAGAGACCTGGGCAGGGAGGGGAGGTGGAAGCCCAGAGATGCCTGGGTGGCCCTGGGAACCTGACGTAGAGGAGGAAAGGCGTCCTGCATGAAAACCCCCGCTCAGACCCCCTAGTATGGCATCTTGACCTTTGCCCTCCACCCAGCTCGGAGGCCAGAAGAGTCCCCTCTGGGGAATCTGGTCGGTACCAAAAGGAGAAACCTAAGGAGACATCATTGTGCTGCTTCCCATTCAGGATCCCAGCCAGTGTCCCCAAGAGGGAAGCTCCAGGGCACAAGCCTCACCCAGGCTCAGAGCTCTGCCAGCTTGGCAGCCCCTTCTTAGAGGGGAGCAGCCAGAGCTCCAGGACAGCCTGGACGGGGGGGGGGGGGGAAGCCACCAAAACATAGAGTGGGGGAAGGGACATTAGCCAGGGAGGAGAAAATGTCAGAAGTAGCCACATGGAATATCCTCAGAGAGATCCGAGGAGATACCGCACCCCAGAACCAAGAGCAGAAGCTATTGTAAGGAGAACATCTAGAGAACCAAAAGGGCTGGGAGACTAAACCATGAGGACCGACAAACACCCCAAAACCTCAACAGACGGGAGATCAAAGCAGAAGAGAGTCCCGGAAGGCAGGGAAAGAGACAGAGGGGGGGGTGAGAAAGGAGGGAAGTGGGTGACCTGTTGACGGGAGCCCCACAGAGGACTCCTCCCTGCAGAGAGAGCGCGAGCAAAGACAGAATCACAGATCACTTAATTCAAGAGATTTTCCAGGAAATGAGTTTTCAAATTCTCCCCACAAGGGTTGGAAACTAACCCACCTAGTATCATGAGAAACGAAAGAGTTCCCCAGGTTTCCAGGAATGAGAACCGTGCCTGAATTCTCGACAGCAGCCAGCCAAGCTCATGACAGCGAAGGGGTGCCTTCAGCGTGCTGGCAGATAATGATTTCTGGCCCTACTTCACCAAAGTAGCCGTCCAACAGGAGACTACGATGAAGACATTTGCACAAGTGAGTTCCCTAAAGAATGATTTCCCACACACCATTTTTCATTTACTGCAGGATGTGCTCCAACAAAACAAGGGAGGAAAGCATGAAATCAGGCAACAGGACTAGCTGAAGCAGTGATCCAGCAAGAGAGAGGGTAGGTCCACAGGATGGGACAGAGGGTTGGCGGGAGGCGGCTGTCCAGATGAGAGCTGTCATCGGTGGAATGCCTTCTGCCCTTTGGACAACAAAAGAAACTCTTCCAGGTTCTTGTCTGCACTTGGGCCAGGTTGGTTGGACTTTCCACTCCTCTCTCTGTACAGCGCCACTGGTATGTCCTGGAGACACCGGTTTCAGCCCTCTGAAGCGGCTTGGTCTACTCTGGCAAACAGGAGGGTGGCTCTGGTGAGCTAAGAAAGAGAAAGGAGGTCAGCCCACCTTCCGGACATCACGGTAGGGCGTGTGAGCCCCGGGTTCTCTCACTCCCCCAACGGGGCCCTTGTAAACTCTTGGGTAACCAAGGCCCCAAGCCTTCCCCTTTATCTTCTCCCAGACCCTTCCATCAAAGAGCAGCAGCCCAGGGAGCCATGGACAGGAAGGACGCTCTCTCTGTTATGCTGATCACCCTGCACATCCACGTCTGCGTGAGCCAAAATAGGATATGCAACAACTAACAACACAACCTAAAACCGGCAAGGACAAGGGGTACACTGGGGCTTCTTTCCCTTGTCAACCATTAATGTCAGGTCTGTAGATGACCAGCACCCTGGCCTGCCACAGAGCTCACCCTGCCGCCTGGTACCAGCGCCTCACTTGGTCCTTGAGTCCAACAGAGCGAATCCCCGTGTTGCCACGCACCCACCTCCCACGTACCCACCTCCCACGCACACCTTGTTGTCTCCCCACCACCGTCCAGCTGGCTGACTGCTGTCCCGCACACAGGGCCTCCTTCTTGGGCTGCAGTCCAAGCCCTGAGGGACACTGGGGAGCGCTGAATCGCTGTGGAGGGCACGCGAGATCTGGGGGGACGTCTTATTGGAACAACTCACTAACGTCCTCCTTGCACAAAAACACAGGTAGGTGTGTAAGAGCGTCTCTGTGGGAGGAGGGGGCCCTGCCCTCACTCACCAGCCTTAGCCCCAGGGGCTTCAGGTCCACACCTCCACAGCCGCCCACACATCACCCCCTGTCCCCCCTTGTCCCTGGAGGACCTAGGATTTCCCCTGGGAACCGCCTCGTGTTGGCCTCGTGTTGGCAGCGCTTCCTTTCACCCCGTTTCCAGCCTTAGTCCTTCTCCCCGCTCCCTCCTAACCCTCCTCTCAGGTCCTCTCCTTCAGCCCCTCTTCAGCTCTCCTGCTCTGGGGGTCCTGGCCACCGGCCAGAAGGTGGGATTGGGCCTCCTGCGTCCTTCCAGGACTCCTGGGCACTGCTCTCCCCATCCCGCCTTCTCTCCTTCACAGACTTCCCCCACCTCCATGCTGGCACCCGACACCCCACAGGAGTGCCTCCAGGGTCTCCAGGAGGGGCCTCATCTCCCCACTGCCCAGAGGCACTGTCTCCTGGGTCCACTTGGGTGGACGACCCTGCTGCCCGCCCGTCTAGACCTCCCTTCCTCGGCCTGCTCCTCCCCAAACTGCAGGCTCCCCAGACAGAGCGGCAGCCTTGCCCCCTCCCTTCTCCTCTCTGAGCGGCCATCCAGACTCTGGACTCTCTCAGAAGTCACCATGGCCGGGAGGACTTCAGAGGTCGTGTTGGGCAGCCCCTGAGGTCACAGAGGACTGAGGCCCAGGGTCTCACCAGTAGCTCAGGATGTGGGCGTAGCCTCGAATGCTGCAAGTGGGCACAGGGCCCTGGGGGGAGCAGGCAGGTGTGGGCAGGTGTGGCCACAGCTCCACCCCACCCCCCGCCCCTGGGCTAGGAGCCTGAGGCCCTGCAGCAGCACCCAGTCCCTCCTGTTTGCAGATCATCCCCCACCCCTCCCCTGGGTAGACAGGAAGTGCCATAGGGAGGGCCATCAGTGCAGGGTCCATGCGGTCCCAGGTCCACGCCACATGACGCCACAGCCTCCTTCAGAGGGCAGGGAAGGCCTGGGGGACGAGAGAACCAGCAAGTGAAGTTGCCTGAGACACCATCCAACCTTGACAACCAGGAGCCACGGCCAGGGCCCATAGCCTCCCAGGACGGGCTCCAGGGTCCCCAACGGGTCAGCACGCTCTTCCCTGCAGCCTCTCCAAGGCATGTGCTGAGCGGGACATGCACCATAGTTTTGAGCTCAGCCTGTGATTGCACAATAATACCCACCCAGAGAACAAATTAAAAATAGGAAAAATCCATCCAAACCGTGGGTCTGCTGCGGCAGGGTGGTGTCAGATTGCTAGGCAACCCCAGGCAATCCCGTGGGAAGAAGGTCTGTGCCGAGCTGGTTCCACAGAAGCAGAGCTCTTGTCCCTTTTGTGTGGATGTGCTCAGCCGGATCTGAGCAGAAGTCAGGAGAGAACGGAGGCGCGGGCTGCGTTCGCGGGCAGAGTGCACGTCCTCTGGACAAATGGATTTTCCGGAGGACGGAGAAGAGAGGGGTGCTCACAGGATGAGAAATATCTGGATATGCTGGAAAATCAGCCTGTCTCTCTGCTTCCCCAGATCCAGGTGTTTAGGATTGTGCAGGCAAAACGTCTGGATTTTAATGGGTTCTCTCCCCAGCCTCCTCATCACCTTCAGCAAGAAGCACATGTACACTAGGTTCAGAACTGGAGAGAGCCAGGAGCAGGAGGAGGAATGGAAGAGACCCTGGGGGAGGATGCAGAGAGATGGAGACGGGAAATAATGAGGGCCCACGTCTGGCTCCACACTCCCAAGAGCGAGATGGAGCAGGAAACGCACACATTCTCTTTGCATCTCCATCCAAGCCTTAATCTCATTAAAACGTTTGTGGATGTTAAAATTTTGACGATGAGCATCAAATACTTTTACAAGAAAAAGGTGGGGGACGTGGCATCATGAAACACAACAAGAATCTCCCATTTGATTTCCAGGTCTGTAGACTCTGCAGGATGAAGCCAGAGACCTTATGCCTGTTGGTGGGGTGCAGAGATCACTCAGGCCACGCAGAAGGACGGGCTAGGGTCTGGGGCTGCTACCGCAGGGTGCCACAAAATGGGTGGCTTACAACAGAAATGCTGTCCCTCGAGGAGGTCAGAAGTGAGCAAGACCCATGCCCTGCCTCCCTCCCAGCTTCCAGTGGGCACTGCAACCCCTGGTGGTCCCAGGCTTGTGGCATCCTGGCTGCAACCCCACCTGTCTTCACGTGGGTTCTCCGTGGGGGTCTTTCACCCACCCCAGTATGACTTCATCTTGACCCTTGCCTTCGCAAAAACCCTAGTCCTAAATAAGGCCACATTCCCAGGTTGCAGGGGACAAGCACTGGGGCGGGTTTGGCTCTTCTTAACCGACTCAGATAAGCGATGGGGCAGGCAAACCCTGGCCACCCTCTGACCTCATCCAACATCCCCGACACAGAGGGTGTCACCCAGAGACCACTGCAGTGTTGGGCGCTCACCAGCCCCTGAGACAACCCTTCCCTGGGGAAGAGCCCGCAGAGCTGAAAAAGTCCCTCCCCCTAGTGACCAAACTCCCTCTGGGCCATGGCCCCACCCAGAGCGCAGAGTGCAGACCATCCTCTGGAGCAAAATGGCTACTAGGGTCTGTCCCCACCACAGCCACTCCAGCCACAGGCACACTTGCTCACGCTGACCCCCGCAGGTATTCTGAGGTGACCCTGCCCCCTTTCCGCCCCCCTAGAATGGCACCGGGTCTCCAGAGGCGCCGCCCCACAGACAGCAGGTGGAGAGCAGGGGCCAGAGCTGCCCACATCCTGCAGGGCAGCACTCAGTCCACGGCCACAGTGCAAGCTGCAAGCTGGTATTTGCACACTGTTCCTGGGCACCGACATCCAGACCTGAAGTGGTGTCTTCACTCACTCCTGCTGCACCTAACCCCCTGGCCATCTCCGGCCAGCTCCGCCATCCAAACTCAGCTGCACCAGCCCAGCGTGAGAACCGCACCAGCATGAACTGCTGAACAGGGCAGAACTGAGCTTCCCCTGAGCAGGCCTCCTGCCCGCCACACCAGGTGGGTGGGCCCCGGGAACCTACCCTTGGGCTAAGCCGCCAGTCTGTGGTCATTGTTGGGGCAGCCTAGTATGTCACTTCAGCACCAACAGTGTGACACTCCTACCCCCTGCCACAGCTTCCCCAGGGGAGAGGAGACGCCCCCTCTTCTGCACACCTGGGACCCAGCAGCTCCTGGTCAAGACCTGCCCTGGGCTCATCCCACTGACAAAGTCGGGGCCACGGGCTGACCTGAGCCACAAGGGAAGCTGGGCGAGTGGTGTCCAGGCTTTTCAGCTCCCGTCGGGATGGCAGTCCCTGCCTGCTGGGCTGCATCACAGGGGACGTTCCCTGGGCAGGGAGCCCAGGACCAAGGCTCTGTGGATCTGCAGCGCAAGGCCAGTGGCCGCACAGGTGTGGGCTCTGCCCCGAGGTCGGTGCTACGCCCAGAGCCGAGCCCAGGGACTCCCAGGTCCCTGGTGCCAGGGGCCATCTCAGTCCTCTGCAGATCTCCATGTGATCTGCTTTGTCTTGTGTCTGTGGCAAAGATGCCCCAGATCACCCAGGAAGAAGAGGCATGGACCCCCAGCTCACAGGGAGCCATCTGGGCCGGCAGCCTCGTCTTCCACCTCTCAGGCCACCCTCCCCTTCGACTCACCCTCAGGGTGCCCAGCCCCACCTCCCATCCCTCCAGGGCTCAGGGCCCTGCCAGGTTCAGGGCGGCTGGACCCATCTTCCCCAGAGTGGCAGGGCCCCTGCCCATGGACTCTGGGGTCACAGCATGGTTTTGAAGAGCGTTCTTGGGGTGTGGTCGGCAAACCGCAGAACCACATGTTTGAAGGGGACAGTTATCCCCTGGACACAGGAGAGCCTGCGGGGTTACCATCGAGATGGCAAAGGCCTCCCGCACCTGAAGGCCCCCTGCCCAGCCCCAGGGTCTGCTCCTCAAATCTAACGCAGAGTGGCTTTGATCTCCCTATCATGCTGTGGGGAGATGGGGGAGGGGCATGAGGTGGCTCCAGGGAAAGGGTGTGGCAGTAGCTCCTAGAGCAAGGACACATGTTGAAGTCATCCAGATAGCAGGTGACATGGGGCAACCTGTGGCTAGGCCTTTGGTGATCTGCAGGAGAGTGCCCAGTGGGAGGCCAGGGAGGAGGGGGATGCAGACACAGAGAGGCCATGGCCAGGTCCTGTGCAAGGGCAGCTGGCCTGCCTCTTCCTGTGGGATGACCCTGCCTGTCCCCTCCAGCCACCTGCTCTTCCCGCCCAGTGCTCAGTGCCTGTGAGCAAGGGCAGGGGGCGAGCATTTTCCCCCAGCCAGGTGACGCCCAGTTTCACCACCTGTCTCAGCCCACAGGCCAAGAAAGCTGGAAACAGCCCTGCCCCTTCTGCCAGGTGAGCTCCGGGCGGCCCCGGGGCTTGACTCTCTGAGGTTGGCGCTCAGGAAGAACGTCCCCACCTGTGACAGTGTGAGCTTGTGCCCCTCCCCCTCCCCCAGCCCCCACCTCCCACCCTCCACCCGCAGCTCCCTGGCACCCAGCTGTGATCTTGTGCTGGGCTCTGGCCCACAGGAGTAGGAGGAAGTGAGGTCTGCTGCTCTGGGCCATGCCCTGGGGGGCTCCCCACAGAGACCTCCCACGTCCTGGGGGGGGGGGGGTTGGAATATGGTGAATTGACAACCCCCTTGGACCAAAGGCAGGGCACCAGGAGCGGAGCCAGGCCTCCTGAAGACCTTCTGCCTCCAGACACCTTCTGACCCGCTGAAGGCCCTGGGCCTGGGGTCTGGGTCTCATCAGCCTCATCTCTGTCCTACCCAAAAGGACCTGAGCTCAGGATGGGGCCAGCAGGTGGGCTGGGTGGGCGTCGCCTTCAGCATTTCCTGTGTCACATGAACACCAGGGCAAGACTCCCACGGCCATCATGCCCAACTTGGTCCTTTGCCCAGTGACAGAGCCCCTCCCGGGAGTCCCTCCCACAGAAAGCTGGGGTGGGACGGGCGCAGCAACAAGCCCACCCTGCCCGTCCCGCCCTCCAGCGCTGGGTGAGATGCCGGAGGCAGAGGGGGAGTGGGCTCCCTGACGGGCCACTCGGTGAGCCTCTGAGGAAGACACCAGGAAGCACCCGCCCACGGAGGAGCCCTGCCACCGGCTATCAATATTTTCGTCCACATCCCACGCGTTAGCACGGCCACCTCCTCCAAGGCCATCTTTAAATACCAAAGACAGGCACATATGCCGAGCAGCCCAAACAGGAAGAGCGCTAGCAGAGAAGACATAGAAATGAC